>NC_056709.1:23339111-23696611 GCF_018831695.1 Puntigrus tetrazona | reverse complement strand
GAGAGAGAGAGAGAGAGAGAGTGAGACACAGAGACAGAGAGAGAGAGAGAGAGAGAGAGAGAGAGAGAGAGAGAGAGAGACAGAGAGAGAGAGAGAGAGAGAGAGAGAGGTTTGTGAAGCCCGTAGGGAGATTAAAGGAATGAAAAAATCTAATTAATGCTAATGCAAAATTAGTGCTAATAACCTGAAACCATTGAAAAAAAATTTAACAAATTACTCAACAAGATGGCATTAAATCAAAGTCTTATCGAGCAAATGATCTCAAGCTGAAGCATACTCATATTTGCTTCAAAGAGTGCTTCTGTACTTCTGTCGAGGAGTGTGTGTGCATGTCTCTGTGTTTCCTGCTGCATTAGGAATCCGACAGAAGTATTAAAGCAAAAAAAAAAAAAAAAAAAAGTCATAACTCATGGTACACAGGCCCACAGAACATCACTACCAAAGCCATATTACAAACTCCCAGCTCAATTTCCTGTTTGTCTCCAAAGCAATGCACACTTTTGATGAAATTACTGTCTGTCTGCCATCTTAAACATGGGCCATTATTCACAGGTGCCAGCTGCCCGTGGCAGACAGACAATTGTTTCTTACCCGGAACATCTTAAAACCAACATTTCACGGGGGCTGCAGTGTTTTGTAGGATTCTACAAACATCTTCCTAATCCATGCTAGATGAATAATCTAAGGACTGTTAAACTTGTGCACAAAACCTTCAAAGACCAAAAAGAGAGTGAGAGAACACAAGAGAGGCAGACCGAGAGGAAGTGAGTGACATGACAGTTCTCTGCAGTTGTGCACATGAGTATGATGGCCTCACAGGGAGAGCCGGGGGTATAAATGAAGGAAAATCGATACAAGTCCATGCGCATACCTTACTGTACACATCGCACACATGACAAGCATCAAAACTTATTTTAAGTTCTAAGCAAATTCTGAAGACTCTCGATGTGTAGCAGTAATATCTGAAGGTTTAATTCTTAAAGTATTTTTCAGCTGTTTTTAATATACACTGTTCAGGATTTTGAGGTTGGTAAGACTCTACCAAGACTTAGTTAAAAACAGCAAAAAAAAAAAAAAAAAAAAAAACAACAACAAAAAAACAATAATCTGATAACGGTTCTCAAACCTGCCTTGGGGACAATTTTTGTACAACTTAAATGCAAATTACACTTCAATAGTCTTAATGGCCATATATATAACATTTGACATTTCTTCAAAGTTGAAAAAAAATGTATTCTTGAAAAATATACCATTGTTAGAATATAACAGCAAAAGTAAATGTTCCTTTTTCTCCTCACAAGAAAGGAAAACACATCAAAACCAGTGCAATCAGACCACAGAACGATGACTGATTTCAGCCATGCGTGCGCTTGCACGAACAACAGCGCACTCTCCATCAAAGCAGCAAGCGAACTTCAGACTTCAGACTTGTGTCAGACTTCACACTGGCATGTGAGTGCCGCTAAATGCTTTAGCGTTGAGTTATGGAAGGATACAGGGGGCCGGTGGGCTAGAGGAGAAAGAGCGAAAGACAGAAAGAGAGAGAGAGAGAGAGAGAGAGAGAGAGAGAGAGAGAGAGAGAGAGTGCGCTGCGGCCAGAAACTCAATAAGCTGACATTTGAATTGCAGGCAAATGAGGCCCTAAACAAGGCTGAAATGGCTGGATTAGAAATTCAGATTGATAGGCCTGTCTGGAGCCGTTCGGAGGGCCTCCCCCGGTGCACCCTGGGAAGTCTGTACTTTCCACAGGAAGGCGTTTTTTTGAGAAGAGCCAATTTAGCAAAGCCTGTACGCGAGCGAGCAGAGAAAAGATTTGCATCAGAGTGAGCACGCTGAGGGAGAAAGAATCACCATGGCAAATGAGAAGCGAAAATGTAAGCCTGCGCTCACCTAAAGTCACATTTGGTTTTGAGCATTCACATTCAGTAGTCTATTCCCAGACTGCCACCCTATTCAAATGCACACAAACCAAAATGAATGAGGGTGAGAGTATATTGGTCTGAATTTTTATAGAGCCTCGGCACGTATATAAATCGATCACAGAAACTACTTCCGCTTGGAAACCAGACTTGAAAGGCAGAGGACAAAATCACAGGTGTCACAGAGAAAGAAAAAAAAGACTACATATATATAAAAAGACTATATAATAAGAGTATGTGCTTTGTTGAAAAAGCTACAATATATGGCATGAAAGAAACCTGTGGATAAAGTGTGTCACATTTTAAAAGACGAGTCTGAACCAGTTATTTCCAAGCAAAACTAGCTGTGAAAAATGAATTGGTGAAAAATGAAAACTAATTAGTCCTTAAATGTATTCAGCATGGCACTAAGCAGCATGAATGGTCATTCCATCAAAGCGAGAGAGCGAGAGGAAAGAAAAACTCCCTGGTGAGATGAGGCTAGAAGACACAAACATGAAGCTGCCTTAATCAGTTAAACTCGGGGCGGTAATTTAAGTTTGGCTCGATCAATAGCGCTGTCTCTGAACGCCAACCTCTCGTCAATAAAACACGAGCGGTGTTGAGAGGAATCAAATTGCTAGAATCTAAATAGCGAAGGCATTCTGAAATATTTTCCGACCTTGGTGTGACAGCAGATCAGAATATAATTTTAATGCATTATGCTGATTAAAAATTCCACCACGTTTAATGAGAACGATCAAGTGTCAGCACACCCACAACATATCAGATGAGCAATAAAGTTTGCCCGAATGATAAAATGACTATTTACAGTAACCTAAAAGGTCTCGGAGTTATGTGACGCTAATTATTAGCTACACTAATTATTTACGGCTCTTGTGAAATTCACACTAATATTTAGAAGAAGATGGATGTGGTTTGTGACCTGTACGTAACAGAAAATGAACTGCTTCGGATTCTGTAACGTTTCCTGTCTGCATTACACTCTGAAGAGGAAGACTAGGGGTTAATATATGTAACATACACAAACAAACACTCATCCCTGCATAGCAGCCCCAAGGCTAAGAAGCTGTTCCTGTGGTTTGGAGTAGTGGGGTACGGAAAATGTTTTTAAGTTGTAAAAAAGCCTGTGGGGAGACCTGGAGGACCATACAGGGATCAATACACTTGCATGCATGTGCATACACGGTACACATGAGCACCAGGCATTTATTCGCACTCAAAAACCAGAGAGTCAAAGCTGTGGCTCAGAGGGTAATGTGTTGCTCCTGACTTACAAACAGCTGATGTGCTCTGGCTTGGGTCATATTCGTTTTCTCCTGGTACTTTCCTGTCAGTTCTCCACAATCGTATAAAAAATAAAAAAGTGACACCGAGTGATGCTACAGCATGCTAAGAAATGTAGGTGCTTTCTCCTGTCTTTTTCTCTCCTTAAACCTTTTCTACCCGCTTTCCTTTCGAACAAAACTTTGAAGACTTTAAATAGTTCAAAAGTGCAGTGACAAACTCTCGCAATGTTATTTCCAGTTGCTTGCAATAATTGGATAAAGACTTTTATAGATCTATTTCACGATGCGCTCAAAAAAATTTATTAATTTTCTTTCTTTGCATGGCATGTTTTAAAAATAAAATAAAATAAGACACTGCAAAACACATCAAAATCTCCAGTCTTGAAATCCTAGTATAACTTTTAAGGTAAAGTGTTAAAGTTTAAATTGCTCCTATTATGCCATTTTCAATATCGCC
Source organism: Puntigrus tetrazona (assembly GCF_018831695.1). Lineage (NCBI taxonomy): Eukaryota > Metazoa > Chordata > Actinopteri > Cypriniformes > Cyprinidae > Puntigrus > Puntigrus tetrazona. The sequence continues at coordinate 23,692,946 of NC_056709.1, read as the reverse complement.
TTTCATGCAGTGTGTGATGCAGCTGTATGTGAATGTAAACAATCTGTGAAGTTGTGAAACCAAAAGTGCACAATAAAGTTATTGTCTCCCAAAAAAAAAAAAAATCTTTTTTTTTTGTTCTGTTTTTCATTTTTTTTTGTTGTTTTATGTTTAACAGTGGTTTAACTGCAGTTTTGGGTAAACTATTATCATTCTGTGATTGACAATTGTCTTTGATAAATGGATATCTGATAAATGGATGTGAAATCATTTTGTTTGTGTGTGTGTGTGTGTGTGTGTGTGTGTGTGTGTGTGTGTGTGTGTGTGTGTGTGTGTGTGTGTTCCTCAGATTTTATAGAAGAACTTTATGATGATGATGATGCAAGTGGGAGTGAATATCCTGGATAAGGGAGAAACGCAGTTTGTCATGCTGAAAACTACTCTCTCCAAGGAGGTCCTGTTGTTTAATCTGATAAATGTAAGCATTATAAACCTTATGAGATTAAAGTATCATGAAGAACCCGTTTTTTGAGATGTTGACATGTTGCACATGACTCATTATGTCTATCATTAAGAAAGAAGAGGTTATTTTAATCATTTCTTGGAGGAACTTTTGGAGGTTTTTTCTGGTTCAAAAGGTTGAAAAGTGATGTATACTTTATGGACCAAATAAGAATATGTATTTTGTGCCTTTGAATTCATTTGCTATGACATGATGTTTATGATGTTTTAATTATTGTAAGAACAAGTTTTTTTTTAACGTGAGTTAAAAACATTATTTTTATAAAACAATTTTATATAAAAAACAATTTTTTTACAAGTATCGAAAACATTTTGTGTGACAAAACTAATGTACTCTGTGACTAATGTATTTATTTTACACTTGTTATTTTAAAATGGCGAGTTATATATACACATTTGAGTTAAAGGGTTACTCCACCCCAAAATGAAAACGTGTGATTAATCTCTTACCCCCATGTCCCCCAAGAAATTTTGGATGAAAACCTGGAGGCTTTTACTCCATCGGGGTGCAGCAAAGTATGAAAAACGTTGTCTGAATGCTCGTATCTGTTGTAACGTCACCATAGCACCATTTTGGGATGAACTGCATACATTACCTGCGTGCACTGGATGCCTTCCAAAATGGCGATGACGTGGCAGTGACGTTACCAGTTAATTGTGTCTACCAGTATCTCTCTCAATCCTACTTCATATGCAACTCCAAATTGCACTTTACTGTTGAGATGGGTGCATTTTCCCCCATGAAATCTCCCTGTATAAATATGATTGCGCATCAGTGATGTAAATTACACTTGCCTTTTGCAACTATTCATGAAAATGTGTTCTTAAGAGTCTTTCGTTATTAAGTTGTCTAAACGAACTTTGCAATTATTCAGAAAATCTATATTTTTTATCCAGTCTAGTCTCCTTTCAGGTCTTGACGCTAAAGAGTGATCTTCACAGCTCAGACTGTCATAAATAAATCCAACCTAGACTTTTTTTTATATGATAATTATGCCTGGATTTTTATATTAATTCTCTGGGACTATCTGGATGACATTCTCTCCTCTCATCTTCTCATTTCTTTCATCTCTGTGCATCCCTATCTCTGTCAATCAGTTGTTTAATTAAAATCATTAATCATTTCAGCTTAAACATCTCACTGCTTCTGATCAGACAAACAAATACATCTTATATGGACGGGCAATCAAAAGGTAGGCAAAAGTCATTTACGCTGGTTGAAGCAGGACTCAAATTAGAGGACAAAAGATTGGATTCAAACAACAAGGATGAAGGAAACATGCCAGGAGCATTCGTAAGAGAAAAAATGAAATCCTTGTCAGTGATGATGAATAGGAAGAAGGATCTGCAGAGAGAAGAGTTATCAGGGTGCAGAGATATGGCAGCAGAAAGGCCAGATCTAACTTTGTGTCCAACCGATGCTGTTTTATTGGCTGTGCTCTCCAAAAGATGTCACGAAGCCAAGGCTCAGAACCTGTCCACTTGGCTCACGGAGACACTTGCTATTGTGTGTCTGACAAAATAACAAATCTAAAGCCTTAAACCTGAAGGTCAGTTTTAATACAATATCTAAAACCAATTTCCACCTGTTTGTCAGTGCCATTTATCACCTTCATTTAATATAATTATGTCCCCTACACAAACGCCTCGGCTCAGCAAAAGAAAAAAAGAGGGCAAGGGTGTATGCGTGACTACGCCTATGCATGGGTTGGGTTTCTGAGGGGGGCAGGTGAGGGTTGTGGGTACGAGTCCTCATTCGAGAGAAGTGGGAATTACTTTGGGCAACTTGTGCAACAACAGAAAGTGTAAGGGCGAGGATGAGACCGAGAAAAGGAAAAACCTGATAATAGATGCAAAAAAAACCCTGCACACAAGTCAAAACAAAAGCTGCTAGCCCAAATCAGGAGTGAGAGATTGGCTGACCCCTAAGAGGAGGAGGTGTGGGATCTGCATTCACAAGCAGAAATGGGTCGCGAGGGGCGAGAAAATTGAGAGAACAGAAAGAAACAACTGATAAGCTGAAGAAAAATGAACAACACAGGCGAACATCTACTTTCCTGGAGCTAAGAAAATGCTGCCATGATAATTGTTTGTCAGTCAGAGAATTAAATTAGGCATTATTTCAATTTAATTCAATACAATGTAATGTGAAGAAAATTAAACATTCTGTCATCATTTACTCATCCTCACGTCATTCAAACCACTCCGCTGATCGCAAAGGTAACTTGTTAGCTACATTATATTCAATATTCAGTATGTGTGTATATGATGACAGAATTTTCATGTGGATGAACTGTTTATTTATGGACTATTTACGGATGAAGTATAATATTTATGAAATAGACGAGTTTTATGAGGAAGGTGTTTGTGTGGGGAGTGCTGGCATTAAACAAACAGAAAGAACCAGAGCCAGACAGATTCTCTGAAAATAAATTACACACTTTATATAAATAAACAGACCGTAACAGAAGTATTTGTTGGCTTTTTTTTTTTTGAAAGAAGACTTATGTTCACCCTAAATTAATGTATTTAAACAATTCACAGACTAACAATTTTTTCTGGATTCTTTGAAAATCGAAAAAGAAAAAAAAAACAGTGTTTAAAAGTGTTTACTGTAACTTTAACAATTAAATGTATTTAAATAAAATCAAACAAGACATACATTAAGAAAAAGAAAGACTAGTGGCCTCAGCGATGATTTATTGGCAAACGCTCTACCTGCACAGTGTGCTTCGTCTCCTCTATGGAGGACAGTTTGATGGGGCATGACCGGCTGAACCACAGGCCGATGCTGGAGGGAAAAGCGCGGGCATTGTGTCTCTGGGGAGAAACCACAGACACGGTGAGCTCTGTGGAGAGTAACAGTCACTGAGCCAACACACTGCCTTCCGCTGCAACAGCACAGCTAAACACGCTCACTGGAGACAGAACCCGTGTTTCCAGCAAGTGCTCTGACCGGTACAGTCTACATCCAAAACGAAGATGCTGTATTCAGAGAGACGAGGCACTGGAGTGGCAATCCGCACACAACCACGTGAGACTCTGTAACAGTCTATTAGACAAACTGTTAGTGACAGCATGAATAAGGAAAAGCCTGTGTGAGGAGGCCATGTTGTATCATGCTGAAACAGTTTTAATCTGCACAGTTTTGTAATTAAACCAGTTTATACAAGAGAGAAGGGCAAAAAAGCAGAGATCTAATGGCAACTTAAAGCAAGCATTCAAATCCTGATTGCCTACTGGATATCGAAAAACATGTTAACATGTCACATAGAACATGTTATATGTGAGCTATCAGTGATAAACAAGAAAGGATTCATTTAGGAAAGAGTTAGAAATGATTTCTGAAAGATCATGTGGCCCTGAAGACTGGAGTAATGGCCGCTAAAAATTATGATTTGCCACCAAAGAAATAAATCAGGACTACATTTTAAAATGTATTCAAATATAAAAATTATGTTACATTCTATTAACATTTCACAATATCACTGTTTTTACTGTATTTTGATTAAACGAAAACAGTTTTTGATGAGACGTTTCAAAAACAACTCCAAACTTTTGAACAGTAACTAGAAAAGTTTATCGACTATAAAAGTTCCTGTGACTTTTCCATGACCTTTTAAGAATACATTTCATGACTTTCCCAAGCCTGGAAATCACACTTGAAATTCCCTGGTTTTCTAGGCTGCGGGAAGCCTGTAAATTCTATTAAATGTGACCCTCAGGGACTGGCCCTGCTTCAATCAATATTTAAACTATGACAACTTAAAACGTTAAGCTTTGGTTAAAAATGTATGCTTATAAGTAAAATCATCTTTCACTAGATTTTTGTCCCCTAAAAAAAGTAAAATAAGAGACCATCACACACTGCTAACAGAACCAAATAATGTGGATGAACATTAATGACCAGAAGGGTTCCTGATACATAATGAGCTTAAAATGGTTTGAAGGGCCATTAGTTGCACAGGAAAACCAATGGTTTTAAAGAAACAAAAAAAACTGATTAGTTTAAGTTTACCAAAAATTTTTGCATCCTTAAATATTTTCATTAAATAACTATTTCCATCTATCCTCACACACAAAAAACACTTATATTAAAAATTAATTTGTAGACAACTTTATTTTCATCTTACTCTTTTTCACTCGCTGTCACTCTTCTCAAGTCTGTTTCTCTCCCCTATTATCCCTTACATCAAAGTGTCTTGCACATTTTCAGCCATCATGGAGAATAAAACTAACGGGTCTCTCAGAAACATGGCAGAGAGAAAGAGGAAACGGAAAATGCAGCGACAGAGTGGGCCAGTCACCAAAGAAACGCTTTCACTCTCTTTCTGAAATAACTTGGGCAGAAACTTTTTTTTTTCCTATCCCGGTTCCTGGAGAGAACTGGCAGCCCATTTTATTGGACCCAAGGGAAATTACATGCTTTATATTCCATCTCCCCACACATGTCGGGACAAGAGCACATCTGTCCAGAGTTGACACTGGGATAAATAGGAGGGAGAAATAAAAAAAATAAAAAAAACCAAAAAGGGGTGAGAGACACAGAGGGAGGGGGGTGTAGAGAGAGAGAGAGGATGAAAAGTGCTGATGGTTGCACACGGAAGGACTGTGATTTTTATGTGATATCAATAGCTGTTTCAAAACCTAGTGAGCGTACTGTACAGCATTTTTAGGCACCATAGGCACATTCCTGAGACAGAGGCAGTTGAAAACTGCAGGTAGCAATTATGCTGCCTTTTTTTGTAAAGACATTTCATTAACTGAACAATCAGTGTGTAGTTAAACAGCAGTACAATCCAATGAACACATGTCTATCTCTCACAGCTTTGTTTTCATTTCGGTCAAAAATGAAATATGGTGTTACCCTGTCCCTGACTAAGGTCTACAGGAATCAGTTGTGATCACTTTATGTGCTTTATGTGGAGCTGTCACCTATGAAGAACATTCCAAACCATTCACCTAAAAGTGCAGTGTGTAATATTTAGGAAGCAATATATGCAATATAATGATAAATAACATATGTAACTCTTTTCAGAGGTCTACAAAGACTTAACTTATATTACCTTAGAATTAGCTATTTACATCTACATACGTTCCCTTACATGGAAGTTCCCATCATGTTTGTACGGTAACAGTAATAGTACAAACAGAGCGTGTTCCGTTACTATGTTGTTTATGCGAATACAACACTAACAATGAAATAATATTTTCAATAAAATTTATTAAATAATTAATAACATATAATTCCTTGATTTACCTTTTTAAAGAAAGCTCATTGCTGTCTATCTCCGCTGTCTCAGACTACATCTTAATCCTATATCATCCGCTGTAGCTTCTCTAAAGGGAGGGGTGAGCGGGTCGTTGGGTGCAATCTTGCCACTAAAAAATACACACAGTCTAGCCTAATTTCAGCAAGTTCGTGCAGCGAATCATTATCACTGATTGCAAAATGATGGACAAAGACAAACATGTCGCGAAATTCTAAATATTTAAGTTTTAAACCAACACAAGGCAGTAAATAGACTATCACACAAACTATATGCAAGCTGCATGAGAATAATGTCTTTGAAGTTTTCGAATCCAGATAAAAGATATAAGATCAAGATAAAAGAGACAAAAAAAGTGAAAGAAAAAACTGACTGAGCCTTCCATCGCTGCATTAACCAAACATATTCTCTAAGAGGAGCTTTAAGACATTCTGGGTAGTACTGGGTATTGCCTTAATTTATTTTGTAAATACAAATCTATTATTGCTGATATATGTAGTGAAAAAAACAACAACAAAGTATTTTATCAAATATCCCTTGCTATTGTCCGTATATGGTGTCTTCATCTGTGCAATCGCAATCCATGTATTTCACATGTATGGTGTGAGCACAAAAATCTTTGCGATTACATCGCATGCAATCTTCTCGTACAGTTTGAGTTGATACCTTGCTTAAGTTGTGTGGAAATTGCACAGAACATGCCCAGCCTTAGTCATCACAATAAGCTTTATAATGAAGGCAAGAATGATGGGCGAAGATACAATGACATCAAGAATTTCTCTACAGTTCACAATGAAAAGAAAGATTTCTTAGCATGTTCTATTGTTCTATGGCAGTAACTCTATGGCAAGATGACAAGGCTGTTAAAGGAGTAGCCAAATGAAAAGCTTACCATCCTTCCACTATATGCCCTGTCCTTGTTTAGGTCATCCAGTTCAATATTTAACCAGTCACAGTCAATGGAGCACGATGAGGCCTGCTAAATCAGAACAGGTGTCTTTTCAAAATCATTTAGCATTCTGCTGTGATGGTAGGATGAACTCCTGAACTGACACAAAAAAAAGGAGTGAAGGAGGAGTGAAAATCAATGTCACTCACAATGGCGCACACAGGTAATAGAAACATCACTCACTCATCCAATCAGACGCCTCGCCTGAGCAGAAGAGGAAGCACGGGTATAAATTACGCCCCCTACATATCCTTGGTGTTCATGCCCCATGTGAGGAGGAGAGAGAATGACAGTACAAATCAAACGCCAGCCAAGCAAAAGATGGCCAGCCTCGCCCACATGATCACAAAACTCATCAAGCTCATCATTACCAACCACACACACACACACACACATCTACTGCTGCAAAACTGTGCTCAAATCATCCTACTGACAACAAAATATCTTTATGAAATTAAAACTAAACTTAGAACTGTCTAACTAGATAGAACTGTCTCGACTCGACAAGTAAAACAGCCAACAGGATGATACATAAAACAAAGAGTATTTATCAAAATGTCATCAGCACTCAGCTTAAATCACTATGATTGATGTGTTTAATCCATCGCTACAAAGAATCCCAGACATATCAAGCTGAACTCTGAAGAAAACAATAGTCGAATTTATTTATTAAAAACACCATGTGTGATGTTTTTGATCCTTGGTGAAGTCTGAGTGGATTCCCCAGAGTATAGCATCTCATTCTGTTGACATGAAGGACCTTGTACGTCAGCTGACGGAATCAAACATTGTCAGGTACAATTGTCACCTTTGTGGGCGCAGGTTAAACGCTCAGTTTGGCTCTGTCGGGATGAAACGCTACCTTACCTCGATAACATCAGTCTAATTTTTGGTTTATAAAAAAGTAAAGTTTTGTATTTAGTTGGTTGCATTTCAGGGCTCCATAGAGGTGACACTGTATTTAGCACAAACTATTTTTGTTTATTTTGTACACGCATCTCTGTGCGTGTAATGCGTAATGTGTCATTTATGATACCTAATGCATTAAATACTGTAATAGAATCTTACCCATTTTCCACGTTCAAACTAAAGCTTCAATTTTGGCATAAAATTTGTGGAAAAATAAAACTTGAAACTGATGCCAACAAATTTGAACACTATTAATAGTGACTAATGCCAATATGGGTGCCAATTTACTGCGCATTTCTTGGACAAAATTATTATGAAGCAGCATCAACCTATCTTGCAATGAGACCATTTTTCTTAGCCTCTAAGGAAAAGAAGAAACTGTCATAATGGTAAAATAACTTCCAATGTGGGCCAATATCAGCCTTGACTGCATGTGAATATCAACATCCAGACGTTCCAACTGGGAATCGCTTAGAGGGACCTGTGGGGATCCTAGTTATGATAAAATACCATATGTCCATTTTCATTAGGGAATTGTCACGGCCTTCTCTCTTGCTTCTTATTGCAAAGCATGTGGAAGCTAAAGAAGTTCACAGTAATGAGGCTACATGGATCATTCATGTCACCTATTAGAAGAATTAGTCTCTACATTCCCACCCCCACTGTGAAATACTCATCAAGGTCCCCACAACCTAAAATACAGACTAATCTAGTATTAATGAAAAGAGAGAAGAGGGGAGAAAAAAAAAAAAGTGTCTACATTTTGTGCATTTACACTTGACTGAGCATATGCACTCAAGTGAACCTTTTTAGCAATTAATCAACTTTTACTGTAGTCTTTGTTTCCTCCTTATCTTGGCTTTATTCATCCTACAACAGTGACCTATAAAAGTACAATGCTGCAGGCTTTCATCAGTGAAGCCAAATAAAACAACTTTGTGTCATACTGTAGCCAGACAATGGCAAAAACACAAATTAAAAAAAGATTGAATTGTTTGGAGAAGTTTTCACCTTGCACAGGAACAAATGATAAGGCGCCAGGTGTGAGTAATGTTCAGGCTACACTCTCCGCGCAAGGTCAGCCATTGCTCTCCGATTGTGGATCATTCCGCCCGTGACGTTCACGGCCATAACGAACAGCTGCATGTGCCAGAACGACGTTTGGGTGCTAATAGAAATCATGACATTTCATGAATTATGCCAATAAAGAATGCAGTGCTGATGAAAACAGTTTAACACAGACTCTTCTGCTCGAACGTGCTCTCGACGTTCCCTTTCTCTCCTCATCATCACAGATGAGGTTTATTTTTCCATCCATAGACTTTGAAATTAGACACGCTGCTTAGTACGGTCTGTCAAATTAAATTTAACCACCTGTAATAACTTTATCTGCACGCACACACTGGGCTCTCTAACCTACTTATCTATTGGATTTTTTTGTGACTGGAATTAGGAAAATGTTTCAGATGAAAAGGACACTGGACAAAATGAGTGTCCTAAAGCAATGCACTTCTAAGGTCACGTTCACAGACAAATTAAACAAAGTCTTGTTATAAGTCTGTGCTCAGATTATAAAGCAAATGATTCTGGAGCTCCCAGCATTGCACAGTTAAAATAAAAAAATAAATAAAAAAAAAAAAAAATGCCTTTCTTTAGACACAAAGGCTTTAATATATGCTTACAATTTTCGAAAGATCAATAAAAAGCTCAGTCTGCAAAAATTATAAAAGCTACAATAAAACATTTATCCAAGGACAACAGAATGACATCAACAGTCATGAGAATGAAATATGCATTTCCTCTCATATCAACCTTTGTCTCCTGTCATTGTACACTTCCAACCATCGCCCACAGCATGTGGCTCTCTGTGAACCGTACTTAAAACTACACTGTTAAAATAGAATGGTTTTAATGGTCACAAAAAAGAAAAAAAGTAAAGCCTATTTAAAAAAAAAAAAAAAAAAGAAAGGAAAACTATTCAAAATTTGTTTATCATCTTCACCCTCCTGGAGAGGCCTCTCTGTCATGTTTGCAGTACAAATGCAGGCGAACAGCAGGAGAGCTCGTCGCAAACGGCATCAAACAATTAAGAGGTAGGAGGGAAAACCTGGGGCGACGTGGCAATCGGTAATACATATTAATGAATATCAGCGTGTAATGCTGCTTCTAGTCTGAAATCATGGGGCTCACTGCTGAGTTACACACCGATGGGCAAGTTTCGGAGGTCAGGTGTTGTAGGTGGCTAGGCTGGATAGTTCACTATGTGTTCGAGTACTAATCGAGTTACAATTTCAAGCTGGCTAGTCAGGTTTTAGATGCAACCCAAAGTTTGCTGATGCCTTACAGACTAAAAGTGTGTTTGTCTAACCTGATCAGGTTTCTAAAGAAAAAAATACTGCAAAAAAAGTCAAAGAGAAACAGTAAAACTTTGCTTCTTTGAGTAAGTACCTGACTGGGTTACTGGTGAGTGACACTCTGAGGGAGTCCAAACAAGCAAACAGTCTCTCATCGGTGGCGCCTCCTTTCAGCTCACTCAGAAACTCCTGAGGAGAGATCTGACTGCTGCTCCTTAATGTACCCTGTCAGAGAAAAACAGAAAAAAAATTTGATGGTCACTAACACTGTGAAAACCTGTTCTTTTCCCCCATTCAAGCATATCTGTGTTTTAATTGCATGATTGAAAATAGCTGCCCAGGCAGAGACGATACAAAACTGGCTTTAGAACAGACTTGCCTGCAAAGAGAATATGTGCTATTTGAGAATATGTTCTATGTAAAACAATATCACAATGTATGAACAACAAATGCCTTACAAATTATTATGCTTTGAAAATAAAAGATTTTTATGACTTACAATAATGATTACCCTTATTTTCGGACTATTGAATATTGATCATCATCTTCAAACTTCTTTTGTTTGATTAGTTTGAAATGATTTTACTTTCAGAGAAGCCTGCAAAGAAGCATGCCAAAATAAGTGTCTGCCGCTTGCCAAATTTGAGATTAAGAGCTCCTAAAATTGACGAACAAACCCCACAAAGGGTCCTGCCTGTTTAATTACTGACTTAAAATTGCAGTTACTAGAAATTAGCTGGCATAACTCATACTAAAACAATAAGACAAAAACAAAAAACAAATGCCAATAAATACTGCAAAATGAACAAAGTTAGTCAGCACCCTACTTCCAATGTTAGATTCTTCCTACTTTTTCCACTTAATGCTAGTAGAAGTACAAAAGAAAAAGAAAAAAAAAAGAACAAGAATCAGAAAACTTCCATACTTCCCGCTGACATTTAATATCCTCTGACATAAATATCTAACAGAGGCTGATATTTTTTTCCTTCTATTTTTAAGCCAGTAGGTTGTTTATGATGAGAGTGCATGTGCATGATTTTTTTCCCCCAGATATGACACAAATCACGATAAGAAAACATTTACGCCCTTTCCATTTCTCATTGTTTGAGTTTCTCGAAGCCACGGCGTGTTAATGAGGAAATTGATTATGTGTGATTTATCTTTCTGATTTTCTTTCTTAGAAGATATACAGAGGGTAAAAATTGCTTTTGCTTGCTTCCACGCATTTTTACATTTCGAAAGTGTCTTGCACATTACAGCTGGGCGATATACAGGTATTAAATTTATGTTTGCAAGGTCACCGTTAGTAATGGTGCAGTTAAATTAATTTAAAGTGAATATGGTGCTTCAAAAACAAAACAAAAAAACAAGGTCAATTTTGCAAAGAGCTCTTATAGGAAGATAAACTGTGACTGATGTTACAATACATCAAGTACAGTCAAGATTTTCATTTGCATTGTACTTTTCTGTACCTGCCATTTAGTCATTGAAGATAATTTCTCTAATTATGGTGCATTTTTTAATAAGGATTTGCTTGGTCAAAGTTGATTAATGGTCACATGACATGCAGGTAAATAAATTACTATTTTATCTCTTATCTCTGGTGTTATTTTGATTGATGTTACTCTAAAATGACTTACTTTAATTTTACATTTTTATGATTCAGTTAATTTTCATTCAATTCACAAAGCCCCTGCAGTTCAATTATAAACCCCATTTTGCTAAATCTTGAAGTAACCTAATGTTTAATGCACTTTTAATTACAACAACTGGAAGATATTTTCTTACTTTTTGGTTTTTTATATATCAGTATGAGATTATCCTATTTAAATCAATATGATAAACAACTTCTGCAAAAAGTAATCACAAAGTAGTCTCATTACATTACCTAAAATGTTTCATGTAATGGATTATGTCACTAAGTATAATTTTTGTCACGTGATTTGGAATTAGTAACAGATCACAGTTTCTAATTAGTCCCAGCTCTGTACTCACAATTAGCCACATTTTTTTCAAGTTCCTCCTCTAGTCACCATGGTTGGGCAATGCCGTTTATGTGGCTGCGGTTGGGTGTGTGTAGCCACATACAGACTACAGTATCTGTGGTCTTTTTCACATGGGGAGAGGAATTAAACATATTTACGACCTAAGTGAAAGTGTTGGATGTATTAAACGTGCAACAAACAGGACATACCAACAGGGAAGATGAGAGAAATTCAAAAAGAAAGGAAGGAAAGAAAACTGTTTTAAGTTGTTTTTCCATCGAGACCCGCAAAATGCTAATTCTGACCAACTTCATAAAACTTATTTTGCTCAGCCACCATTACATATCTCCCTAGACGTCTGTCTGTCTTTCTGGGTAAATGATTCAGTTTTTCTTCTGCTCAATTTCTTGTACACCTCTGTTCCTTACATATACATCTTTTTTTCTTACCAGGAATTGTTGATTCTTGCAGCCAGGACACAAACATGACCAGTGGGAGGCCGACATGGTCAGAGGCAGCAGGTCTTTACACCACAGGATCGGCCCTCCTTATCATACCCATGGTGAGTGGGGCCTGTGGGCTGCTGCCCTGACTGTCCCCACTGCAGGAGACGGAGGTCTTAATCATCACATACAAGAGATACAGCTGCTTCCACTGAAAGACTCTCCGCCCATCTCTTGTTCTCTCTCTTTACTATCCTGTCCTTCCTTTATAGTTCTTCCTTTATCACCATGGTGACTGATTTTTGTGACTTGAGGGAAGCAAACATCGGCTTTTTCGTTTCCCTTCCACTCAATAGCTGAATCTTCTGCAAATCCGAGGTAAAATATCAACCCCACACACCATTATATTTAGGGCTTCTGAAGCAATTCTGGATTGTGCCGTTTTAAAAAAATAATGAGAGGAGAAAGAAGAAAATCCATATTTTTAAAGTTTTCATTTATCGCTACAGAACTATATTTGGGGTACTTCATACATCACGGTGTTTCCTTCACAACCAGGATTGCGGTTTATGTTCCGTGTAGTTTATCCCATTACACGTTAATAAAAAATAACATTAAAATCCCATAGACAACAAAAAAAAAAAGATAAAAAGACTTGGATAAGGGGGATTCTCACTCAGGATCATGCATGCTCTTTGAAACTCACATTATCCAAACAAATCTTTACATGTGAATATGGCTCGCAGCAGCAACATCAAACAACAAGAATCTCACATTAAGCAGCCAAGTCATGAGCTCACAGCAGAAGCTCGAATCACCTGGTGGCGTCTTCTGTCAGGAATCACAGGAGCGAAGGTAAACATCCTGGAGCATGCCCTGGGTCACGGATCGACCTGTCTGCTTAGTGCTGAGCCCTCCTAGCCTGACAACAGGCCAATTAGATCAACTCTGTGCAGGTTATGACATTAATAAACCATGAAGCTAAGTTTCCTTAGGTAATTGTAGCTATCACTCCCCTTAAGGTGCTGTGAACCTGATTCTCATTAGTTAGAAGTGTCATTTTGCGGACATTTCATACAAAGTGATTTACAGTACACTAATTGACGAGATAGTCCCACTGAAACATCCAGGGTTAAGCGCCATGCTCAAGGGCAAAATAGTAATCGAAGAAACATCAGCAACTTTTTAGGTCTCCAGTGGCTTCAAACCAGCAAACTGTGCACTAACAAGCTTGGATCTGTAACTATTAAGCTATAGCCATACCCTCAATGAAGTTTAGCGGTCTAGAGCAGGGATTTTCAACCATTACAGAAACAGAGATGCGCGCCACCCAGACTCAAATTTTTCAAATAAATAAAATTGAATATATATTTTACATAAACGGTTAAATTACAACATATTTCAAATGAAAGGATGCATAAATAATGTAAGAAAAAAAAAACAAATCAAAAAAGTAAAATCTAAAAGAACTAAAGAAAGACAGAATGAATGAACGAATTAATGGATGCAAGAGCCAAAGAATGAATTACAGAAAGCATTAAAGTAAAGAAAGTAAAGAAATGAGTGAATAGAGAATGAACGAGCAGCCCAATGAACAAACGACAGAAAGAATGAAAGAATGAACAAACAAACAAAAAGAACAAAAATAATAAACCAAAGGAACACTGGTAGAAAACACTGAGCCACTTCTCCATCTTTATATGCACTGGCTTGATATCATTATCCAGCACAGTTAAATAGAACATATTAAAGTTTATATTAAAGCCTTTTGAGCATCAACAGACTGAACTTGAAAACTTTGCTAGATGATTTGTTTGTTCTAATAATGATTTTGGCAAGCTCAGCCCATCCCCTGCTCTTCCTGTCTGCTCTGTCCTCTGCAATATTGTCTATAATTACATGCAAGCAGAAAACAGCAGCGCATAAGCAAATGTCAGACATGCTTAGGGAATTGATCATCCATTTAAAGGACAGGTCACACATGCCTCTAAAATGCCAGAGCCTCTTCCATCCAATCAGGGTCGAGAGCAACTGAGGGCATAAAAAAACCATCATCAAAATGTCCCATCAACCTGTTCAGCTTCCTGTGGTTGTGATAATTAACACTGTGTTATGGCCGAATGTCACAACATGTTGGAGCTTTAGAGCCAAGAAAAGTGTCTGAAATTATGGTGCCCTTATCTGTCATTGATGCAGAGAAATTACGATTATGATAAAAATTTCTAATCTTAAAAAAAAATTAATAAATAGTGCCTATTTCTAAAAAAATATATATATGTTGGTTACAATATTATTGAAAAAATAAATAAATATTATTTTTAAAAATCTAATAATTAAAAACGTATTTGCCATATGTACACAGCATATGTACACAGCATGAACTCTGCATTAAAAAAAAAAAATCGAAAAATTACTTAGATTTGGTGGACCAAAATAATAAACAATAATGTGTTAAAATAAAACTGCTATACTGCATTTATTTCCAAAAAGATCTAACAAAAAAAAAAGGTTATGACCATCACAAAATATTACCAGCGAAAAATAAAACAAATAAAAACAACTCTGACCCCTATACTGCACGTCTACTAGCAATCCCAACATGTGAGAACTATGAGTTTTTCCACAACAAGAGAATGTACAGTTCCCCAGAACATGGAGGAAAGGGCTAGTCCTCAAGGACGTCAGTGTGTGCATGAGTTCTTGCTGCATGCTGCACATCTGATTCCACTGCCTGAGTCCTATGGGAGCTCATTTAATGTATCAGGTGTTGAGCTTTTTGTGGAGCAAATATCTGGGACATGCCCCCACCTTCCTTACTGCCATATTCTTTAACTGAGTGTCTCCAAAAAATAAATAAGACAAATTGCGTCTGTAAGTGACAAGATAACCAATAAATTACAAAAATGAAATAGTTCAGTATCTCTCTATACTCCTAAGAGCAGAAAATAAAATAAAATCTAGCGTATATGTATAGCATGCACATGCCAAGGCGGTCAGTCCCTGGGAAACATGGCTGTCTGCCCAGGTCTTCTCCTGCATGTCGTTTCTAGGCAAGTTTTTCCCCTGATTCACGTTATGATTCATAATGAGCCAAATCATCATTACCCATCGAACCCTGAGATGCATAATGCACACACGCGCGCTCGCTGAAAGCGGTCCAGCAGAGTCCATTTATGATTATGTTCTAATCTTACACCAGAGAAGTGCAAACTTTGGCCTGAAAGCGATTGCCACAACTAACAAAAGATATCAAATAAAATCCAAAACAATACTTGTACTGCAGTGACAAAATTTTTTCAGGTGCTCCACAGATGGGGAAATCCAACATGAGGTTTTTCATTTGTGGGTGCTATCCCTTTAGGGAAGAAGTCTAGGCTACATTTTATCTGAAGGTGTAGACGCTCTATTTCTCTCTACTGCCATGCGATTACAAATTATTACAATGAAAAATGTCAAAGTAGTTTACTGACTCGATGGGATTGCACATCTTTGAGACCTTTAAGGGTTTTAAAGCTGCAATCTGGATTTTGATGACATTTATTTTGGACTAATTTCAAATTGACTTCACGATTCCACTTGGCAAACTGGCTGCAAAGCCTGGCAGTACACAGGATTCGCCCATTTTAAAATAAAGTGCTTGGCCCCAGGCGTTTCTAGAAGGTACTAGCATATAATGTGGTTTTCTCTCTTTAAATCGCACCTCAGCACTAACTCTAAAAAATATATATCCTCCCCACCTTTCATCTGAGGAGTTTAATATGTGTCTCTTTCAAAATAAACTTCAACTTCCTTGGGATATTCTGCACGGTATTAGTCTCCCAGATGAATTGCTAAGGAAAATGTTTGCCCTGGGCATCAGATGGCCTGCTAGTGGACTAGCCACCGGGGAACACTTCAACACTGACTCCCAATTACAGACTCCACAGAGAACGGATGTCCACATCCTGATATCAAACGCAGAGGGCCACTTTGGTTGGAGAAAAAGCAAGATCTAAAAGCTTGGAAGAGAATGTGCGCATAGGGCCTTTAATGACTAAGGATTTCACAATGTACTCAGGCCACATTGTCTGTTCCCCTTTCCTCCTTCCCTCCGTTCTAATGATTCATCATATTTCTTGGTGCGAGTGGGAGATCCGTACTGTCTAAACGGCATCTGACATTATTGAGATACAAACCACACAGGAACTTCTCCATTTAGTGCCTTCAGAGAGGGCATTAAGCGAAAGAGCGGAAGGAGAGGAGCACCAATACAGCCCTCTTCATCAACACAAAGGCTAACCTTAATGCATAATGCAAATGAGCACGGCAGCATTGGCTCGGCTCTCCTTTCAGCGCTCTGATATAATTAAGAGCTCTGGGGCCTGACTATTCGGGCCCAAGAGAGGACTTTTTTCCTCCTTTCTTGTTTCTTTCCATCTCTCTCTCTCCATCCCAATTTCTGAAGTCCTGAACGTGCGTATTAAATCAGCATCTTGAAAAGGTACTTATGGCTGCCCCAACAGAGTCAGAGAAGCTTTTATCATGTCAAATCGGAGAATTATTCTCTGATCTATATTCAATTAGACACGCTGACTCTTTGTGAACGGAACAACACTCCCATTAGTCTCCAAATTTCCATTCCAAAATAGTATCAGACGCAGCTGACCTTCATCGGTACAGGCAGAAGAAAAAAGAAGAGAGACACTAAACAAGAACACAGATGAGTATCTGTAACAACATTTGAGAGTCCTTCGCTTTTCATAAGATAAACTAATGTCATTGCCAAAATAAACAGATCAAGACAATGACAAAAACGCAGAGAAAAAAAAAATACACTGCATGAAATGAAAATCACTTTAACTTCAACCTTTCAAGTTTCAAAAAGAACATTAAATATAATTGCGCATCAGCTCCTTTGACTTAAAAACAATACGGCGCTGTCATCTAGCTGAGGTGACGGACCAGAGGGAGCATGTTTTATTATGAGAAAGAGTCTGAGCCCAGTGGAGACTTCAGTCAAAATCTGCAATTGCATGGTGCCAAAAACAGAGACGTTTTGACAAGATACAGCCCATAAAACTCGGCTCCTATTATGTCCTCAAGCAACTCTATCAAAAGACAATTTTTCAAAACACAAAGAGTACAGCAGTTTACTTCACTTGCCTAGCTATATGTGAAGGGTGCAGGCCACACAAATAGCCACATATGACAGTCAGCATTTAGCTGCCTTTATTCATTTGTCCAGTTGTCCGTTGTGTTATTGACCCTTGCGTGTTTATATGATAGAAAGTTGAATTTAATCATGCCGTCAGTTAATTCTATAAATTCAATTAAATTCAATCCAATAACCAAAAATAAACTAATAAAATAAGTCTGAGTCTGAAGACTAAACAATGAAAAACAAAGCATCAGAATTCTAACATCTACTATATTCTCAACCACTCACAGACGGCTGACACGGCATGAAGAATGTGAGGAGAGATGCGTGGAGAAGCATGACATGGCCTGGGGTCTGTTGGTGGGTGTGGGGGGCCTCGAATCAGCCCTGACTTGCACTATGGGAGAGAAGCTCGCCTCCATCCAAAGTTGGTAAAACAGAGTTAAACAGTGACAGCAGCAGAAAGCCTATAGCGTGCAAGGTGGAGACCGTTTTCTGACTGAACAAACTGCAAATACACACACTCAGGCTGGACTTGTTTTGCAGCTCTCCAGTGCCATCTAGGGGTTACAAAAAAGGCAGGGGGGAAATACTGTTGATGAGCTGGACATTAAACAAAAAGGAGATGTTTATAGACTGTAGTTAAAAGTTATGACTGCATCAGACACATTCACCTAATGAAAAAAATAGTCCACAGATTGGTTTAAAAGTGGATTTTAAGGGTATTTAGGTCTGAAAATACTTATAGAAAATGGACTGAAAAATTAGGCTATATAGGAAGATGCACACTAGAATATAAGCATTATTTCCTGCTCTCATGGCTTTAATGCAATCTATTCCAAGAAAATATTTGTCTGTCATGGAAACTGCTTTCTAATATCATCACAGAAAGGTTAATTTCAAGTGCCCATTTAGCCTGACTAGCTTTCAAATAAACAGAATCTGTACCTAAACATCCACTTAGACTGTGGTCTGAAAAATTTCAGAAAGAAAATTTCACCTGTTAAGGTTTCAATTCAGAGGTTTTGCTAATAAATTATGATCTAAATGATAAGCTGTACTGCCCCTCAGTGGTCATCTAAACAAAGCCTGACCAATCAATAAAAAAAGAAAAACAGTTTGAAATAAAAAAATAAAAATATCTGAAGAATCTAAAAATAGTAAATGTCATGGCTCTAACCATAAAGATCTAAACTTGATTGAAAACTTGCTTAAAATTTATGTTACAGATAGGAAACTGTAAACATAATTTCAGACCACTTGGAATGATCATGCTTACTGAGACTCAGTTCACATTTATTGTAATCACATGAAAAAGAGGGCCCAGTACAAATCTCTTGTTTTTGCCTTTCACAGAAGAAAGAAAGTCAAACTAATTTGAAATGCCATGAGTGTAAATAAACCATAGCAATTTTCACTTTAAGGTGCACTATTACTTTAACAAAAGGAAACAGTTTCAGCTCCATCTATTTACCGACGTGATGCTGAGACCAGCGTGATGTTTTATAGCCTTTATTGTAAACAGATAACACAGTCTACAGTCGAGAGCAATTAGGAGGCGTTTAGCATTCTTTGTTTGCTGTGTACAATCGTTGACAGGCAGGCATTTGTTTTACTTTGCTAATAATCGATCTGTTTAACAATCAATCAATCATTTTAATTGTGGTTTCAGCAGCGCTTAGAACCTGGAAACCGTTGAGGTGCCGTTGGAAAAAAGGTTTGATCGATGGTGGGTTGCAAACACAACACCCAACCCCACCAGTGAGCTGACAACCTAAAAGTGAGGGCAAAATATAATGCACACCCATTTCTCCAGAAACAACATTTCTAAAAATGCTTGTGGATTTTGTCTTATACAGATGCTGATAATTACACAGTTCTCAAAAAAGCATGCGTCTGAATATCCAAACAAGCACACCAGACGAAAGCACCACTTTCCAATAGACGCCTACATCCTTCAAAATCCAATTTAGAAAGCGAGCGTAGGAAAGTCAGTCTTGATGCTTCTCAAAGTCCACAGTACATCCATACAGGGGCATCAAAACTAACAAACAAAAAAACTCCCCCACCCCTCAAAAAAACCTGACAGTTTGCCAGTACTTACACAGATGCACACTTCTCAAAAGGCTGACAGGCTGAGATCTTCTCAGACATGTATACGGAAAACCCTAGCTCATCTTCCACCACTGTGCTGACAAGAGCCCTCTGCCTCAGTAAATCTGTAGGCCACCTCACCAGGACTGAGAGAAGAAAAGTGTGGGCATTGTATCGCGCCCCAGTGCCAAAATCACATGTACCTCTCAGAGAACAATGCCCTACAGCGTAGAGGTTTTTTTCAACCCATTACCTCTCATTATAGCTCACCAACAAGAATATGGAGCATCTCTGAAACACACTGAGAGATAATTTTGCCTCTTTATTCTCACTCTAGAAAGTAGCACGAAGGAGAAAACAATGAAATAGGAACATGACGTCCATGTCAACTCAACCTGACCCTCTGTTTATTACAAGCTTTTGAAACTATGCTATAGGAATGACTCAATCATGGCGGTTACTCGGAACTAAATTTTCACCCAGGGCCGTATTCATTCTGCCAACAGGAACTCTGCAGCGATATAAGCCGGCTGACATCAACGTCTTTTACAATGCATCAACAATGTAAACAACAGAAGAATGGAGGATGCCATGAAGGAGTTGTGCTTTCCGTGTGATAATAGAGATATAATGCAGATATTCTTTCATATATATATATATATATATATATCTCCATCCATTTCCAATAGATGAGAACCACATTAGGCAACCAAAATAATTTTTTTTGACTGTGTCAGCATCTATTTCATGAAAATTAAAATGTGCTTTACCTGAAATGGAGAGGTTCTTGTTGAAGAACTTCACATGGATGGTTTAACTTATAGCTAGGCTTGCTGCGATACTGATCAGATTTATCACGTGAGGAGAGTTGATGAAGGACAAGAAGAGTAAGGCGAAAAGACTGCCATCAACCTAAGTGATAATGGAAGTAAAAAAACATCCGTTTATCATTTATTTTTTTTTAACTAGGCTAGTTAAAAGTTGCTTGTTGCCAAATTACCGCTTATGGGCTTTTTAAAACCGAACAAAAGCGAGGAAAAAACAAAACTCAATCAAGCCCCCAGCACGGTGATAATGTTATTACCGGTGTTACACGTCACAGTCACTGTCACCACCCCATTTATAGCCAGTACATTCATACCAAGAATAGCTTAAACAATGAAAACTGGTGAAAGTAAATTGCTGAAACTTTTTCTTTTTGGTCAAAAACATTTAGTGTTTTGTAACAAGCACATCACAATTAAGAACATTTCTTGCAAAAGCTGTGTTTACACAAACATTTTAATTAACTATTTAAGAGCCATCGATGGAACTCATTTACAATCAACAAAAGAAACAAGACAAATACCCAACCCTATACAACATTCAATATGATGGATTTGTTTATTTGTTTTGTTTATTGATTATCCTTGTGGCTGATGCTTCAGTAAAAAAATATAATAAAAAGAATAAAAAAATTAAATAAAATAAAAAATTAAAATAAAAAATTATATATATAAAACCATCAATAAAAGTAGTGATGGTATATAAAAGACTATTCTCATTGCTTGTAACACACAATAGAAATTATGAATAAAAAACATAAGCAGGTCACAGAGCTACAGATGAGTTTGGTCAGTTAAAATGGGCCTCACGATTGAGCCTTTAATTGCTTATGCCCTCTTTCTCTATTTGACAGCCATACCTCCATTGTCACCATCACAGCTCATTGTCATGCAAAAGCCTGGTTCATTAAAATACACTCCATTACCAAACCTACAGTGTAATTATAAGATAAAGAATTTATCACATGCACTGAAATGCAAATCAAAAAGGTGTTCTTTCTTTTTCCATTAAAGTAATTGGTTTGCAAACACAGCCTTTCAGCAATGACAAAAACTCAATTGAGAGTAGATTGTGGAAAGGCTATCATGGCCTTGTGAAGCCTTGGAGGGAATTACAGAACTGCGCTTATGGGAGTTAGAGCGTCAGGGGACAAGAGAAAGAAAGCCAAAGATACAACAGCAAATTGAACAACTGAAGAAGAAAAACTTTTTTTCTCTTTGGTTGGAGTTGAAGAGCAACATTTCAGAAGAGTTAAGGTGAAGATGGGGAAAGGGTCTGATCTGATTTAATATCATGCCTGTCTTATTTCATTGTGCACCTGCAATTTTCAAAAAAGCTTTTGTCGACAACAGAATTCACATTTATCTGGCAATTATCTCCTGAATACCACGGGGGGTATGTTATAACGGTAAAGCATCCATTTTTCATAAAAGGAACATTTGAGCTATTATAATACTTTTCTTTGGAAATTACTCAAAAAGAAGGCAGATAACCACAAGATACGCAATTAGTCAGTAAGAACGGAAATGATTTTTCAGCAGCATGATGCGGTAAACAGGTGCACAACCAAAAACTGGTTTAGCTGTCTTTCAGAACCAAAATAGCTGGAAGTGTTCAAAGCTAAAATCAGCACCTTCACCACTGAAATGAATTGACTTGGTTTAGGGGCTTGCATTATTTACTAAAGAAACTGAAAAACACTCATTTGTAAATCAATCAGGTGCAGCCTTTCAAGATTAAAAACTAGAGAGACATAATTATTCATGTATCGCTTTATCTTTTTTTGCTGTTGTTCACAGACAGTTCAACAGTACTTACTGAAGTATTAAAATAACTGTGAAGAGACCTTGAAGAGGGAATAGGGGAGAAAGAAAAAGAGGCTGCATAATATGCAGAGTTCTCATTAACACATTAATAGCGGCATTAAAACAGGTGTGCTGATGTTTTTGAGTTTTTAAACAATGAAAACTCCCACAGTGAGACCCAATTATGAGTCAAATGTATTAAAAATTTGATCAAAAACATCAATAATAGAAATTAATACCTAGTTCAACTTTATACTTTTTCCTGATTCATTATAAACCAAAACAAACTAAAGTTTCTGCGCAAATAATCTGCCTTTTAATCTGTGCTAATCTAAAAGGAGCTCACACATCTTTCAGAACCTTTAAACCCTAGATTTAATCCTTCAAATTTAAGTAGCAGCCTAGGATATCACCGTATTAAATGAAATTGTGTATAACTATAAAAACATTAGATGTTCTTCAACTTTTACCATTAGTAGTATCCATTTGATCTGTTTCAGGTTGAGTAATTGAGGCACTCAAAGTACTTTTTATAACACACAAGGGGAAAATTAACAGGGCACGAATCTCTTACAAATGTTCTTATGCTTGAGATTTAATCCAAAACATAGAATCCTATCTGTTTAATTCAATACACCTTCTCAGGTTCCCCTCCTTTCTAAGAAAAGCTCTGTGCAAGCTCTGTGAACTTCAAGAAATTTAGATTAAGCCATAACTTAAGAGGCAAGGTGTGAGCTACACTTAAAAGGTGTGTAAATGTCAAGTGCTTTAATACAGCCATAAATAAGAGAGATAAAATAAAGAATATGAATCTTGTGTCACATTCAGCCGCAGCACAGACGTGTCTATCTGCAGGAATTAAGAGATTATAGCAAAATCTCGCCATCACTTTTACGGCAGGCTCACAGCAGATAGCGCTTAATTCCTGTCTGCAATCCGCTGGGGTCAACCGTCTACAAATGCAGAAGTGGAATTTGCGGGTTATTGGCAGAGGATCTATAATAGCGCTGACATTTACCATCAGCCTCTCCCTGATAAAAATGACCATTTCTCTGTGAAACACAAAAAGGGAAGATGTCCTGAACATCTTATACGATAAAGCAGGAGTTCATAAGTAAGAGTCAGT
The DNA here is from genome assembly GCF_018831695.1 of Puntigrus tetrazona. NCBI lineage: Eukaryota > Metazoa > Chordata > Actinopteri > Cypriniformes > Cyprinidae > Puntigrus > Puntigrus tetrazona. Next base: position 23,669,548 of record NC_056709.1, on the reverse strand, counting down.
CAAGGACGAGAATTAACTTAGAGCAGGAAGAATAGTGGAGTGGATGGCTCCCCTTCAACCTCTCCTTAGGCTCCTACGAGTGCTGCGCGTGTCCCACTTGCAACCCTTTCAAAGGCAGGTCAATGGCAAGAGATAATTAGCGCAGTAACGTATGATTAGCTGCATAAAGACATTATAAAAATGGACTATCCTGGGGGCAAGGAAAGGTGTTTTAGCACAGTTGTACACTTGAAAGACTCAAGAAGGTGATGAAGGTGCTCTCTAAGCCTGAGAAAAGACACAGGCCACTGTAATAGGGATTAGGCCCAGCTTTTACGATATTACATTAACATACACATTAAAAAGACCACTGTGCGGCATTTGAATGTACAAACAAGACAAAAAAAATAAATGAATGCAGCTGTCGGTAATAGAGTATTTAAATGAAGTTAAAGATTGAAAGCAAGAAAAAAAAGCCTATAATGACAGAAAATGCATGTATGTTCCATGCAGATAACAAGGCAGTGTAGAAAAAATAAAAACACCATTTAGGGATTCATTACTTTCATTTATCTCTGCACATTTCTACATTTAAGGAGGTGCATAAAAGAAAAACAAATTGTAGAAGGCAAGTGAAGTAGAAAAATAAAATAAATAAATAAAAATCAGCTTCCCACAAATAATGAATGTTTACCTCTAGAACAGTTGCCAGGGGGACAGCAGACATTTTGCAAGAAGAAGAAAAAATTCATTATTCCAGTGATTGCTGGCATACAAACGGCACATATAAATACTTAAAGCCACTAATTAATCAAATTTCTAAAACGCAATTGCAATTATGGCAGAAAACACAAGCTCGGTAAAGATGGCAGCAGGATAACACAAATTTTCACATTCAGCGGTCAAACGAACAACACGTCTACTGAGCTACAGACAAGAAGTCAGAGACGGATCATCTCACAAAGTCTCAATAACACAGCCGAAAGCCCTGCTGAACTCTAGAATGTTCTTCACTGGTCACTTCACATCGTCAGTCGCCTGAGCTTACCCTTTCCCTCCCAAAGCAAATTAGTTTTAGGGACACCCTCTGGCGTTGATGTGTTTCAGGGTTTAGACAAGTAAATGCAGTTTTGATTGCTTGGTGATGTCCAGCAGTGACCCCTCAGCATCCTGCTGGTCAAGAGAATTAAGAGGCGAACAGAATGCCACCGTTTCTCCCACCAAGCCCAAAGAAAAAGACCCAAGACTGGACTAATAAAGCTTGCCAATCTGGCAACCGCTGAGCTTTTCATTTCTCTACCCTCAGAGATGAGAAACACTCGCTGTGACCACTGCTTAAGACCCCAAGACTCCACTGACATTTACTCCAGAAGAAAGGACGCTGTTGTGTCTACAATGACGAGGCAGTTGCATGGTAATAAGTGTGTGTGTGTGTGAGACATCTGACTCTCGAGTAGGCATATGCCGGTATCAAATTTTCATGTTTCGATTAATTGCTAATGCTTTCATCACAGTATATGGTATTTTCACGATATTGAAATTTAGTCATAATACAGTATAAAAATATAAAAATAAAAATAATACTACTCAGTTTATGTTAACTCAAGTTCATTGTAAAGGGGTTATAACGACAGTTTACTATTACTTTTTAACAACATGTTAAATATTTGAGTTACGTTTAATATTTGAGATTAATAAATGTTTAGGACAATTAACTAATGTTAAATAATGAAGCCTACTGTAAAGTGTGACAAAATAATAAAGAAAAAAAAAAATAGCCTATCAGGACTAAATATCAAACTATTTGGGGCTGTGATGAACACCACCGCAAATAAAAATGGATTGGATAATAAATAAAACGTACAGCTGTTTGTTTACACCGTTTCCTGGGTAACGGCTGTGTTTGGGCTGTTCAACACCCTCTGCTGTCAGAGAGTGATTGACAAAGCTTAGGGTAGTGTTGTGAATTTAATCAGTTAATGGGAAAAATGTTCTTAAAATGTATAAAAGAATTGGTATAATTCTTTAAGAAATAATAATTTTTAGTTATTTTGAAGTGTGCACAATAGCAATATCATGTATTTTCATTTCTGTGATATATTACAGAATACTGGTACATGTCTAGATTTTTGCATATAGTCTATATATCAAGACAAAGTGATACTAGTTTGATAGTGCAACACATTCTATCAGTAAAGCACAGTGAAGAATAACTTAGAACTGCTTTATCGAACTGTGGAACTTTGACTCTTGCTGCAGATTTCTTTAACCAGTAATGCACGTGGTGCTTCTCGTGGTGTCTGTGGAGGTATGGTCAGGAACAGTTCCATAATTAAATTACTGAGAAATTTTTGCCCCATTGCTTGTGCGTGTGTGAAAAACAACGTTTTATTTAAACACTGAATGGATTATAGCCCAGAAAGCACACAAAGTGCACTCCCTTTATTATCACTAAAAGAATCAGCCATAAAAGTTCATTGCATTCCATTATAATCAAGTTCTCCAAAATAAACAATTAAATAAGAGATTTGTGTATCACATTCAGTTACAATCAAGCTCTCTAAACTTCAAAATAAAATCTATTTACATGGCGTCTGCACTTAGAGTCATGAGATGATTCAATGGCTGACGACAAGGGGGTAAGGGACAATTGCCTTGCCTCCTCCAGTGTCACCTGTGTGTGTGTGTGTGTGTGTGTGTGTGTGTGCGCAAACACATTAAAGGTCATTTGTGTAAATGCATTAATGGATGGCTACTACTTCTGAGACTACTTCTGAGTATTTTTGATGTTCTAATAAAGTGATTGCCTGATTTTGGTACTCGCTTATTGAACACAAAAAAGTTGTGCAGCTTAAAAAAACACTGCTGCTTAAAAAAAAAAAAAAGATTAAATGACCCTTCAACAGTATACAGCTTGAGGTACAAAATCAGAAAAAGAACCACTTAGTTATTGGAGACCAAAACCAAAACGAGCACAGCTATAGCCTCAGGTTTGTACAATCACACTTCTAAGAGAAATAGTAAGTATGGAGCAAAGAGAGTAACTGAGTCACTGTAAAATGAAGAAGGGGTCAGCTGAGTTGAGTAGGCAATGTGCTTTGTTAGCTAGCACATCAAAATCAGTGCCAATTAATTTTTGTCACTGTAAGAGAACTGAACGCCTATGTAGCATTTTACAGTAAGCAAACTAATTGGGTGTTTTCAAAAGGAAGAAATGGGTTAGAGGTGCAAGGGATATAATAAAAAAGAAACATACAAAACCAAGAAATCCACATAAATACTCCCCTTCTATTCATTTACAAACACCTCAACAGATTGCCTTTGCTAAATAAACATCTTAACTTAAAACTACCTGCATAATTTTAAAATGTACAGTTGTATGCACTAAACTTTGTGCTAAAAAATACAAACAAAACTTTGAACGCAATTCACTTAAAAGAAACATGGGAGCATAAACTACATATATAAAATGTTTACAAAAATTACTATAAATTATTTTAATGAATAAAAATGATATAATAAATATGTTTTTAAAGACCCCATTAAAAAGGATGAGTTACTGACACATGCCATTATTTTATAAATCGCCAGCAAGCACCACTGTAAATATTCAATACACTGGCCCTAGGCTATACCATTCTAATAAGAATAGTTTTTGTTGTTCATTATTATCATCAACACACCTACAGTACAGTTTTTTCAACAACTATGCAATATTTAAACTGTGGAGCAACTCAAGCACAATTTACAAGAAAAACAACATAAGAACGTAAGGTCCTGTCACCCTTCATCAGACAGACTGGCTCCTCTGGAAGTGGTGGTTTTCTACAGAGTGCCAAGCTAAGCTACATCTGGGTAGACAATCACTCACACCTGTGTTCCTACAGCTTACTGTATCCATCTTCATCACCACTGTCAGCTCCTACTGAAGCACTGGATCACTAGGTTGTTGTATGTTTGTGGTCAGGGACTACAGTAGCAAGAGCAAAACAAAGGTAAAAAAATAAATAAATAAAAATTCTTGTAGAGGAACATGTGCTTGGGTTTGTTATGAGGAGTACAACGGAATAACCGTATCTGGAGATTTCTATAGACTTTGGGGTAACTCAACTAAATGCTGAAGGCGCATTGACAAGCATTCTACCATCTCATCTGCGTAACTAAGCAGAGAAATAGGAAGAGACATTCTGCAAACTTAAATGAACAGTTCAGGAAAAAGAAAACCGCCATCATTTACTTATACATTCTAAACACACATGACTTTATTCAGCAATGTTGTATTACTCAATTTCTTCCCTTCCACTGACACCTGTCAAATATGCTTCATCAAAACAAGTTGTGTCAAGATTGATGTCAATACTAATGAAAAGAACAGTACACAAAAAAAAAAAAAAAAACAAATACTGAATTTATAGAGTAACTTTTTGTTGAGCTCTTCCTTCATAAAAGCCTAGCCCAGAACAGACAGCATCTTGATTTGTTACCTTGGCTAAAATCTCCAAACAAACATTGCGGCCTTAAGCAAAAGGTACACCGTGTTTCTTTAAGAGATCTTCCAGGGATACCCCCATGCAGCACAGCTGTCAGACCATTAGAAGCAAAATAGGGAAGAAAAAAAAGAACTAATTAACCAGTTAATAAATGAGTGGGCATTTCTGTCAGTGCTGAGAGCACACTGTTGGCTATTTACATAACCTTTAGAGGAGTCTGTGAATTTCCATTTTCTCTCTATGCTGAATAAAACATTCCTAATTTGACTGATGAATGTTGTGACTGCCTAATGGTAGCGCTGTCCTTGGAACAGAGATCAGCTCAGCGTGCCTGTCCCTGTATTTTAATGAATCAGGGGAAACATTCAGGCTATAATACACATACACAATCTGTGTAAAAACTAACCCTTTTTCATTACCTTATGCCTTAATTGTTTTTCTTTTTAATTTTCTCTTTTTTCACTCTACTCTTTTATCTAAGCTTAACGTCACCTAAGATCACATTAACATCTAGAAACATCGCAGTCACCCTGTTACAAAGAGCGCATGATTTAGTTCACAGTTTCTTTAGTATTTCTGTTTTGACACCAATTTCACGTCACTGTCGAGGTGTCGTTGACTCAGCTCTGTAAATGAACAAAGCTTTTGATTGATTGTGATTAGTTTTGCTCTCCTCACAACATATGCAACATTGTACGGCTAAAACTAAATTGTCAGGGTGAAAAAGCTGCTTCCATTTCACAAGAATTTTAACTAACAACGTGTTTCACAACATTGCTGCAGGTTTTTTTCTTTTTTCAGTTTTCTATAAAATCTGTCCAGTTATGTATTGGATGGTGTGATGAGGTCAAAGCACAATGGTCTTTTTCAATAACCTTTTTAATCTTTTTACAGGCACATTTTTTTTTTTCAAAATCAAATTATGACCAATGTCATATGTTCACCTTCAGATTTTCAAATGAATGGAAAATAAAACGTTGAAAATCTGACCTTCAGACATGGTTGTCTTTCAAATATTCTGTTGCCAAATCATCATGCAATAACCACAAAAAAAAATTTGTTGTACTGCAACAACACACCAATTGTGGATAATTCACCCAAAAATTTAAATTCTTTTGTGTGCAAAGAAAACAAGAATAATGAATAATAATTTTATTCAAAAAACTTTGTGTGTCAGTCATGTGTTCATGGGAGTATCATGATGCATAAATAGGCTGTGCGGGTTTGGAACAACAAGAGGATGAGGAACTGGGTGGGTAACAATTCAGATGTCTCTATTCAATTCAGATTTAAAAGATCTCGAATCAGCTTGATTTTTGATCCTGTTCTTGATTTTTTTTTTTTTTTCCATTTAGTAATTACAGCTCTAATACAAACACTATAGATATCTGTAAAAACAATAACGGTTTTGTAATTTGCAATAAAAATGGTTTTCTTAGTTTTTCAGATAATCAGATGAAGACATAAAACGAATAAATTTATCTTAATCAAATGAAACCAAACCTTTTGGGTTTTGGCAAACAAAGTGCTGCACAACAGAGATATATTGTTAAAATAAAAAAGTAGTATTAGTAGCAGCATTGTTGTTACAGCCACAGCCATATCATCTTGACCCTTTAACTCAAGGTTTGAGGTTTATTTTAAGCCTCTAATTCTTTGTATCTTTAGCTGAAAGGAAATGATATACTTAAAGAACATTTCTATTTTCTTTTTAGTATCTTTAATACCACAGATTATTGGTTTTAGCTCCTAAGCCACTTTTTGTAGTGGCAAAATGTCAATATATTAACTACCAAAGTAACATTAATATAAATTCCATACACCTAACAGGCAACTGCTACAGACAGGTTTGCCTCGGTTCAGTCTGAATGTGTGGGTTTTTGGGGGTTTTTTTTGTGTGTACCAAGTCAGTTCGGTCAAAGACACATGATTTGTAGCAACAGTATTAGACATGCTAACGAGGAAAGAAGCAGTGAATGAGACACTAGGTTGCTTAAAGCCTTATTATTCAGTAACTATGTCTCCCAATTACCCTGACTTTCAGAAAATACGAACAATGGCACAGAGAAATTCATTCTCTCGATGTGGTTTATTAGAATTGTCAATCATTATCAAGTCTCATTTGCAAGCACACACATACATGAAACCGTTGTTTTTAATGCCATAATTTCCTCAAGAAAAAAAAAAAATCAAATAAATCACCATTGTCCAAATTCATGCTTCATGCTCCATGTTTGATCCTATATGACAAAACAAAGATTTTGAATCAGTGGTCTATAAACTGATGGAAAGCAGGTTTCTTGAGACCATGCCTAAATAATCAGGCTAATCCAGACTACAGTTGGATGGTAGCCTGTTTCACGCATGTAACATTTGCCAACTCAATTGTTCCTTTTTACAATGAAATGGTTGAATTCCAGAGCACATATCTGGAGCTGAACAAAAGAGCCACACGATGAATGTGGGATAAATTTACCAGCCCCATTATCATCCAAGTATTAAAACCCAATAATTATTTCATGATCAACAATTTTGTGATATTTTGAAGAGGACACAAAAGTGGAATGGAAAGGTTAGTTACAGGTTAATCTTTGTAATTACGGAGCAAGTTATTTCATGAAGCAGACAAGGGTGTAAGAATAGCACTGATTCTGTCAATTCATTTCTTTCAGTAGCACTTCTCTAAATGTGAGACACTAACATGAACCAGGGATCATAAATAATGGATGTAGGGATTACGATGATAGTGCTAAAAACATGTTTAGAGTTCACCCTCCAGCTGTGTCTTACCACGTTCCCATTCACAGCACAAATACGGTTGGTCTGTGTCACTAATGGACGTATACTGTGACTAATTAAGGGATGAGTGTTGGTCTGAATGTGTCTCTGTTATGTATGCAGTCTGTCTTTATTCATTAGCTATCAGAACACGATGAGTCAACGTTCTCCATTAGCTCACATTGATATTGTGTCCTGACCATCCTCCATTTTTATAATCAGTGCTAACCATCCTCGCTGCACAAGTAGAGGCTGGTATACTGATTTGCATTTGAATTTCATTTGGAATTACAGTAGGATTTCCTGAAGTGCACTTCACAGGCAATGGATTTAAGGAAATAAAGTGTTTTTCCACTCTAGTCCAGGTTAATTTATGATGATAGTCTGAAAAAAATATATTTACTTATGTCTTATAAATATATAAGCAAAATATATAATAATCATAAAAATTAACTGATATCTATCCATCCATCGGTCTATCTATTCAACTTTCTATCATTCTATCTTCCATTCACCCATCCATCAATCCATCCCCAGTTCTATCCAACCATCTTTTCACCTACTGAATCTATCAATCTATTATGAATCTGAATTTATTCTTCTATTTCAATCTGCAATTCAGCAACCTGTTTGCTACCTCAAAAAAAGTGAGAATTCAGTTCTCAATTCAGTTCTGAATGCCCCATAATTCTGGCCATTCATACCACTTGTATTCCAATGTCAGGGATTTGTTGTTTCCAGCTCTTTTATCACTTAATGAACACTAAACAAGACCTAATGACAACACATCAATTGCCAAAAGTCCAAAAGCTTTGACTACAACCATCCATTCCAGGTACAGCAAATGATAATTATACCCAGATTCTATGCTGGCAATGGCAAGGTGAATGTTTTTAAAGGTGAATGTTATTAACAGAGAGAGGGAGAGGAGCCTATGCCAGAATCTATAGTTTCAATTACCAGGCAAGACGAAGGAGCAGAGCCAACAGGAAAGGCTTCACTGAGAGAGGCAATTATTCGTCAAGAACACAGACAGGGGGTAAACAACTGGGCCTGAATGTCAAAAGACAAGAGATGGAGAGAGTGAGAGATGAAGGAGGGCAGGAGCAGGCGAGTGCAGGAGAAAGAGAGAGAAACTCCAGGAACGTTTTCCACATTTAAAGTAATGTCCATCCATCAAACTAGTCAAAGTAGTGTAAGAAGAAGCTTATTTGAGTATGAAAAGGGAAATTTCGAAAACACCAATACATCACCGTCCGTTCTGTCCAACAGATTCAATTTTTAAAAAAGGTTTTCCAATAAACTCTGTATAACCTAACAAGAAAGGATGTTAAAAGCTACATATTTTCAAAGTCGATGTTGGGTAAAGTAGATGGTGGGTAGCTTGAATGAACAGTGAGTCTAAACCAAAAGCATAGGATAACAAATAATAAGACTCTCAATAAAAAAAAAAAAATGTCATATACTGTAATATAACACCAAAAAAAACACCACTTGAGTAACTAATTCAAATTTGCAAGGGGATACTGAACGTTTCAACCTTGTAAAAGAAAATGCAAAAATGCACTCACAGAAAAAAAAAAAAAAAAAAAAAAAAAAATTATTATAAGTCTGGGAATGCAGGTTAAAAAGCATTACCAATAAAGATTTAATAGTGCTCCTTTACAAAAGCCTTGATTTCTGCAAAACACCTCTATTGCCTTTAAAAGGTTTTAAGGTTTATATTTATTTGGGGGAAGAGAAATGTTGGGTCATCTATTTTGAGGTCATTGTTCTGAGAAAATTCAATAGAATCCAATACATTGGCAGTTTTATCATGATTTTCCAAGGTCTACGAATTTCAGCAATCCAAATGCAGAGAGACTAAAGCTGATTGGAGAAAAACCACAAGTCCCGACCAGCCACTCCAGATAGCAAATACAATCCAAATTGAATCATCCTGAAATCTCCAAGCACTCCAAAATAATTAAATTCTCAGCAGAAAGAGAGGAACGGCATTATAATTAAACTCCCTTGTTCTTGTTTCTCTTCCATCATTCGCAAGCCCTGTAAACGAACGCAAAGCTAACCGACAGGAGGATTAGATTGGGGAATTAATTTCAGTAGGAAAAAATACATTTTTATCCACCTTGCTTGAATCCTGCATATAGTTTCCACTTGTGTGGAGCTATGTTGTGCAATGAAGAACTGGAGGATTTGTTGAAAACACAATTCTAAGACTTGTGCGCTTGTCAGTCTGTTTCGCCAACACACTGAAACAGACAAACAATCCTCTAAGCGATGTGGCTTAAAACTAAGAAATCAATCTAATGCAGATAGCTTCAACCAACATAAAAAGTGCATCCAAACCTAAATTTGTGCTCAAAAGGCATGGGCACAATTATTTTTGCATTGACTATGTATTTGTAGGAGTTTGCCTTTTAAAATGCTAAATTTACGGGAGGAGAGTATTAAAATTAATCACGTAACGCATTTTACTAACCTTCACATTTGTCAAATTACCGGTATTTGCACCATTATTTAACACCCAAAAAAGCATGTCTTATAGCAGGCGGTAATTTGCGCTGCTCTTGGGAGACTGCGCTGGTCATTATGGAAATTATCTGTTTGCATCTGTGTTCTTGAGTGTGCACATTGTCAGTAAATCACCCGCAGAATTTTTCCCTCTCATCAGCCCTTTTATGGAATTGCACTCAAATGCTAATTTGCCCTGTTTATTAAATCTGGTCCATAGTGTCTTGGCATGACTAAGCAAATTAAATATGAAAAATAAGAGGATTTTAAGAATAGCTTTTATAGTAATGTCTTTATTTCTCAACAGTACTCAGTATTTCCCTCCAGTATTCTTGCATAAAAATCTCTTTGACTATTTGCAAAAAAAAGCAAACTACACATTGGGAGATGATGTAAAATCACATCTTGCCATCCTTTATGACACCATTATGAGTCCATAAGTATACATAAGGAGATTCAATGCCTCCCTCTCACCTCAGGACAAGAGAACAAAAGAGACAAACTAAAATGAGGGCAATCATCTCCGATAAATACAGTCTTTAGCCTGTCAATGTTCTCATAAGAGGCCTGCAGTTACAGATATTTTTATCAGGGCAAACCCACCAGTACAATAACAGACTCGCATGTAGTCAGCAAAAGCACAAAACAACAACAACTACAACTGAACACGGACACATAGGCACACGGTGTCTCTGTGGTGACTCTGCATGTTTGCTTATTTTCTGTTTTACAAATATGCTGACAAAAATGCTTCAACATACGCACTGATTGGATTAACTTTAGGTCAAGGGTCTGTCCTCTTATTCAGTATCAGCATTAGTAAATCCATTATGCAGCAAAAGCCAGCTGAAAGGGATGGAATAGAAATCAAATGTATTTACTGCTCATCCTTTAAAGGTGCTGTATGTAGGATTGACACAGAGTGGTTGAACTAGGTATTGCAGTCCAAATTCAAAATATTGGAGAAGGATTTTTTTTTTCACCCGAGCCCCTCCTACTCAGACTTGACGGACACGCAGGTTGCCAGATTGCCGCTCGACCCCTTTTGTTTGCCAGCTTCCATGACTGAAATGAAATGCACTCCGTTTTCTGCCAACTGGCAACCTGCGATTCCAAAACACGATTGGGTAAACTAGCAGTGGTCGGGTTTTATGAACCAAAACAGAGGTTGACTTTCCAGGCCGGAACTAACATTTTCAAAAGAGAATATCAGACTTTACCATTGTTTTTCAGATAAACAAGTACGTTACCTTAGTATGTTTCTTAATTATCTTCATACATATGAATGTATTTTTTTGCTTTAATAGAGTCAAAATCCTACATACAACACCTTTAAGGTTTATATGTTAGTCTGTGTGACAGCAATCATTCTTTAACTTACGGTTTTTGCAGCTGTGATGATGTACTGAAGGACCATCTCCCTTTTTGTGCTCAAGTCTTTCTCTCTGAGAGGAGCTTTCTTCTCTTCATTAAGATTCATATCCTCCTGAAAACAAAGATGTAAGAAGAAAAAGAAATCTCTTCACAAAATCCACTTAAGATCATAGGTACTGTGACCAGCTTTATGAGAATCTATATTATAAGAGACAAAACCTCTGACCTCATACACTGATTTTGAATATTTCTAATCAAAAGAAAATAGTAGATACTGGTTGTGAACATAGTGGAGAAAGGCAAAGAGCATCGTTGCATTTCAATACACACGTGAATCAAATCATGTTTAACACCTGTTCTTTTTGCAACTGCAAATAAATTAAACTGCAGGAAGTCAACCTCTGCTTGTGAATCCATCACACAGATGTGTCTTCTGTGCATCTTATGACATTAAGAAAAAGGAAAAGATGAAAAATGATAAAAACACAAAGAATACATATAAGGCATGTTATATATATTTTAAAACCAAAACAAAGATTTTTTACACATATTTAATCCTTACAAACCCAAGCATTTATATTAAATGACGGGGGGTTTTTTTGTGGATTTTTTTTGAGTTTGGTATTCTTTAATACACCCTTAGGACAGCATTTGTAATAAAAACAACAGGTTTGCATCAGGTTATAACATATAAAAAATGTTATAGGTTTCAAAATGTAATCTGTATTTTTGATACTCTTAATGGAAGTTTTGCATGCACAACATTTATAGCTCATGAAAAATAATATTATCAAAAAAATTTCAAACACTACGGATACCGTCATGAAAGTTTTTTTTTATATATATATATATATATAAATATTTAACTTTTGTGGGAACAACAGAAAAAGTTTGAACACCCAATTTACTGAAAAATTATTAAAAACGTAGCCACATTCAAAAATTCAGAGCTTGCAAGTCTTTTCAAATTACTACACACCCCATCTAATATTTTTTAACATTTGAATTGATAAATGTCTCAAATCCATTTCAAAACTTTTAGAGTGACTAGGTAGCCATATGCCATTTTTTCCTGATCAAAACTGTTTTGTAAATTGATTGTCAGATATATATACACATTTAGTGAAAGTTAGATATTATTTAATTTGCTTTAAACAAAAGATTCTGCAGCTATGCTGGGTCTCTAATGGTTAAAGCTAATTGTAAAAATATGCCTGGTTTTCTTCAGGAGTCAAAAAGTGTTTTTGATTAAATACTTTAAAAATTAAAACCGTTAAAGGACCATTTTTGCTCAATTGTTAAAGGTTGGCTATTCTTCCCATTTGTTGTCTATGTGGACACATTTGTGTGTGTGATTTTGTGAGACCTTATGAAAATTAGTACCTAATACAAGCCTGACTGATGAAGTCATGCATTATGTATTAGAAAATCTAATGGGCCAATTTCTGAAAAGATTAGAAATTAACAGTGAAACAGAAATGAGCATGTTCATAAATCTGAACCTGTTGTACTGTTAAGACAGACATTGGCAGATATATTTGGTGATTTTACTGAAGCAACACGTCCTGTGCCAAAACAAACTAGCGAGCTGCACTTCTCAAACTCTCCATCTCTGACAGAGACAAAAAAAAAAAAAAAACGAATGAGGGTACATCCGTGGACAGTTTACAAGTACCATCAACAGATAGAAAGGGCACGGAAATCTCTAGGCAAAAGGCAGAACAATAAAATCGATAAGCAAGAAAAGAAAAAGAGGTGAGAAGGAGAGACAATAACGGCTGCATATGATGTTGATCGCAACTGTCCTAGTGTCCTCCAGTCTTATTTCCCTTTCCCCACGGTGCTCTCACTTTCTTCACTTTTTTGAGATGATAGATCAGCCCAGCCGTTTAAGATTTCACTGATGGTTTTCGCAGGCGTGATGCAGTCCTCTCGTGTCAGAGAGAGAGGAGGATGCTGGGATAGGCGAGGATAGGGCGCAGAGCGGAAAGGCATCCATTACCACCGTTGGCCCTGTCACCTCTGCTGGCATGCTCATGTATCCAAACTCGTACTTGCCGTGACTAATGACTGCGTCTCTGCCCACGTTATCCACACTCTTCCTTCTCTACCCAGCAGTGGCTGCTCCTGTCACTCAATCCTGCACTCGGAGATGCTGCTCAACTGCTAACAACACCTCCACTCTTAGAAAGGGCACCGATGGGGACCTCCACGCGATAGCGTTAAGGCAATGTTTTAAAATGATATTTGATGAAAAAGATTTGCTTGAGATTAACTTATAAAAAGTGCTACGGATTTTTGTCCCCTCAGCTAAAGGATTGAAAAAGGTGTTTGTAAAGCAAAACATGTTAATATTAGTGCAACAGGCATTCTAAAAAATTATTGTGTGTTATAAATGTGCACTTTTTGTCCAAATCAAAACAGGATTGTAGGGGGTTATTTTATTAGTTTTTTCTCTTTTATTTACCACAACAAACTAAACCGCTTGCAAACATTTTTTCAGGAACTGTATGATGCTTGTTCAATACGATACAAAAGTAAGTGTTATGTGAGTATGTGTATTTGCAGGCATGAGGGCCTCGTCCTACTATGAATATAAGCTGATTGAGGTCAGTGACCCATAACAATCTACTTCATTATGAAAAAGGTTGCATTTCCTTAAAACATAATTGCAAATAAACCTCTAGTGATTATTGTGGTTGAAAGGTTGATAAAGGTCATTGTGTAGGAGTGATAATTAACAGGTTTTATACATGTCCACACATAGACATGCGCAACAGCATGAATGCAGATCAACAAAATCCCTCACTCTCAGAGAATGTTTGTTTTTATTTTCAAATTTGTGTTTCACATCATCATTCATATTACATTTATTGTCTACAACTACATCTTACCATCATTTTTTCGAAGAGGGCAAGGATTTCCTTCTCTGATGTGATTTTTGAAGAAAGCTCCTCAAATTCAGAGGAAGTGGACCAGTCACCAGAAGAGGAATGCTTGGACATGTGGGAGAGGGGTGGCCGTTCCTTTTTACTGCCAGGGATCCGGATACTGGAAAATCTGTCCAGCTAAAAGAAAGAAGAGACATTTGACGGAGGATGAGTGAGACTAGCTCAGTGTTATTTCTCCATTTAACTAAATACACAAAATATACATGACAATTCAGCAGATTCTTTTGCAATTGCAAAACAATTGTATTTTCTGTATTTTGTATTAATAAACATATTAAAAAGCAAATATGTAAAAATGACAGTTTATTAATAGTCTTCTTGTTCATCTTAATTATCGTATGTCTCTGCCTTCATTACTGTGCTATACATTTAAAAGAAGCGTCTTCTAATTTTATTGGATATATTTATCATTTTATATATAAAATGCATTTACTTTTAAAGTACATTCATGAAATGAATTCAGTAGTCCTATGCTTAATTTAATCCTACACTTATTCACATTTATTTGTAAATAATCAGGTTTCACTAGATTTTATAAAACTATTGTGCACCCAGTATCTTTTGCTGGTAAATTAGCCACTAGCCTAGTTTGTAATAGTAATTTTGTCATAGGTTATTATGTATGTTTTCAGTTTTTATTTCAATTTACAATTTCAAACAAAGAAATGATGATCAGGTCAACACAGACAAGTAAAGAAATTCAGGTAAAAATTTTGAATTAGGTAACACTATTAACTACGACCTTTTCTTCAATAAATTCATTTGCTGATTAATACTCATTAAAGTAGTTGTTAAGTTTAGATATTGGATAGGATTAGGGATGTAGAATAAGGTCATGTAGAATAAAGGCATTAATAAGGTCTTAATTAGCACTAATGAATGCCCTATATTCCAGTAATATGCATGCCTAACAAGGTCTCCATAAAATAAAGTGTCACTGAAATTATACGTATATTGATTATATAAAAAAGAAAATAAATAAATAAATAAATAATTGCTAATGAAAAGATGCACATGATAATTGAATTTGATTAATTACATTAATTGTGAACTGGCCAAAACAGTAATAGCATTATTTAAATTAGTCTGTTATTTAGTTTTTGTTTAACCCTAATAACGGCCTTCCCTTTAAAAACATACTACCGCTTATGTAGTTGGTGCTATTCCAACGGGACCATTTTATCCATTTTACTGGAGGCACTTTAAGGTAACCACCACATTTTTAATTTTAATTTGTAAACACCTTATCTGCGCTTGTTAACATCAGATTGTGGGTTGTGTCTAGCAGCGAAGGATACACCTAATGCATCCTTTAAATTCCAGTGAAAGTTGGATGCAATCGAAGGTTGCATTCGGAGTGTCCTACTTGCTTTGCTGTCATTTGCTACTTGGAAAGACATATGCAGACTTCAAATGTAGCCTCTGGAGGGTGCAGCCTTTTAAATGAGACACAGCTATAGATATATGCTCTAATCATTGTCAGTTCTAAAACA
The DNA here is from genome assembly GCF_018831695.1 of Puntigrus tetrazona. Classification (NCBI taxonomy): domain Eukaryota; kingdom Metazoa; phylum Chordata; class Actinopteri; order Cypriniformes; family Cyprinidae; genus Puntigrus; species Puntigrus tetrazona. Next base: position 23,653,969 of record NC_056709.1, on the reverse strand, counting down.
GTAGACTAATTATAAAGACCCTGGAGGCAAGGCAAGCGTTGCAAGCTTATGGTTACAGTAGCAGGGTGGCATGGCAATTTTTGTATTTGACTGGACCTTGGAGGAGTAGGCATTCTGCAATGTGCTTTATTTTCCTGAGCACTGCATCTCGTGGTTCCAGACACAAAGACGTTGATCACTGACAAGTTACGCAATAACACGCTCGGTTTCGTGGGTGATTCCCTTGGGTAGCTTGTCAGTGATCTACCGCTCTGTGTATTAACTGGCGCTCAATTTAAAAACAAGTGATGGAGATTTACAGCTAATAAAAAAAAACGGCTTTAATACTTTAGTAGCTATATTTGTAGCACAAACCTTAATGCTCATATAAAGAAAGTGTTTTTAGGCCATACTGCCCAGCCCTAGTCTTTATGATGTTCGTACATTAAGTTGAATATAAAACTACTGCAAAATAAAATACATTTAAAAACTTACATTTTAAGTCAGATTAACCATGATTAAATCAGAATTAATTATAGGAAAAAATAGTAATTAAGCTATTGACAGTCCTACATTTTATTATTAAATTATTAACTTTAGAAATAAACATTTTTGCATTATTATTTTTTTATTATTGTTACTGTTTTTGTTGTTGTTATTAATATGATCTATATTATTATTAATATTGATATTATTATATTATTATTACTACTACAACTGCTACAACATCCCTGAAGTTTTTCCCATCACCATTATTATGGCCCTGCAAGACTACAATAATGGGCAACATTGCACAACTAGTCAAACACACAGAATGCAATACGATGTTAGCTCTATAGACTGTTGATGAGGTCAAAAATGTTGCAACAAGGTAACAAATCTAAGGCGCAGTGGTCCTGTACATACCTACTAATGGCCTCAAAAGACCAGCCCGAACTGAATGGAAGTTCAAAAGCTTTCAGATCTTTATGGAACACCCACTTTCAGACTGTGAACTTTATGATCAGTTTCAGCTTCCTTATTGTAAGCAGACTTTCATTAGAAGTCTGTCAGCTTCACATTCAGCATGCCTAATGAACAGAGCGTCCGGGGATACAGTGTAACTTGCTGCCGATTTATATCGAGGTGGTGGGCCCCCGCATCACACAGATAACGATTTCCTAATTGGATTAGATTTGTCAGAGAGCTGTTTTCTCTCCCTCAGCCTGTGGGCACAACAGGGAGAAGATGGGCGATTGAGATGTCAGCGTTGGCTGAAAAGGTAGGTGGTTTATTTTCAGGGCCTTGCCCCCTTTCTTTTGAGGGGCGGGTGAATTAGCGGCAGTTATCTTAGAAGATATCTTTCACCGACGCCTCCCATCGCGCATTATCTCAGTAAGAAGGAGAGCAACATGCTGAGATAATCAGCAATGACACTGATGTAAAATTAATTAAACACAAGCAGTAGATCAGAGTATAGCTAGCGACTACAGTGCACAGAGCCAATGCAGAGAGCAAATGCGTGGTGTCTGATACCAAACGACACCATCATCTGTCTAATTTGGTTTGCTGCTGCCCTAAAGCGTCTCTTCGCTACATTGAGTGATGGCACTGATCAGTTTAATCACAGAGATTCATCCCCAGCGGAGGGAAGAAGCGCTTTGCTATTCTATACTCGTTACTGGTGAATAGATAAATAAATATGTGCAGCCGCTACCTCGATAACAACAACAGGCATCATACCGCAGCCGACGCGAGCTGATCTAGATGATGAAGTGCTTTTCAGGGCTGTTTAGGTGTTTATGAGTGAGCCTGCGCCTTACTTTCATGCAATCTCTCTCTCCCTTTCACACCAACACTTTGATGTTACTAATGGCACCATTCCCCTTCATTCCTCTTCTGATCACTCCACCAGACCCCTCTTCAGTAATTCAGCCTCTCAGCACCAAAACACATTTCTACCATGACCAAACAGCAGCCCTCACTTGGAAAAAAGCCCTCCATTATCTAAGGACACGATTCACTCATCGAAAACATGTTCTACACCATTCCACCACCGCACAAAAATGAATCTGTTAATTCAAGATGTATCAATAAACGTGTAGTCAAACCAAAATATTAAATGACCCTCAGACAACCCACAATTTAGAATAGATTGTAAAGTTGGTTTGTTCATCTGGACATTTTTGGAGAAATTTAGCATTGCATGATTTGCCTAGTTTAATATTACAGAACTACTGTGATGCTTTTAGCAGCTGTATGAACTCATTCTGAAGTGATGCAATGCTAGATTTAAACAAATCTGTTGCAATGGAAAAAAAAAACTAAATCTATATCTTGGATGGCCTGAGGGTAATAATGTTTTCAGCAGGGATGCATCGATCTGATATAGTCAGGATCAGTATTGGGTCCATATTGGGTTTTCGTGAATTGGGTATCGATCAGATGAGGCCGATTCATAGCCGATATTTGCGTATTCTATTCTGTGTTATTGTCGAGCCACACAAAAGGCACAAAAACATTATAAAGCTGTTCCATAGTTCAATGTGAGGTACAGATGAATATTTTAAAGTCATCAAATTCAAGTTCACATACTTTTTAAGTTCACATTTAGCTCTTCACTCCTCCATTGAGCATTCAAACTGTGCATCGTGTTGGTTACTACAGTCTGCGTATTATAACGCACTCATAAATGTATCTATTTTTTCTTCTAGGGCTGCAACAACTAATCAATGAAATCGATTATCATCGTTAATGAAAATAAATGTCAACGATTCTCATTATCAATTAGTCGGGTTTGCCCACAGTGCACGTCCATCTTCAGCCGGTTGAGTCAAATAACAGCACTGAATAGCACGTTTCTATGAACAAAATGCATCTAAAAACCGTGGAGGAAACAGAATAAAATGCTAGTATGTTATCCTAGCTGCCCCAAAAAGTTTACAGTCATATCCTTATCTGTAAATGTCACAGATTCGATCGACTATTTCCATTTTTGCATAAAGGTTTGTCCTGTTAGTAAATCTTTACTGAATGAGCGCCACATCAGACTGACTGAACAACACAGAGGAGACAATTTAAAGTGAGAGCACTTCAGTAGAATATTACCCTTACTGGTTAACATCACTGAGTTTGGTTTTAATCGTCTTTAAAATTTAAATAATAAATGTTATAATGTACAGATTTAAACTATATTCGCTATATACAGTACTTAACATATTCATTATATAATGTTTTTAATAAATTATGTAAGGTTTTTTTATCTTAGTGAATTGGTTTGTTCTCCAATATGCATAGGCTCTTTAGTAACATTAGCTGGTTATTTTTAATGCTATAATATAATTATTGCTGTTGTCTATATGTTACAGATGGTCAAATAAATTGTTAAGATATGTTTTTATAGCATGCAGTTGCTCATGGAATTATTTTTATGGGCTTTTTTTATATACGATTAATCAAAACAATAATCAGCCAACTAATCGATTTCTCCAAATAATAATTAGTTGCAGTGGTTATGTAACATTTTACCAGATTTTGTCCGCTACGTATTCACTTTTATTTGTATATAAAAATGTTTCCCTAGTTGTTTATATGTAGTAGATTGGGTTTAACACTCAAAAGAGTACTGATCAGGTCAACAGGATTGGATCGGATCGGATCTGAAAAAAATGGTATTGTTGCATCCCTAGTTTTCAGCAAGTTTTTATTTTCAGGTGAACCATCTTTTTTGGTTTTCTTTGCATTTATGCATCTGCTTCTGGACCTTTACAACATTACATACATGTGTTCATTCAGGATTGCATCTTTAGGGTGCCTGCGCATGAGAGAAAGAGAGAAAATGAGTGTCCTGGTGGAATCTACCTCATCATAATCCTGATTACCCTGTTTCTGGGTCTACCCTGCTTCAGGCAAGTAGAGACTGAGAATCAATACCAAACCAACACAAACAAAACACATTTTGATGCTAATCGATAATGCAAAAGAAACAAAACACATTTTAAGAGCACAAGAGAGCGAGATGGAGTAAAGGACCCAGGAGGCGAAGAATTAAAGAAGGGTAGATTGAAATGTATTGAGGAAAGAGGAAACCTGGTGAAGAGATGAATAGTGAATAAGCAGGGCAGAAGTGAGGAAAGCGAGAAGGATGATATGAGATCGAAGGGAGGATGGAGGTGATTGCGGTGCTAAATGCCAAAGTTGGTGCGATTCACCATAAGGGTAAAAAACGACTACTGAGTTCCATCGATAAGATGGTCTAGGTGCCGTTTAAATTAACTGACTGCTCTACTCCATGACCTAAAGTTCTCCATCCAAAATATTTCATTACCTTACACTGCTGCTAGAGGAAACAGGTCCAGCTGCACAGGCTTGATACCAACAATGTTTAATAAAATTCAGACCAGTACATGAAATTCTAATGTGCAGCAGAATTCTTCTTAGCGCAAACCAAATAAATAAATAAATACATCAAATACAAAACAATACCACCATTTTTTTGTTAAAGAGAAATTAGCCAGATTTAGCTTTTTTCCTTTTTCAAGGTTTACTTGAAGTCAATAATTACATGAATAAATGTTGAAATTAGTTATGTACATACGTTTAAAAGCTTCACAATCAATTACATAAGCTTTACAATTACATGCAAACTTATTAGTGATGTAGATGTAATGCAAGACGGCTTAAAGGGCAGTTCATAAGTTAGTCAAACTCATCTCAAGGAAAGTAAAAAAAAAAAAAAAAAAAAAAAAAAAAAGTAGTAGTAGATTAGTTAATTCAGCTTGCTCAAAAAACCTAGGCAAATCTTAAGATGCTGTCTTCTAATAGTCAGTGATATGGGGTTAATAATGTCAGATATCAGAGAAAGGCTGATGATACACAGAGCAACTTTTGAACAATGTTGCTGGGCAACATTGCTTTAAAAAAAAAAAATAGTTGCATGGCAAACCTGTTTAAAAACTTGCCCCGTGTATCATTAACCAGAAGCAATCAAGGCACTTGAAGCTTGTTGTTAGGATAAGTCAGACCATGAAAGAGTGAAAATCTGACAGCAAACAAGAGAAACCTGAAAAAAAAAACTCTTACCACATCATCAGTAAGTGTTCTGATGTTTAAGTGCTACAGAGAGAGAGAGAGAGAGAGAGAGAGAGAGAGAGAGAGAGAGAGAGAGAGAGAGAGAGAGAGAGAGAGAGAGAGAGAGAGAGAGAGAGAGAAAGAGAGAAAGAGAGAGAGAGAGAGAGAGAGAGAGAGAGAGAGAGAGAGAGAGAGAGAGAGAGAGAGAGAGATTATTTCACAACGACACTGAAAAGGTGACATGGCTGAAACAAAGCTTTTAATATAAAATCAAAGATGATGCAATTCTTTAAAATACATGCAAATTACGGTGAAGTGCAGCAGTTCTATTTGACAGTTCAAAACAGCATTGTATAAACATTCTTAAAATTCAAGCAGCATTACTTATTTATAAACACACATTGACTTAAAAGTTTTACATGCCTAATACCTGAAATCCAGTGCAAAAAAACATAAGTAATACTGTCATTCATATCAAGAGAAAAAAAGTAAGCAAGCGCATGTGTGCGAAAAATCCAGATCCAGATCAATTTGAATTTTGTTTGTAAGACTCAATTTAAAAGATTTGTAAAACTTGGGCAGCATGTTAATTTTTGGGCAAATTAGTGCTGCGCAATTATGACAAAAATCATAATTAGCAATTATTCGCTTGAAATTGGGATTATTAATATGGGACAATGTACATCCAACAGGTTGTTATCGCAGAATAAAGCCTGACAGGCTTATCGGCAGCCCAATGCGTGGAGGGATGTTTTATAAGACTGAAGGGCTTTAAGGACATTGTTATTAGTTTTACTGGTTGATTTCTAGGAACAACAAACCTTGGAATGTGGCGACTGGCCAATCAGAATAGAGTATTCCACAAAGCTGTTTAATAATTACAAATAACACAATTTACATTGATGTTTATACCATTGTTTGAAGCAACTTCATGTTGTCATTTTATATAAAAATAAGCTGAAAACATTTAAACTGAAACATTTCATTCCTTTTCTACAGTACTAAACCTCAAATTTCAACGATTCATTGTAATTTAAAGCTGAAACCAGTCCAAACTAAACATTCTTATTACACATGATATTATAATATTAAATAAAACTTCCATAAAACAAAATGGAAAAAAATAACCCTTACGATATCCTGTAGAAAGGAAAAAAAAGAAAACACACACACACAGCTTAAGCACTCAGATTAACATAAACTGACTTTGAACAATTACATAATTGTCGCATTCATAATTGTATTTGCAAATAGATTATTATCAATGTCCTGTTAACATAACATAGACCATAAGATAAAGCAGCAGTCGAAAGACCAAAGAATTCAAACTGGTCTTCTATTCTGGCACATATGCTAAAATATTAGTTAAAATAAAATGAGACTAAATGGCTAGAATCACTTGGAAGACTTCCAAAGTTTAAAGGGATTTTGCCAAACAAATGTACGTTTTATGGGGTCTTTTAAGCATAAGCATATAAACACAAACTTTTTAGTTTAGATTTAATGAAGCTGATGTGTAAATGGTAAAAATATTGACAATGCAAGCTTAGGATCCAGACTCTCACTACACAAACACCACCAGCATCAATCAATATGCCAGTCTTTCATTAACATGAAATCCACAAGACAATGCAAAAAATGCATCAACCTGTCAATTTAGCCTGCTAATGAGTTTCCAAGATTTACATTTAACAAACTTTGAGAAAAGACAGGTATGTGTGAGAGAGTGAGAGAGAGCTTTCTTTCTAATATTATACACATACACATATATACATATACACACACGTACATATATACACACATCTATATACGAGTCTTCTGATTTAATTCTACACCCCTACCCCTTGACAGTTACTAAGAGACCTGAGCACTCAGAATAAGACTGACAAAAGAATGTGACTTAAAATTCAAAACAGAACTGAATTGCATGTAGTGTAATTTTGTAACCGCTCTCCCTGGTTACAAGCACACTATTACATGCTGCCATCTGTGTAAAAGACAAAAGTTTCATAGGCGATTGTAAATGAGAAAATGTTCCTCTGTGACATATGAACGCACTAATATGCAATTGGAATGTGTGCATGTTGGATTACGGACAAAATTAGACCCATCTGTTGCTTTGGATCGAGCTTGTGCACTGTGGAAAAAACGGCTTTTGCGGTGCTCAGGAAAAGCATGTTTGCTAATGCTGTTGCTGCATTTCATTTTGGAAATTCCTTAGAGCAATGGATTGTCAAATCTCATAAGGAGAAACAAAGCAAACAAACAACAGCACATTTTTGCCTGTATTCTTTTTACTTTAGGTTCTTGCCAGTCGTCCATTAGATAAGGGAGAATTAGGTTATTTAGCAGTAAACCAGAAAGGCTCACGCAAACTGTTCGACTCCATCCCAGATGGCAAGCATTATAATCGGTCAAAATCCAAATCTACATTTTCACAACCTCCCTCTAAACATTTACATGCTTTATTAATTCAGCTAGCAGTGCACACAACAGTCCAACACACACATAGTGCAGTTATTGGTGGCTCAGCCAAGCATCACAGCCATCAGTCTTACTTCATTAATGGAGTCAAAACAAATTCGCATGCTTCAGTGTAAACATGCTGTGCTGGTGATCAATCAGAAACACTGTGCATGGGAAATGACCTTCATTAAAAAAACACAGACCTCCAAAAACACAAAACCTCTCAATCACAACGAAACCTCTCAATTACTGAAGTGGCAAGAAATACCAGAAACAAGACAAGTGACCTTCTGAAAAACTTTGGAGAACCTTTATGCCAACAAATAAGAAAAGAAATCATGTCAATTTAGATAAAATGGCAGTAAGATTCTTTTGTTTTTATATATTTATATAAAATAGCCTCATCTACGTAAACAAAACTATTTAAAGCAACAGAAAGGCCTTCAATTTCCAACAATGCACTCAGTAAACCATCAGCTCCACTTGATGGAAAAAAAAAAATAAAATAAAATAATTAAAACCATAAGATACCTAATGCACTGTCACTTTTCGGGGAAAAAAAGAAATAAAAAACATCTTGTTGAACCTGTAGATTGAAATAAAAACACTAAAGTAATTGGATGAGACAAAATCATAAGCATGAAAAAGAAAATTAATATTTATGAGACTAATTGTAGAACACTGCCTCTACTTGTCAGTCACACTGACAGTGTTTGTTTTCTCAATCTGCCTTATTTTTTATTTTTTATTTTTTTAAATCTATTTAAAACATATCCCAAACATGCAATTAAAAAGAAGCCGCTGTCATACTTAATTTAGTGGAGACAGCAAATACATCCTGCGCTACTTGGCAGTAATTACATTTGCTTTATAATTATCTAAATATCCAGTGGCCCTCTCTCCCCATTTGGTTGGCAACCAAAATTATTTACAAGCTATTCAAAATGGTAAAATCTCATTTCACAATTTACAGGATCTTGCTAGCTAAAAAAATTAAAAATGCATTTATATGTCTATATGATGTTTATAACACTTATATGTCTCGGGGCACGCATATAGGGGTTTTATAAAGTACCCTCCTAACTCAGGATATTCTGGAAGCAGGGAGCTAATTACAGTTCATAGACTGTAGCTCACCTCCTCCTGATCTCTGCTGGGGACCAGCATATGGCAACTCAGCCAACAGGATTAGCTTCAATTCAACTGATCTCAGGCACAGTTATCAGGGAAAAGCACCTCTGCCTTCCTCAAAGCGGAGGCTAAATCTGTCTTTAGGTAAGTCAAAAGCATGAAGGTCCAGGTCAGAACGATTATCATGCTATTTTTCATGCTAAATCCTGCCACGAACATGTAGTTTGTAACCTTTCCACCAAAAAGACATTAAAAGTCTTTTCTTTTTAATTTCAACTTTAATTATACATTTCAGTAGGCTAAATGTTCTTTTGATGCTCTGTAGTGTGGTGTAACAGATCATTGAAGATTACAGCACTTAAATCAGCATTCAGTACTGTACATACTGTAAATTACTTCTCTATAATACATCAATGCTGTTATTAATGCTCTCCAATATTGCTGCTTATGGTTTAAGTATAGAACTGATTTTATTTTTATTTTTGCGTTAACTGCTTTGTATTGTAATCAATAAAATAAGATAGTAGCAATACAATTGCCTCCCATGAGACTTTACTTTTAACTACAAACTGAGCTTCAAACAAGAACAACCAAGAGGGACATCAACCTGCGGGTAGGTGAGTGCTTTATGGTTTAGGCTAGATTTGACTATTCTTACCCTACCAGATTAATCAAAGGAGTAAAAGGTGTAAGATAAAATGACACACCGATTAACAATGCATAATAAAGATAACTATATTACAGGAAAGCAAAAACTTTCAAAATGTGTTTCTAGATCCTAACAACTTGTAATTATGAAGCAGGTCACATATGACGTTGCCAGAGTAAAAATACCCCTGGAGCAACTTGGATGTCAAGGCACATCGATTATGAATCATGTGGGGCACGAACCCGCCCTCAGTCTAAATCATCAGCTCCTTCATACAAGTTAATTTTAGTCACGAAACATCGGTTTTCACAGGAAAGTATGGTAAATCGCTTCCTCTCGGTGAAAACAAAATCTTCTTCCACAAATGGCTGAGCGGAAACAGCAGGTTCAAGAGTCCCTCTGTGAAGTACTTGAGAACATAAGAGTCATGTTTCAGAAATTAATTAACTTCACACAATAGCGAAAGACTCTCACAGTCACCGGGGCGTGTCTAGACTACCGCTGTTTCGTTATTCAACTCCCCACCGACGTTCTCACAGCCTTAAGCCGTCCCACCAAGTGCATACTCGTATTCAAACGTAACACTGCCCTAATACAAAGCCATTTAAATGAATAAGCGTGAGATAATTATCACATTCTCCAAGCATATACATGCACTCAATTCATTAAGCGCAAACAAACGTAAAATTACATTAATTTCAAGTCTGTCTTTGAGCTGAGTTACAGCAGAAACAAAATTCACACCAGTTTTTTATAGGAAGTTGTTGGGGTGTGCGATATTGTCAAAAAAAAATATCTCTATTATTTTTTGGGGGGATTTTAGTGCTAACGATAATTTGATCATATTTCGCTAAGTGTGTTCTTGTGCTGGTATCTTAAGGTTTGTGATATTCTTCATATTCTGTGTGGAGGTTAGTTCACACTGATAGACTAGGGCCACAACATCTAATCGATAAAATGTATTATTATCGATAATGAAAATAATCGATGACAATACACATTATCGATTAGTCAGTTCTACCCACAGTAAACTTCCAACTTCAGCCAGACACATCAAATTACAGCACTAAATAATGCATTTCTAAAGGACAAAAATGAATCTATAACAGTGGAAGAAACAGAATGGGATGCTGCAGGATCTAAGCTAATGCATTACCGTAATGGCATACCCTGTCAGGCACTTTGACAGATGCACGTTCATCCTAAGTGCAAAAACTTTTAGGGTCATATCCTCCTCTTTAAATGTCACAAATTCAAGCGAGTGTTAAAATTTTTCCATAAAGGTCTGTCCTGATAGTAAATCTTTACTGAATGAGTGCTGGAGTAGCAGATGTGTGCACGCATGTGTAAGATGGATGGAACAACGCAGCAGCGATGAGACAGTACAAAAAACATGACTGTCCTGAAATATCTGTTGTTGAATATTAAATTAAAGTATAAAAGTCAACATGTTGTGCATGTTTATTATGAGGAACTGTAAAGGGATACGACATGTAATTCTGAATATAAATATTCAATGCTTTTTACGAGATAAAGAAGTGACTTATCAGTCAGTGTGTGTTTTAAGTAAATTACTCTTACCTGTTGATTAACACAGAAATGCTGTTTTTATTAGTCTATGATGTTTTTATTAGGCAGAAAAAAATGGTCAAGCACTTAATAGTGTTCTTTTTTTTCCCCAGATACCCATTTTCAGTCAAAAAGTACATAAATAATGCCAGCAAGAATGCAAGCTGTTATGAAAGACATAAGACATTGTCGAGTGCTGTTTTTATAGCATATAGTTGACATGTTTGTTTAAAGGACATTGAACAGAATTTTTTTTTTTTTTTCAAATAAAAAAAACAAAAAAAAGGAAAAAAAGAAAATCAGGCCTTTTTTAATCCAATTAATCACTTAATCGAAAAAATAATTGGCAAACTAATCGATTATCAAAATAACTGTTAGTTGAAGCCCAAGCATGCGTAATGTATGTGTATACTCTGTAAAAGTGTTTTGAATGGTTTATGCTACTTGATAATGTCAAATCACACATCATTAAAACAAAAATTACAATATTACTGCAGACAATATATATCGCATACACCCAAAGTTGTATAACCAGACCAACTGGTATAATTCTACAAGTATAATCACATAAAACAGTTACTAAAATTTTATACTGTTCATGGGTTGGAAAAAACAGCTCCAAGAAAGGGTAAACCATTCTGACTGGAGTCCAGACAAACCCAAACAAAAACAGTCTGTGTGTCAGGAAGGGCAGGCAGTGGGAGATCCTCATTAGAGCTGAGGCGAACTGCAAGGATTGAGTTCAGGTGTACTAATGAGATCAACACACCCAAACACCACCTGGCCAGCCAGTGGTCCGCTGCACCTAATGCTATCGATAGTGGGCCGACCACCTACAGTCAAGATGAAGACCATGAGAAAGATGATTATGAGTTATGAAGGTCAATCTGTGCATGTTTGTGTAATACTGTATAAATGCAGTTATAACAAATATTTAATACAGTAGAAATTCAAAAGATCTAAAGCCAGAATTTAAATTCTTTGTTCTTTGAAATGTGTACTTATAATAATACTGTTTGGTTTTATAATAATAATAATAATAATAGTTGTTGTTGTTGTTATTGTTATTTTACAGTTAGTGGAATAAAATAGTCTTAAAATGAGAATTAGATTGTATATCACATTTATTCCTGGGGCAATATAACCCAAAAAGAAAATAGTTTGTGACAGGCTTAGTCTGGAAGTTCTGCATTTATGACCTCCATCTGAGTGTGATGCTGCCTTCCCACATACATAATACTTTGGGTAAACTGGGAGAGAGAAATGAGCAGTGAGGTTTCCTTCACACTCTCAAACCTCACACAAATGACTGGGCTCATTAAAACAACCACAGTAAAAGCATCTGATGTAGCATCAGTGCTTCAATGCGATGGGCCCTGAATAAAATAAAACACTATTAAAAGCATTTTAATTCAGCGGATATTTCATTAGAAATGAACTGCTTAAAAATGTGAAATACATTAAAAAAGGATACTACTACTATTATTCAGCAAGGATTCATAAAATAAATAAAAGGTTACAGCAAAGATAATTAGAATGTTACAAAAGATTTCCATTTCCAATGTGTCCTGCAAAAGAACATTGTTGACAGAGCTACTTCTCTCGGCTTATGTTTACTACAATCACACAGGTACCGGGCTACTCTGCAGTAGTACCCACCCAAAGCCATACTTATGTGTACCGTAGTGATTCAGGACAAAACTTTTTAGAGACAAAAAAAATTAATTACAGACTACAGCTTTAAAAATCTTCAATATCATAGAATTTTCATAATCCTTGTTACTAGCGTCAATATCAAACTAAAACAAGCCTAAAAGAGACAGAGCAAAAAATAAAAATGAAGCTCACTGAAGATAAATAAACAGTTATGAAATAAAGAAACTAATTACAAGCAATAGGATAAAAAAAATACAATAAATAAGACAATATAAAACAGACTATGGAATAAAGAGCTGCTCGGATCATGATATTAATCGGGTTGTGTTTGTTCACTTCAAACTGATTTTCTGAAATCAAAACAGGGATGATAATAGTCGAGCACCACCCAATGCCATTATCAACTGTGCTTTAGTTCTGTGAGAAACCGGCAGCTCTTAAAAGCTGAGAATTCAAAAGGAACTCTTATCTTGACAGGAAAAAAAAAGTTGTTTACATGTAACGTGTCAATGCTACATGCTATAGTACGACTCTCTCTCTTTTTCTTTGCATGTGTGAAAGACAAAGCAACGACGAGACGTCAGCCTTCACACTCCAGTTTACAGCAGGTCAAACACAGGTGCGCTGCGCATCCACAGAGATGAGTTGAAATGGGCCTATTTCACAGATCGCTTGATGGAGAATGAAACTCAGAAATCAGTGTGTTCAGAGAATGAAAATCTATCTGTATTAAACTTATACTTAGCCTCCAACTCACACGTTGGAAAATAAAATCTGATGTTTTATTATACAGTGGCTAATATTAGACATCATTTAGTGAAATTTAGTCGCACATGCGAGTGATTTGCTCGGAATGTAGAGGATTGTCAGACCTCTAAACAATAAATTAGAGGTAAAGCATGAAGAAGGACAATAACTGGTTAAAAAAAAAAGAGAGAGAGAACAAAGAGTGGGAGATAAAGCCAAGCAATAATGTTTATGAAAACTTGATGGTTTATTCCTCTTTATTTATTTAGCATTCTAAGATTCTCTTTGAAAAAGCAGATAATCTATCCATAGTCCTACTGATAAATAAAAAACCAAGATGTTCGGACTCAGACATTGCACACTACGTGAAGCCAAACAGCATGAGAGATGTCACAGATTCAAGAACTGGCAGGGGACTGAGTTTTTGAGCCAAGTGCAAGCAAACACACACATTCCCCTAACAAAATTAACAAGAGTTAAACAGATAGAAACTTTACAAAAACTTGGCTACAATGTCAACTAGGTTAATTTGGGATTAATTTATTCATACATAGCAGTAAGGGAATATATGCCTTGTGTGTGTTCTCATATGTGGAAGACAATAGCTAGCACAAAGCAGAGCAACAGTGTTGCGGGTATGTGTCTAGAGAATCATTATAAAAGCAAAAAGCAATATATAGCTCTTGTGCAACCACTGTTTGACATGACTAATCCTATTCTTTATGCATTAGTAATCATGCTCCCCTTGGAATGAATGAAAGGTATTGAAAAGTCCTCTTGTTACCATTCCAAACAAGGCTAGAGCAACAATTGGCAGAGAAAGCAAGAGAGCCTTGAGAAGGCTGGATTGTCATTCGAGGTAACCTCTGAAATCACCTTTGGTGCAGAAAAGTCCCATTTATACAAACAAGGTTACACAAAGTAGAACTACCAAGCCTCCTTTGTAACTACAAGCTGGATACAAACATCCTTATTGAAAACATAAATCATTTAAAAAATAAAAATGGATTGCCTCCATTCATTTTTCTAGTCTTTTTCAATCCCTCATTGCACATGTCTAATTAAAAAGGACTTACTGCCATATTTAACAACAATAGCCATTTCACATGCTTATGTTATAAATAACACTGACTATTAGGACACTGCAATAAGCCATTCTTCAAATCAGTCTTTAGTGAAGGGCCATTTCTGTCAATGTCACCAATAGCTGTGTTTTTATCTTGTAACTAGGATTGGGTACCGAAACCCGGTACCTGTATGGCACCAGTACCAACATAACCAGTATTTACCAAACTAAATCAGAAAGAGAATTTTGGTGCCTCATTTCAGTGCCATGCCTGAATGACAAACCCAACAAATCGGCATTGCATCACAAGTGTAAGTGTTGTTTTCCGACTTAAAATTACAACTTGGAATATAAGATTGTCTGAGGAGCATGTGAATGCAGTAATTAGCCTGCCATTAACTAAGCTAAACATGCTTCAGTTAAATTGTCTAAAGCTAAACTTTCCTTGTATTCAAATTTTTAACCCGTTATCCAAAAAAAGAGGTTATAACATTTTTACTTCAAAATACCAGTCAAATGCTTCCCTTTGTGATCTAATGTAGGTTTTTGTCACAGAATGAGGCAGAAAATATGTTCCATAGACTACTGTGAAAAAAATAGCTTAGATAACAGTGATAAAAGACACATTATTGCAGTGGAGTGTTTTTCTTTGTTTTATCATTCAAAACATTATATTTTCTGTGCACTCCATTACAGGAGGAGCGTCTCACTGCAGACTCCAACATCCAGGGGGTTTGGATGGATACAGATCCAAGCACTCCCTCCTTAACATACCTAAACCTCCCCCTGATCCCTAAACCCACCCATCTCCACCCCAAAAACTACCACTCTGCACCCCTTAGATTTTGATCCAACAACTTTGATGTTGTGGTATGCAGTGAACCCTAATTGCATTACAGCGATAACTCCACTAGCTACTTCTCTGGATATACGGTATAGCTTTTTCTGTGCGTGCCCTCTGGTGTCACGTATGAATGAACCCAACATCATGTGTTTATAGTGCTAATAGTGGGAAAATGATTGTATATTTATTGTTTATATACATAAAAATCATGGGAAAGACTGTTGACTTGGCAGTTGTCCAAAAGACGACCATTGACATCTTGCGCAAGGAGGGCATGACACAAAAAGTCATTGCAAAAGAGGCTGGCTGTGTCCAAGCATATTAATAGAGAGGCGAAGGGAAGGAAAAAATGTGGGGGAGATTCACAAAGAGTGGACTGCAGCTGAAGTCAGTGCTTCAAGAACCACTATGCACAGTTGTATAAAAGACGTGGGTTTTAGCTGTCGCATTCCTTGTGTCAAACCACTCTTGAACAACAGACAGCGTCAGAAGCGTCTCGCTTGGGCTAAAGACAAAAAGGACTGGACTGCTGCTGAGTGGTCCAAAGTTATGTTCCCTGATGAAAGTAAATTTTGGATTTCCTTTGGAAATCAAGGTCCCAGAGTCTAGAGGAAGAGAGGAAAGGCACATAATCCATGTTGCTTGAGGTCCAGTGTAAAGTTTCCACAGTCATTGATGGTTTAAGGTGCCATGTCATCTGCTAATGTTGGTCCACTGTGTTTTCTGAGGTCCAAGGTCAACATAGCCATATACCAGGAAGTTAGAGCACTTCGTGCTTCCTGCTGCTGACCAACTTTATGGAGATGAAAATTTCATTTTCCAACAGGACTTGGCACCTGCACACAGTGCCAAAGCTACCAGTACCTGGTTTAAGGACCATGGTATCCCTGTTCTTAATTGGCCAGCAAACTCGCCTGACCTTAACCCCATAGAAAATCTATGGGGTATTGTGAAGAGGAAGATGCGATATGCCAGACCTAACAATGCAGAAGAGCTGAAGGCCACTATCAGAGCAACCTGGGTTCTCATAACACCTGAGCAATGCCACAGACTGATCGACTCCATGCCACGCAGCCTTGCTACAGTAATTCAGGCAAAAGGAGCCTCAACAAAGTATTGAGTGCTGTACGTGATCGCACTTTTATAGTTGGCCAAGATTTCTAAAAATCCTTTCTTTATATTGGTCTTAAATAATATTAAAATTTTCTGAGATACTGAATTTTGGGATTTTCATTAGTTGTCAGTTATAATCATCAAAATAAAAGAAATAAACAATTGAAATATACCAGTCTGTGTGTAATGAATGAATATAAAATACAAGTTTCACTTTTTGAATGGAATTAGTGAAATAAATCAACTTTTTGATGATATTCTAATTATATGACCAGCACCTGTATATACATAATATAATAATTATTATAGTGGGTGTGGCTTTTTATTAACAAATCACAAAATAGTATCTAAAATATACGGGGGAACAGATTTAAATTTTAGATTTCGCACGGTATCAAAAAAAAAAAAAAAAAAAACCTGTAAACTTGCAATCAAAATATCCACAGAAAGTTAAAACTGCATTAAATGTACATTCATTAATATTTATACAAAATGAGATGTAGAATAATTGAATTTGGGATTGGGAAAACATCTACGTTGTGTACATTTAAAAAGTTTAATTATTCTTTTTTAATTAGTGTTCAAAATTACAGAGCTCCAAAAAACTTTAGGGAAGTCAGAAAAAGTGAATTGACTTGTACAATTGTACAACTTTATAGGGAACTCTGGTTCGTTTGACGTCTGAGTTTGGTATATCTGGCTAGCGTGACAGCTGTCATGCTGGTGCGCACCGGGGTACCCAACCAGAGACTACCTGAAGAAGTTTGGTTACACTCGAACTGAGTCGCAGTTCACATGAATATGAAAGTAACACAAACTCGGGTGTGCACTTGGTGAGGAACTAAAGTAACCTGAACATGCGTTTTAAATGATTACAATGCATTTACACAAGTAAATAAAACACATGTAAGAGATAATAGTGTTGATGACTTTCCTTGGATTTAAGCAGGAGTGAGTCTGCAGTGTATTTGTGTGTTGCGAGTGCAATCAAAGTGGCAAGTAAATGGCAATCAGTCATCTCCTCAAAATAGTCTGTTTGCAGGCGGCAGAAAGCAGTTTAAGTGCGACGCACATACAGTAAACCCAAGTGTTGTTTGCTCTGCTGAACATAACAGCCCTAAATTCATTTTTTTTTTTTTAATTATAAAAATAATTTAGTAATTTATTAAGCCATATTCTGTTTTGTTTCTGAAAGATAAACTCTTTCAGTCTAATTTACACTCCTTTAGGAAACCATTCGTAATAATATTAATAATAATAATAACAAAAACAACAACACCAATGGCAGTATTATAGCCATATTGTAAAACAATCACACTGTAAAAAATTTTAATGTATATTTCATAGGTATATAATTTTTGCTTTAGACTATAGTATAAAAATGACAACTTTTCAGTCTTAATTTGGACTGCATTTAAACCACTAGCTCTTAGTAAATTTATACTGCAGCTTTAAGCCTTTATTTTGAACAAATGAAACAGCACATAAAAAAAACACAGTAAATGTACATGCCAAATACATTTCTGCATGTCAAAGAAAAGAGGAAATGAGTAATGAGTGAATAGATGGCAGGGGGTCCAACAGCATGCAGGTCAAGCTGAAGCTTTAACGAAACATGCATGAATGCCAAACAGATCTCTCCATCGACACTTTGCAAGGAGAAGCTATTAAAATCAATCCAGCAGCACCTCGGTAGAGGTGAGAGACGCTAATCATGTCAATTGCAGTCCATTAGGCTCAATCACACCCACCTGCCAGTGATTGTCTTAACCTTGGACGTCAAGACCGGAGAGGCAGTGCAGCAATCGGGCACAGTGTGCAGATGCCATCGACATCTGTCAGATCACTACCCCGGTCTCGACACGTCACAGGAGTGGAGTGACAGGAATACATGTCTCATATGCATGTGACAGACTGAACCGGATATTTAAGATGAATGCTGATATGCTGTAATGTACGGTGGAACGGGATGTGCTGAATCTGACATTGCTGAGAGACCGTTAAAGGAGCTGTTGCCTGGAAATAATAAAACTTGAATAAATAAATATTAATTTATATACTTATTAATATATAAATAAATATTAATATCTAAATATTTCATGGGTATTTCCAGCAGTCCAAACTAAATAACACATTTATTTATTCATTCGTTCATTCTCAACGTGTGGCATTTCATTTTAAACTAAACTAAAGTTTTTTGTCATAAAATTTTGGTGGGAAAAACAAAAAACCTAACATCAGGGGACGCTCTAATTGTTATATTAAAAAGCATTTGCAATGGAACAAATGTTTGAAATGTTTGTTGGGGGGAAAAAAAACAACTACAAATGAAACAAAAACAAAAAAAAGATCTACTTCTGCAGCAGTGGTTGACTTTTTTTTTTTTTTTAAGTTTAACCTAAAGAGTGTACAAGAAGTTCTCTGAATTTGAACATTACTCTGTCAGGAGCATTGAAGATATCAAAATCAGGCAAAAATAAGATGACTGAGCCAAAGTGAGTTTACATCAGTTCTGTTTGGATAACATATCACCTCCGTCAGCGCCAGGACACATCCATCTGCATGTGCATGTCTGCTTATCCGTCTGTCTTCATTTGTATCCATCTCTGCCTCAGTCTGTGTGCAGATCTCTGGCCTTCCTCCAATCTCCAGGTTTGCGTCCGAAGGGCGATGCGGTCTGTCAGGAGGAAGAGGGGAATTGACTGGGCTGACAGCTGGTCTCCACGGATACAGCTGGGGTCGGGATAAAGAGCCAAAGGCAAGTTCAGAGCTGCATAGCAATCAGCGCATCAGGGGAGTGACAGACAGGGCCAAGAGGTTAGGAACGAGGGAGAAAGACACCATCCCGAAACCATATCACACTTTCTTCAGGCCTTGTCCCCAAACAGCTTCAGAGACATCAGGATTATAATCTTGCAGTCACTGCATTTGGATGCAACATTCACTTTGGGATGCGGAGCGTAACAGAAGCGCTGTCAGCTAGCCCAACTTGAAGGCCTCACCAAAGAACATCAGAAGCGTCAGTGTCCCACTACCATGATGACCACAAAAATCTTCACTACTCTGGTTCTGTTTCTATTGCGTGCACTGTTTCCATGGATACAAGAAACAATCTCTGAGAGTGTGTGTGTGTGTGTGTGTCAGAGAGAGTGGTTTTCATCATGCCAGTCATGAACACTCATGCGGTAGCTGCTGGGGTCTATGCTCTCTCCCTGTTCCAATACAGACACTCCTACTGCAGTGGCTTGGAGTGTTCTCAGACACTGAGCACTGTCTCCCTACAGAATATCACTGTCTAAATCTACAGGGGCCATTTTCGTCTTCCAGTATTAAGGACTTTTTGTCCTACACAGTATCCAAATAGACTTCAAACTGTTTTTTGCAAAACTCCTTACTTATTGGAATAAATTGTATTCTGCTTTTCAGTAAAGGCTACTTTTTTTCACAATGATGTGAATTCAGTAACTTATATATATATATATATATATTAAACATGATGTCTAAAAACCAAGTTTCTTGATGTGCACTAGTGTTTTTGGAATGTTATTTGCTAAATACTCGATAAATGTCAATTCGTACAGCAGTAAAGCAATTGCGATATTATTACAGACCATATACTCGCACACCCCTATATATCCACTAGAATAAAAGACAATAAGCCTGCTTTATTCAACCATTTCTGATAAGAAGCATAATCTGCAAACGTGAGCATATTGACAATCACTCATTTTATTGCATTTAAGAGCAGCTGTCGTCGTTTTTATCTGGCAGTGGCAGCAGGTATGCTTTAAAACTTAAAATTGAAGCCCGTATTACATAGATTCTGGCACCCAACGTCACAACAAGATCATATTTAAGACCCTTATGTAGCCAAATCTGTGCTAGTTTGGCCACCTCTAGTTTCTCTTAGTTGTGCTTCTAGCTAGTACTGTGACGTAAGTGTGACATCGGCACAAAAATAATGCGGTTGGATCATACTTTTCTCTGTACTGTTATCATTGGCATACTGTCAAAGTGACTCTTCCTAACAATCCGTAATATTTTCATTAAAAACCCTGACTGACTAATTTATAAAAAATGATGCCTCATTAGCAACTGTTTTTATGGGCCGCTATATATAAGCCGTCTGACATATTATAATGGTCTTGACATCATTCACCACAGTCGTCACTGAATATCCAAAAAAATGCCACAATCATGCATACAACAACTCAACATCTTTGTGTAAACTTACAGTATGGTGAATGATGTCAAGTTTATCACTCCAAGATGGCAGCCACATCTACATGCCTGGAGTAGTCAAATGGAGTATCTATGCGTCTATGGGTCTATATCCAAGGGATATGATTGGACAAACATTTGTATAGTCCTATGACTATCACAGATGATATAAATACTTTGTGTAAATAGTGCTGTCAAATGATTCATTGCGATCAAATCACATACAAAATAGGGCTGCACTATTATTCGATTTTCTAATCGCAATTACAGTTACAAACATTAATTCATTATGTAATCCTTCAAAGTGAAAATTAATTGTTCAAACCACTTTTGTCCATGTTGTTCTGCGTGCTTAAAATGTGGGGGTTTTTTCTACAGGTTATCTTCTAAAGGTTTTTTCCAGTATAATATTAAATTTTTCATAATCGTGCTGTCCTATTACAAAAAAGTTTGTTTACATAATGTGTACTGTTTATTTATTATGTATAAATACATACACACGCATGTATGTTATTAAATTATATACTGCATGTGTATGTATTTATGTAAAAACAATAAATAAACAGAACACACACTATGCAAACAAAAACTTTTTTGTATGTAATTAATCATTTGACAGCACTAGTGTAATACATTTAGACCACTTAACTTAGTGACTGCAATTGGGATGTGAAGAGACTTTAAACCAGCATAATGTTTTTGAACCATATCACCTATCCTGCCTTTAGATTTTACACTGTAGGCTTAAATTGTTTTTAAATGGTTTCTCTGTCAAAATGCCATACCTGTATAGAATTTGAAAATATCAATCCTGTTTTTAAAGATTTACATAATCCAATGCTTCAAAAAAAAAAAAAAAAAAGGTAAGAGATCCTGTTTGACTAACATCGTCCTTTTTTAAAGTCACAGCAAGCATCAGAACAAATAGGTAAAAAAAACATATCAAAATCTCTTTTGTAGAATGCAAGGAAAAGCATACAGCCTACAATTCAGGCTACAGTTGGAAGAGACAACGTCCTGCTGGCCTTGACGACAGCTTAGTTTCCAGTGAGCTTTTCATCACACCAGGTAATAAGTGCAGCCACCAAGGGGAACAAGTAATCTTGACTTACTTAGAAAACTCTAGGTGTAGTATATCTGAGACCTGAGTGGCAGAAGCTGAATAAGGAAATTACCTTTTATTACAAATTAACACAAAAAAAATATGTGACAACAGAGGCAATAGGATGATGAAAATTGCATATAATTGCTCCGGCCTTCATAGTTGCGCCTACTTTCCCTGACATTGTTGTTTCCTGCGTTTGAAAAGTCACATCCTTTTCATTTAGGTCAGGCTAAAGTTAAATGCACCATTAAGGCAGCAGAACATGTTGCGATAAAGAAAAGCATCACTGGCAGCTTCTATAATTGCTTCTTCCACATTGTTCTATTCAGCAAGCCCAATGCTGCCATTTGGCCTTACAGTGAGGTAAAAGCAGCCTCCATTTCGGCCATACAAACTCATACTCTCTGACTTCTGTCCTTGTTCCTTTTCCTACGTTGCTAATTTTAGAGACACTTACTGTATGTGAGGATGTCTTGGCAACAGAAGAAGTCATCCTGTGACATTCAGACAGGATTCTAACTAAATTTTCCAAATCTCAATCAACAAGTCCTGCGGCACCACAGCGGTACTGTCTACCCATCACTGTGGGAACATTGCACATTAAGCTGCTCAGACTCCTCTAGTCCAAATGTAGGGAGGTAAAGAGAAGGCAGGGGGCTGTCAGAACAGCATGAGAATGAAAGCTCCCTGTAAAATCCATCTAGTTGTTTTGGCTCAGGATGTATAAAGGCAACTACAAAAGCTGAATTTATTTGTGCTTGTTTGGGCTTATTTTCCCTCTTTCCAGCT
This sequence comes from Puntigrus tetrazona, assembly GCF_018831695.1. Classification (NCBI taxonomy): domain Eukaryota; kingdom Metazoa; phylum Chordata; class Actinopteri; order Cypriniformes; family Cyprinidae; genus Puntigrus; species Puntigrus tetrazona. The sequence continues at coordinate 23,631,585 of NC_056709.1, read as the reverse complement.
CAAATCTTCCCTATTTTTCATCCTCAAGTGCATTCTTGCAAGTCCGCAACAGAGAAATCAATCTGGCGTCATAATTAGCGGTAATGAGAGTCATTTGGTTGACCCTCACCATGTTATGTTGTCTTGTTTTTGTTGCATTATGAGCTGCGCTAAAATCTTTTTCTCTCCCACTCACATACTCTCTTGCTCTGTCCCCCTCCCTTACTGGAGACAGATGGGGGGAACTGAACGGTTAACCCAGGACAATGCCTTCTGAAGGGTAGCCTGGAATATGACCCAACAAATTTGAACCCCTCCACTGGCAGCTGCACCTTCTAATGATAAATGTTCTTTGTTGGCATTGACTAATCCATAAAAATCCTTCAACATTCATGGAACTTTTCCATTGAACATAAGTTTCTTTATGGTGGAAGAAGATTCCTTAGATTATTAAAATGTTCTTCACACTGATTGCTCACTTAAAAGGGTTCTTTTGGCAGGGTTCCTACTCATTTTCCATTTTAAAATTCCATATTTTATCCTGTTAGTAGATTTTCAAAAAAATGTTTAGCATGAATGGTTATTAGAGCATTATATTTCTCTTTTCTCAAGGTTTTTTCTCATTGATTTTCTCAAAGTGACAACCTAAATAAAAGTTAAATTAAATAAATAAAAATACAAAAATATACACAAGACATTTTTTGTTCCCTCAAGAAACTAATCACATGCACTGAATTTTTGCACGCTTATGCATGTTTAAAAATTTCTAGCTTTTTGTTTTGTTTTTGCAACACTATGAACAAAACAAGAGCATAGACGCACATGAATTAGCAGAGATCCACTTGCTCAAAATTAAGCTTTTCATATAGTAGCACTTAAAACATTAAAGCACAATGTCCAATTTAACACATTCTCCTTCACAGCACAGAAAACATGACATGGAATGGGCGGATGACACAATTTGCAAAGTTCAAGGATCTATATAAGAAAAAACATTTTTTTATATATTTGAACACATTTTTTGTATAGTCCAAGAAACCACACTGTGAAATGGGCTGATGGCAGTGTGCATTGTCTTATATGCTAAACTGAATACTTTCTTGTGTGCAAATAGAAGTCTGTATATTTTTTTCTTTTGACCTTGAGGCTATGAAATACGGTGCTAAGAATATTGTGAGAAGAAATCCAAAATGCTCATATAATCAGAAAATGCAAAAAATTCAAAAATAACTAAAGAATCACTAAACAACTGCCATGAAACTTCTTCGTACATTTAATTAATTTTCATCCAATTCTTAAAAAAAAAAAAAAAGCACTAAATGGGGGTCTGGAAACTTCTTTCATGAATTCAACTGTTCTAATATCCAGCCACTTACCCAGCAACATTTAATGGTCACTTTCTAAGTTGCCTCATTAACCTTTATATTAAGAACATCTAGAGGGTCTGCAAAGGCAAACTGAGGTTTTACATTTTTCCTTTTTTTCCCTGTAGCTACAGTTTGCCAGAATGGCATGGTAAAGTTTTAACATTTGTCAGTCTTGAAAAAAAACATCAATAGTCTCTCATCCTACCAATCCACCGCCATCATCCTACCAAACTTAAAAAATGTTTTTAAAAAAAATTATTTTGAAAAAAAAAAAACTTTAAGAAAAAAGTAAGACTAAAACAAGTATTGTTTACTGTCCATCTGTTAATGAAATATCCAAAGCAATGTCATAGTTTCGGTTTAATTATAGGAAAACAGGGAAGTATACAAAAGAAATTAAACAAAGAAGAAGAAAAAAAACAAGAAAGGTAAAGTCATTGTTGGATTTAAAAGTAAAACCCCCATTTCCCTTCTTATCACCTCACTTTCTTTATCAGCTATATGCAGCTCATCTTAAAATTAAAGATGGCACAAAAAATGAACTGGTTATGAAAGCATTTCAAGCATCTTGAAAACGTACTTGCCTCAATGCCTTCTTTTCATGGTGTTATTGTGACACCTACTGGTTAATACAGATACTTCACTTCATTTTTGCTACAAAGATAGATGTTGAGTCAAAACAAATTACTAGGCTAAAGTTATCACTTCTTTTCCAAACACACAATAGCTGCCAAGTAACTGGTGAGAAGATAAAGGAACAGTGATTTTTGTATAAATCACCAGCTGAATAAACCCAACTGATGCTCAAACAAAAACTTTGGCAAGAACTCTAAAAGATGAAGCTTTTTAACAAAGCACTTGTAGGAACTGTAATTACAGACATATTAGCAGTACACAAAAGATGCTCTCGTGACAAAAGAGGATGCAATTATGAATACCTTACAAAACAAATATTTGATTTGAAGTCAAACATGATAACATAAGCAGTAAACACTGTAGAAGTCAAATTTCCATTGTGTACAATGGTCACTCTAAAACGAGTTCAGCTGACTAAATCCTACTAATTACATTAAAAGGGTCAGAAAAAAGAGGAGGAGGACAGTATAGGCTGTACCAAGAACATAGGAAACACGAAGAGATGGCAAGAGCACAGGCTGTGACCAACGAAAGACCAACTGAGTTTCAAGATAATTCATCCTGTGGACCACCTGTAGTCTGAACTGTTCTGTACAAGTTCAGCTGTAACAACCCCCAGTAGGGCTCCACACATTCAGAAAGGAGACATTATTCTGATAAAAGAAGCGCACTTCTGTCTTACACTTGTGGCACTTTCTTACACAGAAACCCAGTTAGAAGAGTAGCATTTTGGTTATAGGTGTTACTACACTTTGAGTGAAGTTAGCCTGTGGTAAATTCAACTGAACGTGCATGATTTCTGTATGATACGTGTATGATCAACAAAAACATCTAAGCGCTGAAAATACATAGAGTTAAAAACAGCTAAATAAACAATTCGTCCAACAGAAAACCAATCAAACATTTCTGGAGAAACCTGAATATGTCCATCTGCTCCCATTCAAGCTGACAGAGATTGAGAGGTGAAGATGTGAGGAGAAGAATGGTGAAAATTGCCTGATGTGCAAACCTTGTCGCATCATACCCAAAAAGACAAATGGATATAGTGTGAAACAATAAAGGCATTAGGTTTTACAGGGTAGACGAGAGAGAGAGAGAGAGAGAGAGAGAGAGAGAGAGAGAGAGAGAGAGAGAGAGAGAGAGAGAGAGAGAGAGAGAGAGAGAGAGAGAGAGAGAGAGAGAGAGAGAGAGAGAGAGAGAGAGAGAGAGAGAGAAAGAGAGAGAGAGGGGTTGGGAAGAGCACGCCCATTTTCACGCTTCATTCACTCGCTTGAGAAGAATGACTCTAAAGAAGTGTGTTTTTGGTTGTTAGTGAAACATAGCTTTCTTCAACATAACTTGCCCCAGCATTACAAAAGTAGTGGATGCAGTTTGTTTTTCTGGAACAGAAAGTGTGTTTGTTGGCGAACGTTTTAAAAACAAGGCCTGTATACGAAAATAATAATAATATATAATAACAGAAAGATGGAACGTTCCTAATACTACAAACTACAACTGTTTTCAACATTTACATTATAAGAAGAAGTGTTTCATGAACACCAAATAATAACAGAATGATATCTGAAGGACACTGAATACTGGAGTATTAGCTACTCAAAATTCACTCAAATTGAGATATGCCATTACATGAATAAATTACATTTTAAATATACATTCTAAATACAATAATAATAATAATAATAATAAAACTAATATATTAATTTGACAACATTTCTGTTTTTAATAAAATGACTGCAACCTTGGTGAGCATAAGACACTTTTTTTCTAAAACATTATGAGCATTATTAAAAGGCCTATAGGTGGCTTGATATTTTATCAAGGTATTTTGGGGTACATGGCATCAAATAAAACCCCTCTCCTAAACCATATGGTGACTAACAAAAGTCAAATCCTATCTGGGACCGTGTCACTCATCATGCTGGGTGGGCACAATATATACCTCCACCAGCACTAAAGCAAGACTAGATAATTCTGTCTTATCCCCGAGCTAATTTTATCCTTTGATTTAGCACTGGCAGTCAACAACTAAGTTAATGGCATTGAAAGAGGGGTTCAATGTGTGTGGGTGTGTTTTATCCATCTGTCTCTCTGCTGTCTGTGTAAACATAACAAAAAAATAATTGTTGCTGTTGCTTAAATCCATACAAAAAAAAAAACAACCATCATGTTGTCAACGTTAAGAAATAGCTGCAATTTGCATTAAAAAATACTTATTTGATTACTGAAAAAACAAAGAGCACTGATAGAGCAGATACAGACTAACTTCACAAAGTTCTTGGAAAGCACATCAATCCTTTGTGTGCATGTATATACCTTGCATTTCACTGACATTTAACGCTGGTTTTGTCCTTCTAAAGGAATAAAGCAACATCATAAAGCCTCACTAATCAATCATCCACATTCCTAATCATATCATATCTAATATAAAATATGCCACAACTTTACGTGCCATTACATTTCACCACATCTACATTTATACTCTGACATGAATCCATCTGATTTTCTTATTGTACCACAATTATGAAATTATATTGCCACTCAGCATATCTCACTATATAATCACTCTATATGCTGCATATACACACACAACCTAAAACAATGAACTATCACTGCATTCTCTACAATTTGTAAACATTGTTGGGTTATAAAAACATTTATAAAATCAGCTCAAAGTCTAAAACCCACTGATTCAGTGTTAAATCAATACTGAGTAACAATATCTGACACGTTTTTGTTCACTTATTTAAGTATCTGACAGTGCTGACCCACATAGAGTGACAAACAAGAAAATATCAATAGAATTACATAAAAGCAAGACGCAGCACGAAAAACACAGATGAATAACTTACATAACCATATCCTAAAACACCTCAAAAATCAGTGATACAGTGCTAGACAGCAGAATTTACTACAATAATAACCGTTTATGAGAACACAGACACCTGACATAACTATCTCAAAGTGTTACAAACTTACAAATTTAGGTTTCTTTTCTCCGTCATCCCCACTTGCACTGCCCTGAGATGGCACCCCGACTCCAAATCCTTTCTTTCGATGGATTTTATTCTCCCTCCCTTGATTGGAGCCTTCGTATCGCTGATGGCGGTAGTTGTCCATGTCCAGGTGAAGATGTATGACTATTTCTACAAAGTTTTATCAAGTACTAAGAGCTCATGATATCCCGGAGTCGACCGTTGGAAGAGACGAGCGCGAGCCGGGATTAAGGTGACGTTCTCGAGCGAACGTGCACGAGACGTGCCGGTTGAGAGTTGACAGTAGTCGTTGTCTAATAAGGCGGTAATCCAATTGCCAGCTCTTTAGGACTCACTAACACCCCTTTTCAAACCACTAGACTGACGCGAGTGTTTAAAACGTCCTCTGGCACGACAAAATAGTAAATATAGTAGATGTTTATGAGTTGTCCGGTTTAGTAAAAGAAGAGAGCTGGCATGGAACACGAAGAAATGTTATCGCGGATGTCCAGCGATCTAAAACTCCCGCCTCGGAAACAGCCAATGAAATGCGCCGGATTGAGCAACACGTGATATAAGAGTAAAGAATCTTCCGTAGGAAAGAGAACGTACTCTGCTGTCAGCTTCCGCTTATGGTCACATGCTTAACATCAGCTATATATATATATATATATATATATATATATATATATATATATATATATATATATATATATATATATATATATATATATATATATATATATATATATATATATATATATATATATATAGCTTTATTGAATACTTGCTTTATTAAATAAAGCAAAATACTAGGTTTTGCTTTACTAAAGTAAACCAAATTAAAAAAGTAAAATACAGCTTAATTTGTCAAATATTTACCAGTTTTTGCCAAGAATTTGTATTTCTGTGTTTCATACTTCTATACATATTCGTTTTATATTTTGATAATTAGATATTACAGTATTGGGGTTTAAAATGCATTTGTTTATTTATCACAAATTTTTATTATTTACCATTTTTCTTTAAACGCCACACGCATAACCTAACACTAAAATATCTCTACACGTGAAAAATGTAATAGCAGCATGTTAATATGTAAAATAGTTCCCCACTCGTGGTGTGACTATGAAGTTACAGTAGGTGTCAGTGAAGAGTGGACTGTCAGGCGTTTAGCTAACAGAAAACAGCACTCACTACATTCTTTATATGCTGTTGGGAGGACTTACTAATATGGAAAGGGAAAAAAAAAACCATATATGTTCAGGTTTTCCAACATCCTGGACAGTTGTTGAGGGAATGGATTATGAGGATAGAGAAATGTCTTTTGGTGTAACAGATAAATTGACTGTTTTGTATTTTAAGTCATCTTAAGTGGGTATTACACTATATGTATCTCATTTTGAAATAAATGCCTGCAATTCTCATTTTTGTTTTACTCATTAACATAATAGAGAAAAACATTTATTTCATTATTGTGATTTGCCTCCACTTTATACTCATATTTACCAAGGGGGCTAATAACTGAATATCCCACATATTATACATGTATATTATAACATGCATACTATTGCATTGATCCCAATATAAAATATGCTATAGGCCAGTCACAGTCCTAATTAAAAAAAAAAAAACAAGAGCACTCCCAAGAACAGCACATTTATTCACCATTCAGCAGATAGCTTTCTATCTCTGTACAAGCAATATAGATTCTGTTAGCATATACTCTTTCTATAGTACAATAATCATTTACACAAATATACACATTTTAAAATATAAACTTGTTCCAAAGTACAACATATACTGTTTTTAATTTTTTTGAACATCGTTTATTTTATTTTTTCCACGACGCAGCGTTTTATTGAGGCAGTCCACACAATTTATTTTCTATGGTGGGTGAAGAGCACAGGCAACAGTTAAGCGGGCTCAATCAGCACAAACCGAAACAGAGACATGGAAGAGGATTCCTTGAGGACGACCTACAGTACAGCTGGGCTGGAGAAAACTCTTTGGATCATGCACTATCAGGCCTTTCTCTACGCGCTGACCGTGATTGTCGGTTGTTGAAGTTCATTGCTCTGATACGGTAATGTTTGTTCCTCTTAAAGTAACACCGTGTTGTTATTGTATGTTTGTATGGCACATTTAAAACAGTCTCGGATCATGTGCACTTGAATGTGTCCATTGTGCAAAACAAGTATTTCCTCCACACAGAACCCAAGTGCATAATGTAGTGATCAAACAAAAGTGTACGAGCGCACTCTCATTCGAACACATTCAAACACACACACCGTAAGACAACATGCTTGTACGCATGCATGTTAACATTTCTGCTTCTCTCTCTCGGTTCATTCACTCGTATGAAAGCTTGTTTCCACCAGGAAGTAAATAAATAAATCGTGCCCCTTTTATTTCAAAATGCATTTTTGCGAGTTTATATCACACAATTCAGATTTTTTCTTATTCTGAGTTTATTTCACTTTTTTTTTTCTTCTTCCACAAAATCAAAAAAGATCATTCAGACTTTTTTTATGCTGAAAAAGAAGAAGAAAAATTAAATTTAAAAAAAGCTCTTTTCTCGCAATCGCAAGCATATATTTATATTTATATTTTGAACATCAAAATTTTTAAGTTCACATTGCGAGTTTAAACCTTGCAATTCAGTTTTTTTACATCATGAAATAAAAATGAAAGTTAACTGGGACTTTTTTCGCAAGTGTGAAATGTGTTAGATCACAGTATGCATCTCATAAGACATCTTGCAAATGCTACTTATCTTTTTTCCCAGAGCTGTGAATTTGTCTAATTTGAGTTCATTTAAAGGGGAAAAAAATTCTAAATTGTGAGATATAAACACAAAACTATTATCTTTATTTATTTGACTCCATAGCAGAAATAAACTTTCATATTCTCATGCACACACACAGCCCAGGAAAATCCTTCTACACCTGTGATATAATCTGCATATTAAAACTGGGTGATCGAGACTGTTTGGACAATGGGCTTCCAGAGGAGTACGGACTCCCAGGGGACAGAAGATCCTGGCTCCGCGTCGTTCGCCCAAGTCGTTCATCCTGCAAGCTGATGGCTGACAGATAATGTGCCCTGTCAGCACTGAGGCTTCCCAGCGAAAGGCTATCTGTAGGTCCCGATGAGCCGTTTAGGCCGGTACAGTCAAGAGACTTGCTAGAAGACGTGCTGCTGGTTTTAGGCGGCGCACCAGCGAAGGGAGGGATGTAATGCGGGTCCAGAAAGCGTCTGGGAGCGCTGGGACTCGGGCTGCGACTGCTTTCTGCTGTACGGAGGCTGATGGCAGGAGGAGGCGACTGGTGCCGCTGGTGGAGGCTTCGGAGGGCGGCTCTGGTGTCGGCCGATGTGCTCTCCCTCTGCCTGGCTCCCGGATCTCGGAAAGGTCGGACGCCCGTTATGACCCAGTCTCGCTTCACACTGCTGGGCTGGCTGCTGCTGGAAGCCCCAGAGGAAAACCCTTCGTCTGGGTCAAAAGAGTCCTCCCCACAGCTCACGCCGTCGGCATCTAAAACACAACCAGGGAGAAATGAGGCAGAGAAAACAGAAAGCCGGATTAACTAGATTTGCATTTCCTAGAGGTAATACCAGCGCTTGCAAGGCAGCAAAAGAATAGCGTTAGGTGAGTTTAGAAGTAAGCTCAGGCTTTTGGATGCATCTCTGTGAAATGCTGCATCAGAGCTGCTTTGACACCGAGCACGCGTCTTGTGTTGATTCTCCTGTGCAGCCGATAGAAGACAACAAGACACCGTCTTTGAAGTGTTAAGCTGCGGTTACACTAGATTCCACGCGCTCCTTTCACTTTCATTCATACACATGAAAACGTGTGAGAACTCAAGCTCATGGGGACAATTTTGTTGGAGAACTCTGAGATGATTTAAGAACATAAATGCACTACAGTTTAGCGGTTTTAGGTGAGTTTATTTGGGTTCTGTGTGTCTTTATTCATACTTAACACAAATTAAATATTTTTGATGCATTCTGAGAGCTCTCCAACCCTCCACGGACAGCAAGGATCCTGCTACGATCGAGGCTCAGAAGGGTAGCAAAGGACATTGTTAAAATAATCCATGTGACATCAACGCTTTAACCATAATTTTAAGAAGCTGTGAGAATACTTTTTTTGCATTAAAAAAAAAAAAAAAAACTAAATTAATGATTTTATTCGACAACTTGTCTCCTCCACATCACCCAATAGCGCAATTTTGGAGAATATCAAATACATTAACAACATGTGCTGCATATGTGGTTTACATACGTGATACTCTGCAAAACAGCACTATTGGGTGACATGGAGAAAACTAATTTAGTTTTCTTTGCACACAAAAAGTATTGTCATGAACCACTGACATCATATTGATTATTTTAATGTCCTCGCTACGTTTCTGGACTACGATCGATTAGAAACCTTGCTGTCTATGGGAGGGTTAGAGAGGTCTCAAAAAAATCCAGCAAAACATCTTAATTTGTGTTCTACAGACAAACAAAGGTTTTAGTTTTGAATGACAAGAAGGTGACTTAAACAGTAGTGTAAGATATAACGCTGCATTCACCTCAGAAGTTCATACTTTCAAGTTTGGAAACGCACATAGTATAGTCAGAATAAAATTAATGTGCTGGGCCAAAATTATTTTCCTTCTTTTTCACTTCCCAACAAAGACAGAAAGCTTTAGCATTAATGCAACATAAGAAAGAGCAAAGAATGCACATTAGATGTGTAATTGATGCACATGTTCGTTAAGTAGTCATTTTTGGCAACCCTTATACGAATATTACACAAAACACAATTTTGATCCAATTATCCTGATCAAAAATAGGAGTTAGTACTAATTGTGACATAATGACGGAGTTCATGTGCAGTCAATTTGAAAACACAGTACGATCATTCCGACATGACCTGAAAACACCAAAACAATCACAGTTCGGTATGCAAATATTAAACAATATTGGAAATGAACTTAAACGTGAAGTGTTTTGAGCTGCATGAACTGCGGAAATTTGTGAAGAAGGAAAAAGAAGAGGAATTTTATTCAATCGTGCCTTGCAAGCACTGTAAAAGTATCCTAAAACAATACTGAACGCAAATAAAAAGGTTAAACACAAATGATCACAATACAACACTGAGTTATGTGGAGACGCTAGTAACAAACAGAAGGAAGTTTTTCATGCAAAGGGGCGGTTTAATCTGTAAGCCAATGAACACTTTCTATGACCAAGAAGGGCAGGGCTTGCGCATGGACTGTCTAAAGGTGAGATGTTCCTGAGCCCTGCCTACCCCCTTGCAAGGTTAGGTGAATGGTGCACTTTATCCGCCCGTGTGCCACAGGATTGTCTGGTCTCTCCGGGGGGGTGTATCGGCTGGGGGTGATGGAGGCGTAGAATTCAGTCGAGGTTGAGAAATCAAAACAATCTGAGGTGAAGACAGTGAGCGTACTGAACATGATGTTGACAGAGGGAACATTTCACAGACAAAAATGGCCACCTTTTCCTGATGCTTGAATGGAGGGACTGATGAGGATGAGGAGGATGATGCTCTTATTACAACCAAAATAAAAAGATGAGTATAAAGTGAGGATGCCTTGATCACACTTTGGTTTGAAGACCAATGCTCACTATTAACAAATCAACGATGACTTTTGCCTCAAACTCCTAATTTGCTGCTTATCAATAGGTAAGGCAGTCGCTTGGTTTGGGTATGGAGTAGGATGAAGATATTTTAGAATCGGCAATTAATGTGAGATTTAAAAGTGCTAATAAACAAAAAATGTGAGTGATATGCATGCTAATAAGCGACTAGGTAATACTGAGAATTGGTCCGTGAAGTACTACCAAAGTGTTTGGTCTAACGGTGTGTGTGTGTGTTTGTATTTTGCATACCCTCTCGTTTCCAGCGAAGGCGACGAATGGAGGCGGCAGTGACAGCTGCCTGTGAGACACATCTCCCGGTAGGCGTTACTTCCACCTCCAGAAGGTTCCGCGCACCCTCCGGAGGACGAGACGGAAGTGAGCGACTAATTGCATTCGCCACCTGAAGATGAGAGGGTCAACAACGTCCAGTGAAAGATCACATTTCCATTAAGATTTGTTATTTAAATGTTCAAATGTAGTAATTAACCTCAGTCTGTATTTGATATGACGTCGAAATGTATGTATTTGATTGCTTATTAAGAAATAATGCAGAATCTTTAATATTTCCTCTTCATTTTATGTAGTATTTCATTTAACTTTTTCAAAAAAAAAAGATTTTTCTAGGTTTAAACGAAAGCTTAAAAAGATTTAGTGTCTCAGACATTCGGACCCCGCTGTATTTTCCCCGAGTGTACTGTAACAAATGACTTTTACCAGTAATGGCTGGGCATGGAGGTCTAGCTGTGCTCGGTAGAGGATGTCATCCAAAGCTTCCCTCCCCAGATCCCACTGCCCATTATAACTGTTGATGGGAGAGATCATGCAGATGAGATCATTAGCACACCACTCAAACGGTTAATTAAAAATGAACAGGAATTAAATATACAAGTCATTTCCTTCTCTTACGAATGTAAAAAGAAAATAGCTGTTAATTTTGCTCAGGAGTGCATGTTACGATTTTTCTCGTGATTTCCAAATAAGCTCACCAAAGCTATATTTATTCTATAAAAAAAAAAAAAAAAAAAAAAAAAAAAGTAATTCTGCAAAATATTATAACATATGTTTTCTTTTTATACGTGTCAAAAAAAAAACATGTTTGATATACGTTCAAATGTTTTCCTGGAATTTTCATCATTCTTCAAAGTCACATGAATTTAGAAATCATTCTATTTTGATGATTTGCTGCTCAAAATTTCTTATTGGGATTATTATAAAATGTTGAAATTGTTTTGTGGAATGATGATGAACAGAAAGCATTTATTTAAAATAGAAAACACGCTTTATTTTAAACTTATTAATAGCAAGGTAATTAAGTTTAGGTATTGGGTAGGATTAAGGATTTAGAAGATGTAGGCATGCTAATAAGCATGGTAACTTACATGGCGTGGTAAACAGCAGTCAGCATCTGCACCATAAACTCCGGCTCCAGTCGTACGCGGTTACACGGCTCCTTCCACGACTTCTGCTGCTGCCGCGGGTAACCGCTCACACACAGTCTGCATAACAAGAGACAATCTTTAATGACATGTTTATTTGGAGGTCTTTATGCTAATGCCGTGACCCACCACAGAAATCCTTTGCTTTCTCTCGCTCTAAATCAATATTCCATTTAATCCATTTAATCATTCCATCTCTGCCTGTTCCAACAAGAAATTTCAGAGAGAAAGAGGGAGAGAGAGAGAGAGAGAGAGAGAGAGAGAGAGAGAGAGAGAGAGAGAGAGAGAGAGAGAGAGAGAGAGAGAGAGAGAGAGAGAGAGAGAGAGAGAGAGAGAGAGAGAGAGAGAGAGAGACAGAGAGAGAGAGAGAGAGAGAGAGAGAGAGAGAGAGAGAGAGAGAGAGAGAGAGAGAGAGAGAGAGAGAGAGAGAGAGAGAGAGAGAGAGAGAGAGAGAGAGAGAGAGAGAGAGAGAAAGAAAGAGAGAGAAAGACAGAGAGAGAGAGGAAGAGAGAGAGAAAGAGAGAGAGAGAGAGAAGGAGAGAAAGAGAGACAGAGAGAGAGAGAGAGAGAGAAACAGATAGATAGAGAGGCTAGATATTCCAGATCATTAGTGCAAAAGACAGCTCTGTCGCCCCCTTACCGTGTGCTCATTCTGCAAACCGATTGGTGGGACGACGCAGGCATAAACACCACAGCGGAGTTGTAGCAGAGCATCAGAAAAGACAGCACCTCAAATCTACAGGAGACACACACACACACACACACACACACACGCTGCTGTTACACAACCCCCCCTCTCTGACATCTGCATAATGGTACAACGACAAATCAGAGAGGGGTACGTTATGAGTCAGCGACTGTCGCCGTGCATCTAGCCGGTGGAACAGGTAATAACAAATCAGACTACATCTGCACTGATATCGCTGTCATGAAGCTCCAGCAGCGCTTTAATGAAATAAAAATGCTGAGAAATCATTACAGCCCGTTTCGACCCGCAGGAGAAAAGTAACAGCCGAGTCACGGCAATAAAAAAGACCCAGCGGGAAATTAATCAGAAACATTCCACACATCAAACCTACTTTCTAAATAAAGGAGGAATGACCTAAAACCTAAATGAAATTAAAAATCACCTGTTCTGTGAGGTAAACGTCTCTCTCTGAGACAGCAGACCGCTGTAGACCACCCGGATGAGGTCGTGCTGGTTCAGGGCTCCCTCGGTTAATGCCATGGACCCCAGGCTGGATGGCTGTGGTAAACGTAACAGCGCTTGACTTCAGCAATAAATCATTTAGTAACTCTGCTAATAAATCATGCAATGCTAACTAAATAAATGTATTGAGTATATACGTTGAATACTTTTACAGCTTTATCGAATTCAACTGAAACCAAATTACTTAAGGAATGGTCTTATTTTCATTGGCAAAGCATGTAAACAACTTAAACCAGTCTAAGCTGGTTTGCTTGGTCTGTCGGTTAGTTTTTAGGTTTAGATGAACAGTTTAGCCAGTTAAATATTAGCATGGCAAAACTATAAATATAATATATAAGAATATAAATAGAAGATTAACCAGCTAAGACTGGCCCTTATATTATGCTTCGGGTCAATTCGATTTTTGAGCAGCTGGAAATGCAGGTTAACATGTGATGATGTTTTTCTTGACATTTTCAAATAGATATTTCGATTCTGAAGTTTCAGGTCAATTTCTATGGTTAAAGCAGCTGCGTAGACCCAAAATAGAGGGGGTTTTTTATGCCAGTTTCCTGTGAAACGAAAGCAGATCTGCATTTTGTGTCTGACATTGATACCTCCTGTATCTCAGACATCCAATACAGGTCAGGTTCAAAAGTGTTTGTATTGTACTTCACCTATTACCTCATGGTATATTGAAGGCTTGGAGAGAGACGGTATGGTGAACGACAGCAGCTTTCCATTTCCTTTGCTGTCCACAATTTCCTGCAACACAAGACGTGCATATAGCGTATGTCAACTATGGAGATTGAATTTCAGGAAAATGCAGGCAACGCGCAATCACCGATCTCTCACCAGGTTGTATATCCCCAGGAGCAGGGCCTCCACACAGCCGTTGCGGTAGCGCTCTCTGCTGGCAGAATGCCGCAAGTACACCCAGATGAGCTCAGGCAGGAACTGTAAAGTAAACCGCCGCAAACCCTCCTCGGAGCTCCGGTACAACTCAAACAGCTGATGACACACCGGAGCCAGCAGCTGGAGAGGAAGAGACGCAAAGAAGACAATGATGTAAAGTGAAAGAGACAGCGCTGGACAAAAAAAAACAAGCACAAGGAAGAATATTTAAGACTATATACATATATATATAAAAAAAAGCATGAAAAGCATTCTTAAGATGAAAAAGGTTGCATTTGCAACTAATAGAAATAAAATAAGTTTGAAGTACTAAATAACTAATACTGAAATAGAGGGAAAAAAAAATTAATATATATATATATATATATATATATATATATATATATATATATATATATATATATATATATATATATATATATTTCAACTTCAAACTTATTTTATTTCAATTAGTTGCAAATGCAACCTTTTTCATCTTAAAAGTTTTTAAGCTTAAGTGTTCTTCTAATATTGATCTAATACTTCAGCTTTATTACATTACTGAAAAAGACAGTTTAGATTTTTAAAATAATGATGATGATAACAACGACAACAACAACAACAACAACACTGCCAAATAAATCATGTCTTTTCAAACCACATATCACCACGTGCTTTTACAAGGTATCATTACTCAACAAAAGATCCTTTCGACAAGAACATACCCATGACATTCTTAAAATTAAACATAAATCTGGCCTGAAGTGTTTCAAACGCTTGATCATACCTCACTGCTGGGCTGCTCCTGAATAACAGCGTAGAGAGCAGGTACAAGAGCTTTCTTCAGACGCAGGCTGCCAGAATAGCTGCGGATTTGGTCGTCAGGTAACGTCTAAGGAGGAGAAACCGTGCTTGTCATGACTAAGCCTGAACCCGAATCGGCCTGGAATTGAATTAACTTGGAGGCTGAAAATATTCCTCCATTAAGTTCTGAGATTCCAAAACCAAAAGTGGTAAATGGGACACTGCACTCAGATCACTTGGGAAGGCAGGGCTTCATTTGAGTGAGCTATATAAAAATGTTGTATTAAATCCTGGAAGGATGTCAAACTTCTCACCTTGAACTCTGAGAGCCATTCCTCCACCACGCCACGCTCCGAGCAGAGCATGGTCCTCCTGAGGGACAAAATAATGAAAAGGCGAAGGGGGTAAGATTTATTTATTTATGATTTATTGCCATGCCAGCATCATTGGCTATATTCGTGGCAAGATAAGACGCCTCAATTCCACAATTCAATTCAAAACAAATACATGACTATTTTTCAAATATATAAACACATATACACATATATACATATATATATATATATATATATATATAAACAATATAGCATAAATATACATGCACTACAAATATTAAGAAAAAATAAGGACAGTTATATAGAGTCGTTCAGATTAATGTATGACAAAAAATTATTTTTGAAAATGTCCATCAATACTTTTTCTGAATAAAAAAAAGTTGCTATAACTGTTTAAGCTTGGACTGTCAATTAAAATATGTTTTACACTCGAGTTTCAAAATTATAAAAAGGTGTACCTTGATTCAGTAATGGGTTTAACTCATATATAGTTTGTTATGTATACATTCATTCCACTCCATTTGCCATTTATTGTTAACATACTGATTCAATATAAAGGTTTTATATCATTTGCTGGTATTTTGCGTTCTGTTACATTGAACTGGAGCGCTTCTTTTGTTGTTTTATCAGCCTGTTGTGAAGAGAGTAAGAAAATACGTACAGAGAAAAAGTGCTAAATCAAGACCCTTGCACCGAAGCCATGGCCCAAAATATTAGTTTTTGCTGCATTGTT
Organism: Puntigrus tetrazona; assembly: GCF_018831695.1. Taxonomy (NCBI): domain Eukaryota; kingdom Metazoa; phylum Chordata; class Actinopteri; order Cypriniformes; family Cyprinidae; genus Puntigrus; species Puntigrus tetrazona. Next base: position 23,615,585 of record NC_056709.1, on the reverse strand, counting down.
AATTTCATTGAATTTAGCAAGTTGGCCAGGCAATTTTCTTTTCAAAATATACAGTATTTTGTGTTATTCCACTGGGACGCAAATCACTTCATTCATGTTATTTTATCTGGCACAGATGTTACATATTATTAGAAGTGAAGACAAAATTGGAATTTTTGATCTAAAAGTTTATGCTCAAATAACTGAAAGTTTAATAGACAAATATAACGTATATCTAGAGCACACCATCAGTCAAAAGTCTGAGGTCAGTACGATTTTTAAAGAAATTCATTTTTATTCAGCGATTAATCATTAAGCTGATCAAAAGTGACTGTTTATAATATTAAGAAAGAGTTCTATTCCAAATGATTGTTCTTTTGAATGATCCATTTCTAAAAACAAATTGCAGCACATTGACAGTAAAAAGAAATGGATTTATTGGAGTGATTTCCGGTGTCCGTTGTGCTGCATGCTGTATTTGTGGAAACAATGAGAGCTTTTCACAGGATTTTTTTGACGAACTGAAAGTTCAAAAGAACGGCAATTATTTAAAATAACAGTATAAACTGTAAACCGTAGCGTGGTTGAACTTCAGGTAATCCCTGGAAATACACAATTTGATTCGCTCACCGTTTCCTGGTCAATACCGTACTTAACCTTCGGTTGTGTTACTGAGTGATTTAGATTTATTATTGTTTTAATTTGCCAGGCCTTTTTTTTTAGCGTTCGTTTTGGCTCACCTGCCTCAAACCCAGCTCAGAAGTGTAGATATGGAGAGATGTGGCTCAGATTCTCCATGACTCTTGATCTCTGGTCAAACAGCCTGCAGATGAAAAGACGACACACAACCTGCTCGTAAGAAAACTCCATTAAAGCTCACACACCTGACTAACACGTATGCATCACTGTTACTACAGCGACTGTTGGCTCATGTTCCAAACTGTGCGTTTAATATTGCACACACACACACACACACAGGTGTTCCCCCATTCAGTACTAATACAGGACGTCTGTGTTTATGCATGTTTGTGTGCGGCTCTTAAAATGGCAGGCTCTGCATATGGCAGTGTGCTGTGAAGGGGAGAGTGCTGTGCTCTGATTAGACAGCAGTGCTGTGCTGGGGGTTTGGGAGTTAATCTGAGGTGAACAGAACAGATGCTTTACACGCTAAACAAAATCTGCCAACATCCCAAATCCTACTTGTGCTGTCGAGACATGGCCTAAGATAGCCTAGAGGAAGCGGAGCTGACTGCACTTACAGCTACCGTAGTGTTTTGTCATTTAAAGCTTTGCATGTACATATACACACGCGTGTAAAGCTCGACTTTCTCTCTCGGCAATCAAATACGTTTGTGCATTTTGTTACTTTTGATAAGAAACCGTCTCAGATTCGGTCCGTTTGTTTTAGCATGAATTTGAAATAACTTATTTTCAGGCGGCGCGGAAGGCCCCTAGGTTCAAACTGCGGCGAGTATCGCGAGAGAACGCGATTATCTCGTACTCTTTACTACTAGTTATATAACGCTAAATAAACACAAACGAACATCTCACGTAATACCTCAGCGTTTCAACGGTCGAAAGACATCAATAAACAGACTGTAAACAATTTCACGTAGTTACTGACCAAATCATTTAGCATGCACAGCTCTCTAGAAAGAAAAGCGGGAAAAAAGCATTTCGCTATATAAATATTAGGCTATATATATAAGCTGATATGTATATTGTTTACTTAAGGCTGCACTCCGTAACTTTTGACACTAAGCGGTTAATAAACAGAACTGCGCGCGTCTTAAAGAAAACCGTTGTAGCCGGATCTACTTCTCACTGTTTATGTCTGATAAAACACGCAGGTACTGGGCTACTTCAAGCGATACCTTCCCTAACCAGTATAAACAGTTATTAGTGTACCGTGGTGATTCAGGACAAGCCAAAAACACGGTTTGGAAAATGGATGCATGGTGCACTCGCGTATTATATACATTTTTCACACAAAATAGCTACAGACTGCCGCTTTAACTTGTAGTTAACTCTTTAAGAGCCCCTGTTAAAGATTATTTATTAAATGAAAGTGTGTAACACGGCTCTAAGTGAACGAAAACATCCTGCAAAAGACTTAAATGTGAAAACGCGCCTGTGTATGAACTTATTCTCTCTGAAGAAAGAAAGAGAGTCGACTCTGAATCACTGGAGCGAGTCGTTTTTAAAACGAGTCCCGAGCCGTTTCGTGATGAAACATTAGCATATTGTCTGTCCACTTGTTGGTCTTCTCTCGCTGGTCTGAATGAATATGCGCTATGTGCCGCTTTTGGAGCATTAAAAGCTCACAAACACTGCTTTTCACAAACAAATCAACCAATCACTGGAGGGGTTTGGAAAAATGAATCGAATCTTTTGGGAGTCGTTGCCAAATAAGGCAAAGATTAACGCGTATTATAAGAAAATGAAAATGTCGTTTGACCTTGCATGCATGTCAACGTGTTGTTGAGGATTCTCAAAACCAAAATATAAACCTTTCATAACCCATAATAGGGGCGCTTTAATTATTTAATAAATATGTCATGAAGTTGTGACGGCCACTGTATACATTTTTATACATTTTAGCAAGGGACTGGAGCAGAAACATAATATTAAAGTAAGATTTTACAAGTAAATGTGCGCTGTTGTTAATAGTAACCTTTAAGGTTTTATTAATGCACAAGTAACAGGGCTCCCTATACAGCTAGTTTACAGAATTAACATAGCGTTCTTCTCATAGTTCACTCAAAAAATTTAAATTCGGTCATCATTTATCGGTCATCAACCTCACGTTTTTCCAATCTGTATGAATTTCTTTGTTCTGCCGAACACAAAGGAAGATATTTTGAAAATATATTTTGTAACCAGGCTGTTTTGGGTCGCCATTGACTTCCATAATAGGAAAAAAAAATATGGAAGTTAATGGTGACCCAAAACAGTCTGGAGCAAAGAATAAAGAAATTTATACAGGTTTGAAATGATCACAGAATTGTAATTTTTAGGTGAACTATTCCTTTAAATACTAAATTAACTATTGTATATAAAGACAGATGCACAGCTCCAAGTATGTATATATGTGTGTGTGTGTATATATATGTATGTATATGTATGTATGTATATGTATGTATATATATATATATATATATATATATATATATATATATATATATATATATATATATATATATATATATATATATATATATATATATTTTTTTTTTTTAGTATGCTTACCAAAGCTGCATTTATGCATTTATTTAATTTATCAAAAATGATCGCTAAAATCCAGGGCTGCTTAATATTTTTACTATTCAGAACACTATTTACACAATTAGAAATAAAAAAAAAAACTGCATTTTATTTTTTGAAGCATTACAAATGTCTTTGCTATCACTTTTGATTAGTGTGTCCTTGGTAAAATTGTTGTGTAATTTTAAACATACTCCATATATTACATCAAAAAGCTTATTATGCTTAAATGTTTAACAAAATGTAGAGGAACAGACTGCGTTTGCTCACTTTGTTTACTGGTAAATACGCAAGAGCTGGAAAAATACTCTAAAACAGACAAATACAAACATGAATTATAACCCTTAAAACGCGCTGCTGGAACAAAGGTTCAAGTTACATGAACCGCTCATTCAGTTTAGTCCCTCCCGAGTCAAAAATTAAAGTTTATCCCGAGGCTCTGAAACACTTTGACTCAACCATGACTAAAACATCTGAAAAATGCAGCATGTCTGCAACAAAATAGCAGCCAACGCTCCCCCCTTTACACAGGAGCTGCAAACCTTCGGCATTAAAGCCTCACCTCAAGACGGGGCAATCTGCCTGACCAAAACATTCCTCTGCTGCGTGAATGCTACACGGTTAGCGCACCCGCTCTCCAACCCTTGCCAACGGGTAAGAAGCTTACAAGATTCAGTGCCAGATAATTAAGTGTATACAGTCCCCCGAAGAGGGATGCACAGCGAGGCCTAAAATAGCCATTGTGAAAAGAGCTTAGTGCAAAGAGACTAGAAGTGGGAAAATGAGAGGTGATTTCACTGAGAGGAGATCAAAGTAGTAAGCGTTCGACAAGCAGAATTTACTATGATAGGCCCGTCGACCGCAGCAGAAAGGTCACCGTTAAATAGGTTGCGCAACGTACTCCAAGCGTTGGGCTGAAATGCACTCCAAACTGTCACAGACACACAATACACCCGGGCTGACGCTCAAAATCTCATCAGCTCACGCCGTTACCATAGCGAGGACAAACATTCGAGCGAAACATATCGACTCATAAACAAAACGCATGCATTCCTGGACGCGTGCGTTCAAACACACCAAGAATTATTTCGCTCTGACAGCGTAAGATGCGTCTCATCACTCCCAATCCTGTCAAATTAGCCAGATGGTGTCTAATCTCGCCCAGGCAAATCTCTGTGCTGCACAGAATACAAGTCCTTGGCAAGGGTCACGATCCAGCTCCTCTGAGATAAAAACAACTCGGCGTCTAAGACAAAAAGACCAATTTGGTTTGATTAAAGAATTACTCTGGGGTTACATCAGTGGCGAATCAGGGCCCTGCGATCGCCGCCATCCTTCCTGTGTCATTTGACTGTGGTTTTTCAGTGAACGCCGGCTTCCTGCTCTCAACACTGGTGCATCTGTGTCTGGGGGGAAGGGGATGGAAATGCAAACTTCATACTGCTGGTTTATAGGTGCGCTTTTCTGGCTTCAAATCTCTTCACTCCGAGCGTGAGATTTCAGACTGGTGTTATGCCAGAAGTTGGCATGTAACGTCAGCGTGCGTGGTGTAAAGGTACAGAGAATGCATACCGAAAAAAACGCCTTGAAAAATCAAGTGAGCTAGGCCAAAACTAAAATGCGCCCGTTTCTTTAAAACGGTAACATCTACGAAAACAGGTACCACATTCTGTCTAAGCCGTTCAGGACTAGTGTGCTTCACTTTCACGGTTTTTACTCATGCGACGGAAGCCAAATCACAAGACTATTCAGCTAAATCAATTAATGAAAAAACACACACACACACACACGCATAATAATAAAAATCTTTTAACACAAAAAGCATGGCAGCCTGTGACTCAATGGTGGAAAAATATTACATAATTTTGGAATATTACAAGTTCAAAACACAGCGCTGAAAGCGGATCTATGGAAGTAAGTGTGCATTAAGTCTAAATGCTTAGCCAGTGATGATTATTACTGTTTGTCATACAGTTTGTAAAAATCTTAACAGTGTTTCATAATAAATATCGAATTCCAGGCATCAGTGTATCATTATAAAACCGCGCATAATAAGCTAATTATGAATGACTTTGCACTAACTTGTAGGAATAGCATAATTTAAGTTTTCTAGGAAGAACCTATATCAACTGCATTTGTTGCTCGGACCTAATGCTGATATACTGAAATAAATAAATAAAAACGGGAGTTTGGTTTATAACAATTTACGGTTAAAAAAAAGAGCATATTTATATTTTCGTGTATTTTTAACACAAAACAAGTCTATGCGTGTTGTGCGAATCGTCTCTTTCATATATATATGACATGTTGTTAACTTTTTTGTGACCGCCTGTGTAATTTAATAAATATATTTAATAATCATTCGGCCTAAATATAACCGAATCGGGGGCATCTCGCAGCGTACGTGGTTCAAAGGCATTAAACATGCTCGTCTAGACTCACACATACAGATTCTGTCAATGGTTTGGTTCTGAATTACATACCAGTAGGATCTGGACTCCTCCGGATGCTGCAGATGATCACTAGAGTCCTTGAGCAACGCTGCAATGCGCCTTAAAGGACAGACCCGACACAACGACCACTTCTGAGACCAAGCACAACATTACTTGCACAATCCCACCGGACCATTACTATTTATATCAAGGAATCGATGGGTTAAAAGGGCCTTGCGTTTGCCAGACCGAAAGGATCACTGCCGTGTTGACATCATCGTGTATCTCCGCTCTCTAGCTCTTCCTGCCAACTTGCAGCTATTTACCTGACCAATTGAGTCTCTCAGATCGAGCCCTCGCCGCGGCTGGCCAATCGCTGCGCAGCGCGGTGAGCGGTGAGCCGAGCGGTGGTCACCGCGCTGCGCCGCTATTGGCCAGCCGCGTCGTGGGCTCGATCAGAGAGACTCAATTGGTCAGGTGAGTAGGTGACCCGCGCTCGGGTTAAGACAGATGACACGCGTCATTGAACTCGGTAAAAATGCGCTCGGGGAAGTGCAGCGGACTTCGGGTTCCTGTCAAAGAGGCGATGTTTGCGATTCTCTTGGGTGAACAGGGTCAAGTTACTATAACAAATAGTCTGGGTAATGTTGAAATGGGTTTTCCATAGCTAATGGGAGTCTTTCATGTACTGTGGACGAGACCATGAGATCAGTATAGTGAAATTTAGGTGCTTCGGTATACTTTAGCTAGTTTTACTTTGTTAACGTGTTTTTTTCCCCTAATTCATATTAAAAGCTATATTATTTCTAAATCAAATTATGCATTATACACACATATATATAGATATATATACACACACACATATATATGTGTGTGTGTGTAAATGATCAATACATGCATACAAAAGAGGGCTTGAAACAATGCCACTATGATAAATGATTTTATTACAGACTGAGATTAACATCTCGTAAAAAGTTTGAACTTCAGATCTTTCCAAAACTCAGGCACCGCATGCAAGCTCAGTCAGATTCAAAGAATAAAAATCACATTTTCATAATCCTTCCTAAATGTGAAGTAAACATTAGTGTTTTAACTAGAATCTTTTTCAGTCCAGTGTGAGCCGCGCGGGCTGCATCAATCAAACCATTACACTTTTGTCAAGGTGAAAACTTCTTAAGTTGGATTTATAATAAGCAGGTGCAGCAAATCCACAGTTGTTACAAGACCTAAACATTTCCATCCGCAGTCCCCAGCTGTACTGGAGTCCCTCTGATAGAAACGGTTACCAGCCTCGGGTGGGTTTCCAGGCGTCTACAATCTTCCCTTCAGAATGGACAAAATAAACCGGATGCATCATAGCTGTAGCACAAGCCTGTCAACAAAACAAACAAGGCATTTCATCGTGTTAAAATGCGTCCCATGAAGTTATCAGTTCAAAAATACTAAAAGAATATAATAAAATGCAACTGCCAACATTGACACGAAAAGCTATGAAAGCTCATTTCTGTCACTAAATACAAAAATAAAAAAAGGAAATTGTGACTTTCCCACAATTCAGACTTTTTTCAGAATTATGCGATACAAAACAATTGACTTTTACAATGACTTTTTCTCAGAATTGCATTGCAGTTTATATCGTATATATATATATATATATATATATATATATATATATATATATATATATATATATATATATATATATATATATATATATATATATATATATATATATATATATGATATATATGATATATACATATATATATATATGATATACATGATATATACATATATATATACATATATATATATATATATATATATTTTTTTTTTTTTTTTTTTTTTTACAATTGTGAGGTAAAAAGGCAGATTTGTGACTTTATTTCACAACTGCAAGTTTATATCCTGCAATTCTAAGAAAGAAAAAAAAAGTTAGAATTGTGAGTTAACAGTTCTGAATTGAGATAAAGCCCTCATCCCCTACCTATGGTAAAGGTGCGCTCAACACATTGAGGATGAACAAAGTTTGTGCTGAAATTTCTTGCGCAATATTTTCAAACTCGGTCAATCATTTTTGTTACTGTGTTGATGTCCAAATCAGTGTCCTGAAAGAAAACCGATTTCTGATGTATAAGCGATGGCTTAGTCAGATGTAGACTGCGCTTTCATGCAGATGAATACAGCGTGTTTCTGTGTGCTTTATTTGAGGGAGACGGTTAGTAATTCACATGGTAAGGCATGAGTTTGAGGAGTGACCCCAGTGGGAACTGCTTGAAGTCCAGTTTTCCAGAGATGGGCTCCACCCTGCCGTGTTCCTGAGTCATAGACAGGAGTCTGCAAAACAGACGACACCCTTCATGCTATTTATATCATCTGACTCACAAAACCTCCTACTCGCGCTGTTCTGGTGTAAAATAAACATGTAAACATGTACGGAAAAAGGATTATTCCAAATCTCAGTTTTTAATATTTGAGAATGGATTTAATGCTTCAATATTTATTCTCATATGATTGCCAGTTAAAATCATTTAAATGCTATACAGACAGGTGACTTAATTTAAACACAGGGACCCGATATAAAAAATAAAAATATAATAAGTTATACTGAGGTTTTGGCTAATAACTGATAAAATGGAATAAATTCAAAAATTAAATGCTGAAAAAAAAACTTAAGTGCACATTTGCCAAAAATGTTGTTTCTTTTAATTTAAGTAGTTTATGCTCACCAAAGCTGCATTTCATCAATAGATCAATCAGTATTTTTACACCTTAAAATAACAGTCTTTATTGCAATGTATTTTACGAAGAAATATATTTTCTGTAATGCAATCCTTAATTTTCAGCATCCTTTCAACGGTCTTCAGTGTCATACAATCCTTCAAAAATCATTTTAATATGCTGATTTGTTAAACATTTCTTGCTATCGTCAATGCTGAAAAAAGTTGTTTAGCTTAATACAGCTATTTGCGCATAATGTGATACATTTTTTTTTAGGATTTGTTTGAGAAATGAAAGGCTACAAAGAACAGGATTTAATTGAAACGAATATATTTTAATGTTCTTATTTTTGATCAACTTTATGCACTTTTAAAGTAATTAAAGAATAACAATAGTCTTACCCCAAACATTTGACCAATATAAATATAAAATGTAAAAATAAGGGAAATAATAATAAATTTTCCAGTTAATGAATAGTCAAATAAATACCATAAAATCAATAATGTAATCAGTCGACCAATCAATCAAACTGCCGGTAAGTGGGGAGGGGAAGAAGAAGAAGAAAAGAAAACATCCCATTTATCTATCCAGATGATGTCTTACTTGAGTTCTGGGTGTCCTTCGATGACGGCGTATCCTGTAGGTAAGCGCCCCCCACCATCATGACTCAGTGCCGTCCACCCACAATCTACAAGTAGCTGATTCCTGTGTGGGTAGTGACCTATGACCCGTGTCAGCACCCGTACCGCAACGTCCTCGAGTGTACAGGACCCAATGAGGGACTGCTGCACATCTGGACACGCAACAGATAATATTAGGACTCACGACAAGATGAGAAGATCACCGCTTACAACAGGAGAACATGGCAACACAGACCATAAAATATGTAGTTCCCAGGATGCACCTCACTCAGCATGGCCATGTCTGAGACCGGGTGGCTACAGGAAGGGGTGGAGCCAATGCTGGATTTGACACCTTGTTTTCCAGCAGCCTTCAACCTGTGTACAGCAGAAATAATAGCATAAAGTAGGCATGCATTGATATTAAAAATTACAATAAGCTATTTAAAAATGTGCATATCGTGACCAAATGCCTACATTAAAATTATATGGTTTATTGCCAAAGTAAATTAAAAATAAAAACATTATTTTAGTGAATTTAGACATCAGTTAGTGTTGCCAAAGCTTCACTTTAAGAGTTAGATGACATGAGCATACTTCTCCATGAACTGTAGCACAATGGTAGTGGTTTCCTGAGCGACGGCTTTGATTTGCTCCTCCCCCTGACAGGCGTAGGTGTTCCCGCAGTGGGCGTAAATTCCCGTCAGCTCCACCCCTGAAGTATCCCAGATGTCCAGGGCAAGCTGCAGTGCAGTCGGGTCACAATGAGGAACACCAGCTTTCAAAACAAAAAAAAACACGACAGCTCATTCAGCTGCAGTACATCTAAAAACACGCTTCACTCATGCGGACGTACATTTGCCTTCAAGTGTTACCTCTCCCATTGTCACAGTCCAGTTTCATCCACACCTTCCAGACTTTTCCCCGTTTCAGAGGTCTCTTCTTCAGCTCCTGCAGGGCGAGGCGGTTGTCCACCACGACGTGGAAGAGAGAAAGTTTCTCGGACAGCTCGGCACAGCGCTCCACTTTATCAAATGGCAGAGGGTATGCATAGAGTATATCGTCGTAGCCGTTATCAGCGTAGAAAGATGCCTCGGCTAGAGTGGACACAACAATACAGCGACGGGAGCCTCCTGTCATGATGTCCGCACATTGCCTGAAGACACGGAACATTAATGAGGAGAAAAAAATTAAAAATAAATAATCAAATGGTAATAACACGACTGATTTTTTGTATTTATTTTTTTGGGGGTCAAATGTTCCTCTTCTTTTTACAGTATAGAAATAGCGCTTAGTTTGATATTTTGTTATACAATTAAGAATGATTAGCCTTAAAGGTCCAAACACTGATTTAATTAAATTCTCATGTCAAAACACTAGCGTCCAAACATGTATCTACAAACATTAATGGTTAATGATGACAAATTTATTCTGTGGTGAAATGTTCCTTTGACTAAATACTTTTACATTTTGCATCCATTTTGCCGATTAAACATTTTAATTTTAAATGTAAAAACAAATCTATTAATATAAATATTAGTAGTTTGACTAAATACTTTTCGGTTTTCATTATTAGCAGTACTGTAATTGATGTCTTATTTTAAGAAGTTGAACTTTTTTTGAAGATGTTTTGCTTTAGAAGTATGTGTGGGTATTGCTATAAAACTGTTAGACTATTGAGTCTATGTAAGACTAAGGAGAGAGAGAGAGAGAGAGAGAGAGAGAGAGAGAGAGAGAGAGAGAGAGAGAGAGAGACAGAGAGAGAGAGAGAGAGAGAGAGAGAGACAGAGAGAGAGAGAGACACAGAGAGAGAGACAGAGAGAGAGAGAGAGAGACAGAGAGAGAGAGAGAGAGAGAGACAGAGAGAGAGAGAGAGAGAGAGAGAGAGAGACAGAGAGAGAGAGAGAGAGAGAGAGAGAGAGAGAGAGAGAGAGACAGAGAGAGAGAGAGAGAGAGAGAGAGAGAGAGAGAGAGAGAGAGAGAGAGAGAGACAGAGAGAGAGAGAGAGAGAGAGAGAGAGAGAGAGAGAGAGAGAGAGAGAGAGAGAGACACAGAGAGAGAGAGAGAGAGAGAGAGAGAGAGAGAGAGAGAGAGAGAGAGAGAGAGAGAGAGAGAGAGAGAGAGAGAGAGAGAGAGAGAGAGAGAGAGAGAGAGAGAGAGAGAGAGAGAATAAAAGAATATCTTGCAAGGCAAGCGTTGAGTCTCACAGTGTTTTGTGTGTTTTCATGTGAGGTCGGAGCTGAACTCCTAGCTTGTGGAAGCGCTCCAGCATGCCTTCAGCGTTTCTGTTCACTTTATCCAGGTCAACGATCAGCGCCGGAGTACAAAGGTCTTTGATGAACTCAACAGCAGACATGATCGAAAAACTGAAAGAAAATCAAATATGATAACTCGTTAAGCGAAATGGAAACCGCAGAGCTATACAAAAGTTGCCGACCGCGTAGATAAAATAAATGCAAGTTAAATTGATAATCATAAACTAAATCCCTTAAAAGCATTTAACGCCATTTCTAAATACACTTGAAAATCTAAGTCAGTAAACAGGAGTCAAAGTGACTCGCCTCGAGGAGTTATGATGAACTGTGATGCACATTAATCATCAGCTTTCTTCAGCTTTCTTTCACTCACCGTAAAGAAGCGGCTCAACTTCTGATCAATGAGAGAGAAAATGTGAAGCCGGCGTCGACGCGGCTCCAGACGGGACACACCGCGGCTTTTCAAACTTAAAGCTCCTGACGAGATTTAGGGAAAACACATTATTTTTGATCCATTACGGAAACGAAAAGCTTTTAAGATAACACATTTCGACTGAGAGAAATGTTTAGCATCGCTAATTCGTTTTTACTGTTTTTCAAACGGCTAGGGTTTGTGCGCGCGCGCCTTTTGTTTTTTGTCGGTTTGTTGCCGGAGACCCACACTTTACATTTCACACTGATAACCTATCAGAAAAAGTGAACAGGTTTACAGAGCTTTCCAGCATCTGCAGAACTGGTTTGGCCGAATGTGTCAGTGAACATCAGAAAGCCTAATCTAATGTCCCCGGTGAACTTTTTGTTACTCGTTAAAGTGGATTATTTTAAAGTCAGTTAATCAAGTGGCTAATTAAGTCTTGTAGTCATTAACGCTAATCCCCTCTCTCCCACTTGGATAAAATCCTCAATTACCAAAGCCGTGTGAGAGCATCAGAAAGATCTGGAGGCCTGTTTTCTCTTTTTACCTTGATGTGTTTGAAGAGAGCGGCAGGCTGTGTAATATCTATATCCAGGCCTTCCAGACCTTTCTGGATGTTGTGGTAATACTACAGGCTCAATCCGTGTCAGTGAGCCCCGGCCTCTAATGTAGTACTTCGCTAATATTTCTGAAGGAAGATAAACATGTATAGTGATATCGAAGCCAAAATATCAAATACTGCGGATAATTATTTACTGAGTGTCACACTATTCAAAATAGTGGCCATTCAAAAATGGGGAATTTGCAGGCAAGATATTTTAATGCACTTTTAGATATTACCGTTACTGACAGTGCTAATTAGCTAATTTCAGCTAAGTAATTTGTACACTTTGAAAGGAAATTACTTGATTTTTTTTTTTTTTTTTATTGTGAACACTCCTCTTGATGTATATCCGTTGTTGACCAAACTTATTCCTTAATAAAGGAATTGTGTAAACGGTGTATTTGCTAGCTTCCTTCAGTTATCTGTATTATTTGACTTGCCTAAGCATAACCTTTTAAAGTACTTACAAATAAGACACTGGATTGGGAATCAATCGTTGGAGTCAGTTCCTAATATATCTGAAAAATCCCTATTGGAAAACAGACGTCTTCATATCAGATCCCTTTCGCTACAAAGGGCTTCTATATACAAAATTTTTATTATCTTCCAGCATGCCAAAGATTTTCAACAAAGCAATAATGGGAATTAGATTTGGAGTGTTCTAATAATGATATTGATTGGTGTACTCTTCTTGAAAATCACAATCTGTATTGATATCCACTAAGTACAAATTCAATTTAACACCTTACATGGGACATATTACACCCCCTACAGACTAAACAAACTTAATGGTGGGATCGCTGCCATGTGTCAAAGATGTAAAAGATCTACTTTATTCATATGCTCTGGAGTTGTCCAGCCTTAGACATTCTGGAAGTGTGTTACTGCAAGAGTTTCTGAGATATCAAAGAATCCTATCGATCCTGATCAGTTAAAAAATGCATACCTAAAAAACTGAAATTAAAGAATTAGTTTTATAAATTGCTAAACTATTCGTCGTTACATTATGTCTTTTCATGTCTCAGGAATGCAAAAGTTGCAGATTTTGTGTAATGGACTTTTTGTCTCTCATGGCTGCATTTATTTGAAAATGAAATATTATTCAAATTTAAAGTATTATTCTTTTTTTTTTTTTTTTTTTTTGAGTAATTTTAAAAAGTAATTTACTTCGGTGATAATTGCCTTGTACGGGTGTCCCGAGTTTAAATCCTGCCCCCCACCTCACTTCCTGTCAGCACTTCTCCGACCTGTAATAACAAAGGCAAAAACTGCAAAAATAATGAATAAAAAAAAATAAAAATAACCCTTTAAAATATTTGTTTTCTGTGATGCCATTTTAAAATCAATATGCTGATTTTGTGTTCAAGTAACATTTATTTTGGTAATGTCAAAAACAGTGCTGCTTAGTCATTTGTATGACCTTCCATTCATAAAAACTAATTTTTAAAAAGTATGCACGCACACAATGCGTTGACAACTGTGCATTATTTGAAAGAAATGTCTTCATTCTCCATGTGCAAGCCCATCTAGTGGAATTCTTAAACGCATCTAGTCCTGATGAACTCTTGCCAGATTTGCATCTGCAGCTACAAATCGCTAGAGGGAGCTGCAGGACTCATTGCTTTCAGCGACAGCAAGGTTAATGCCATTAGGAGGCAGAAGATGGCGCCAATAACATGCACGCACCGCCAAACAAGCCTTATTTAGGAAAACTGCTTTTTTTATTTAAAACTCAGAGCTGTTAGACAGACATGAGGTGTCAAGTTTGGCTTAAGACGGAGAGATTTAACGTCTGCAACAACAGACAAATCGCTGATTACTGGTAAAGACAATCCAGCAACTCACCCAGTCACTAAGTAACAGGTGCAAGCCATGATAAAGAAGCACGTTCTGTGTGGCTCCAATTAGGAGAGCCCGGAAAATGGTATTATGAGCCATACGAAAACACAAATCCAATAATTACAGTGGCTTATGGGCAGAATAACACATACAGGACTTTGCACAGAGCTTATGACCTTGAAAACGGTTTTTCGTATGCACGTCGTCAAACAAAACTGTACCTTTATTAACATGTGCAAAGCTGACAGAAGAGAATTTTAGGGGTTACAGCTCATAATAAACTTGTATTGAACAAGTGCGCGCGCACACTCTTCCGTTTAGCATTATTTCCATCCTACGCTCATGTAAGCCAGCATTCTTCATAAAGGAAACACAAAGCATGTTAATGCACGTCTGTCTTCACAGCTCTATCACATTCAGAGTCCCTATGAGAAGCCCCTTATAGATGACAGATGGAGAGGTCCCTTCCTCTCTGCTCATCATCTCTCAGCAGCAGGCAGAAGCACTCTGGAGGTCAATCCCTGCACACTCCTCTTTATTCATGCCTTGTTCACTAGCTGGGCTCAGACGGCTTGTTTAGTTCCACTTTTACACCTCTTTCACCTGCACCTAAGAGACAGAGAAAGATACAAATTGTTATTTATATATTTCCATCTATCTATATCTTAGTTTCTTTTATACAGCACTTTTACGTAAGGCTCAAGAACAAATTACTGACATAAACTACCATCTAAACATCTCATGTTGCGTCACAGCAAAGAGTGTCAGGGTGAGTAAATAATGACAAAAACTCAATTTTGACCTGCACAGATCTTTTAAAATTGTTTTTCAGCAAAGCAATCTGTTCCTATTCCCAAATCTACAGACTGCACATAGATGTCAATTAAGAAACGTCTTGTTAAAAAAAAAAAAGGTGCCTGGTCGTGTTTGAGCAGGTCTCACCTGTTAGATATTTCTCTTTAGCGCGAGCTCGCTCATCAGCGTCAAAATACCACACCGTTATAGCATACCTGCACATAAATGCAAGCATAATTATATTTAAGCACAAGCAGCTTTTTTTTTTTTAAATGAAGCATCATTATCACTGACCTTGTAGCATAAGCAGGCTGGACTTCATGTGGGTTCCTTCTGTCTGACCAGAAGAGCAAAAGTCTGTCAAACTTAGGCTCAATGTCTGCAAACTGAGCAGTTCCCTCTGGAAAGATCCGCAAAAGGCCGCCGTGTTCCTACAGAGTAAGCAGAAGAGAACAGGCCGAATAGTTTGATGAGTGCCTTCATATTTTTACATGTAAAAACGTTATAGGATGGAAGGGGTTAAAATGATTAGAATTGGTTCAGATAACTGACACCTAATGTATTCAACTCGGCGTCAAGACAGCAGGCAAATTTATAAGAAAAACAATGAAACCGAGAAAAGCATTCAATATTATGTATGAAGTATTTAACAAGTGAATTGAATTCAACTAAATACTGAACATTCGGGAAATCCCATAAAAACTAATAAAACTACCGTAATGTATTTATATTTCTTGAATTCAGTAAATTTATCCCCAGTAGTACTGAACAGAACTTAAAATCATATCAATGAAGTTGAATAATCAATATCAGTACTTCCATAAAATGAGAAAATCTTTACAAATGCAATGTATTAAACCCATTCATAAAAAAAACAGTTACAATTAAATGATAAAAACCAATAATATTTAAACACACAATAAATATTTAAATATAAACCATGAATTTAAAAGAAATTTATTAGTAAGAAAAACTTTATCAGTAAGAGTTTTTTTTATTGGCAGAAAATAATACTTGTTTGGGAAGACATGATCATTAACATGATCAAAAGTGATAGTAAAAACAATATTAAAAAAAGCAGCTGTTAATTTTCCACGACAATATGAAGAAACACTGATAAGAAATTCTCTGGAGCATAAAATATGATTTATGAAGAACTGTGTGACACTGAAGACTGGAGTAATGACTTAAAAAAAAAAAAAAAAAAAAAAAAAAAGCAGCTAACGAAAAAAAAAAAAAAAAAGAGCTAAAACAAACTGTGCAAAAATCAATTTATCTGTTTTTGCAAAGAAACATCATGTTAATATGAAGTCTAGTGAGTATAAATTCACACAACTCAAGTTTCATTCACAAAACAGAATGTTGTGGATGGGACAATTCTGGGAGGGAATGTCTTTTTTCCTGCCACAGGACAATCTGATGCTAAATTTAGCTTAAAGAAAAGAAAAACTGACACACTGTGACTTTTACATAAGCCAAAACAACAAGGAACAGGCAGGTTTGCGTGAGATGGCTATTTTCCTCTCCATTTAGTGAAGGGGGTGCAATATGAAAGGGAGAGAGCTAGAGCTTATACCATCCTGTTCAGCTTGAGAGACATGGAAAATACTAGGGCTGAATGTGTGCGAGATGTGGTCCATCCTTACGTCACAGCTGTTACTTACACTAGCATATGACTGAAAGGAAACAACATCTAGAGAGAGCGCAAAAAAAAAAAAAAAACCTTCAACCTTCAAACTGCATCTATACCATCCCTATATCTGCCCTGTGTTACTGTCCAACTCTATTTTCTACTTCACATAAGAACATCTGATCAGAATTGTTTCCATGGCCAGCTGGAACATTCTGGAGCAGAGCTAGCAGGTGACAGAGCGGCGGTAAAGCGGCATGTCTGTCGTCTTAATTCCTGGGAAAGCACTGATTAAACATCTCAATGGGTGATTCGCCCAAAAATGAAAATTATATGATCGCTCTGGTTACCAGTATGAAAAAAAAATACATTTGAATTGTTTTAGCCTGATTTAAATTGGTAGATTAAGTTTTTGGAACGAATCAAGAACCAGCTCATATGAATCATTTGCTACAGGCATACACTTTATGTCATGCTGTATGTTTCTGATTCATGAAAAAGAACCCTTTTTTGTTGTTGTTTTTATATACCTAAATATCAAATTGTGTAGCCTGATTCACAAACTAACAACCCTGTAGAGTTGGTTCGTTTTGGTAAACAAAAACCATACTGCATTTGTTGATACTGGTCCAAAAAACTGGTCATGCTGTATGTTTCTGATTCACTAAAAAGCATTTGTTCATGAATCAGACTCCTCTGGTCAAGCTGTCAAGGTGTTGACTCAAAAAGAATAGTCTTTTTTCAGTCCGTCTGTAATATTTGCGATCTGTTTGTGTGTCTAGACATTATTTTGCATTACAATTATGATCACATGTGCGTATAAAGGCATACTATATGTGATTAATTACAAATCCAACACAGCCCAGTTTCACAATTCTTACAGACGTCTAATAACGGCACATAAACAGTTTCTCGTGTGGCCTATTGATATAAAGTACCAAGAGCAAGGTTGGTTTTGAACTTCCACCGTATTGAATGTAAGCTCTGATGCAAGGCTGAGCAGTCTGCATCAGATAAGAAACCTAAACAAACTGAGAAGAGCTTAAACAAATCTTGTGCAGCTTTACAAGCTACAGAATGTATACAAGTTCACTAGCTGAGAAGAAAAAAAAAAAAAACTCTTACCTTGGCATCCCAGTCTTTATTCAGGTAATATATGCACGTGACACATCTCCCATCACCGTTTGGGTTATCCACATGCCTTACGTATCCTGTGCCATTTCCAGGGTAACAAGCCACCATTGCCTGGAATTAAAAAAGAGGTTATAATGGGGCAAAATAGCCATTGAACATATAAAGACTTTACAGTGGTTTGGATGGAGCTTTCCATTCTTTCACTTCATATTCACAATACAATTTTAGTTCTTACAAATATTCAAATTTTCATTTACAATGAGAATAATGTAAATACTAAACTAAGACATCCAGATGCAGTACATAACAAAAGGCAACAAAAAAAGGCTTATGCAAAATATTATTATTTCAAAAAGAAATAATGGTATTCACTGTTAGCCTATATTTGTGAACGCAGTTTATCATTGAATTCCACTCAGATACAGTATGATACCACAGTGTACAACTACATGAGCCTACATGAAGTTGACAAAAAAGGTGATAACTGTGATATTCTCAACCCTGTGATGATTATATCTTTTAATCTTGTTGAATCTGGGTTATGAGGCTCAGGGAACAATGAAGCCATTGCTGAAGTCTTTCCTTTGCTGAGGTTTTTCCTTTCCTGCTCTTCCTCTGCCCCTTTTATTTTGGTCTCCGGGTTTACATGGAAAGTGTTAATTAATCACAAAGGAAAAAAATAGCAGTGTAAGTGTATTTGTGCACACGGACGCATCCGTTATCAGGACAGCGTTACAAAGGAGAGAATGAGTCAAAAGCTCATAAAAAATATGAGAGAGTCCATCAGTCCACGGCTTGTGACCTGCATGTGACGAGGTTAAACTGCAGTTCTGAAGCAAACAACATGTACTTCCTTATAATCAGAAGTTTTAAAATAGAATATTCCCATCCAAGTATGAAAACATGTCAAACTTTAAACAAGACCGTAACTAACGCCAATGCTCACCTTTAAATCATTAACAAAACAATTCAAACAAGTATCGCCGTCCAACAAACACGTAGCCTAATTATCAAAAACCTTTGGGCCAATACTGTGAGCCGTGTTTCTGCGAACTGAAAAAAAAACGACACTTTGATATCGATCCCCTCTAGGAACTCGCCTTTTGCCTTCTTTTTTTTCACCCTCTTCTGCACGTAGGCTCCTGAATCTGATCAGTTCACTCACAGTTCATGACCTAACACTCTATTTATAAGCAACGCTAGCTCAGCGGGGAATTTTTAGGCCTTAACTTAAACCTCTAACCCTATCTCTACAGCATAATGTCACAGGGACCTAGACGTCGCCCCCAGGGACACAACATCAGTGTGTTTTCCACTGTCTCTCAGTGTATATGTGCATGCTCGGCTGTCTCGGGAAGGGAGGGAGGCTGTTTTTATGGCTGTAAAATAAACATATTTTCCAACATTCTTTGCAATACTTGTATTCATATTAGAGATTAAAGTGTTTCCTTGACAAAAAAAAGTTTACAATGGGTTTAAAATGTAAAAAATTATTTCATTTCAATTATTTTCATCATGCATCAAGATGTATTCATTTCAAAATAATAACAGAATAAAAACAATAATTGTTCATCTTTGAGAGAAGCAAGGTCTACTCTGATTGGCCGGCTATGCAGTGAATTGTGATTGGCCGAAAAACGTTGTTACTGTACTGTGATGCCGTGTCCTGGCGCGACGACACATAAACAATAAAACCTATTACAAACGATGATTTTGTTAAATCCAGTGGGATGTAATAACGGATTATAACTACTTTATACGTTACATCGCCCAGCGCCATGCAAACATAACACCATGTCTGTGTTTGTGATTGAAAAAACGACAAACAACAAGCACTACTCTACACGGCATTTTACAGCCTTTGTGCACTAGCAGCCAGCATTGACAGGCTATTCAGGATCAGGAAACAGTTTTCTAGTTGTGTCCTCTTTTGGAAACAAACATTTCACAACGAAGCACAGCATTTTCAGCACATAGTGCCGAGATCAACACTAGAGCGAAACATTTGTGCGGTGTTACGTAAATAAACCTCCACAGTGACATAGAGAAGTGGGGGGCGTGTTTAAATGAGCCTTTTAGGGGTTGCGGACAAGTCATAACTTTTATAAAAAAATATCCATTTGGTTTTAAAACTTTAGTCTTAGCGACCTTAGGGATCACATCTATGCACTAACAGCTTGTATTACTCCAAAGAGAAAGTAAACTTGAAATCGCACGTGACCTCTTTAAAATGACAAAAGAAGTACAAATCAAGAACAGCAAGAGATACCCTCTTTACTTTTATTGTTTGATGAGACAGACAGCCTACATTAAGAAATTCTGTGTTGCACGGATATGATGCGACACATCAGATATTTTTCCCCAGCAGTTCCTCAAACATTTACTTCCGATGACAGTCGACGAATGTGGAGAAAAGGTACTCCTCTCAGAAACCACACAAACCAAGGCAATTTTAGATATTTAATTACTATTTGGAATATATTGCTAGATAAGGCTTTTTTGGCCTGAAGCTCAAAAGTAGCATGCACACATTTTGACTTATTTTTTTTATTACGGTTTATATGACATATAATCAAAAGAGATATATATATATATGGTAACTTTTAAAATGTACCACGGCCACCCAAAGTGTACATAGCCAAATTATAATGAAAATATATTATTTTACTAATGTGTATTGTAGTCAGAATGTATCCCTGAAAACGTAAGATCTGAGAAGCGGTCGTAATATCACAACTAACATAAATTTCAGCAAGAGCATACATGTTTACACAGCAGAACTAACATGACAACAGCCACTATAAGATAATAAACGCATGATTACAATAGGATATGTTTGTGATTTTCTTGAGATTTGGATTTTTCATAATAACAAATGTGTAACATCTTAAATGCTCATTTGTACAGTCATACAAAAATATTTTAACAACAGTAAATTCCACGTGATCGCAAAAGGTTATTACAAACACACTTTTTAAAGTGAGTCTTGAGTAAAAGTGTAGTAATAATCATAAACTGTCTTATGTAGCACGATGCTAATGCTAGCTCTAATGTAGCAGAACAGGTGCGGTTCTTCTTCATAATGCATTTTGTCTTAATACTGCACACAAGATCGCAAGAAAATGTTCTGTTGTAATTATTAAGAAATATGGATAATAGCTGGGTAAATGTTTACTGGGATTAAAGGTAAATGTGGCTTGGTAAATGTTTTATTGCCAGTATAAAGGCTGATAATAGCTAAACTTAAAAACATTGATTATGAATAATGAATATTGAATGAAAATTATAAAAAAAAAATGTTTTTTATATTTCAGGCAAATAGCTAATATAATAAATCTTAGAACTGAAATTATTAGGCTAGCTTGTTATGCTACAAGCTGAATTAGGCAAAAACATGCTTTTAATATTAAACATAGATAAATCCTGAAAATAATAAATGAGAGGCCTACTAGTTAGATAGTCATCACTTAGTGCTGATCTCTTCAGGCCATGGCAATGAGAAATATATGAAATATATCAAATAAATATACAACTTTTTGACAGTAAATAACAGGTCATTATTCTGCAGAATATGTTCGTTGTAAATTATCGGTATCCAGGTCATTCCTCCCTAATAGCAGCACGCCGAGCATTTACTGAAACGATGACCACAGAACCGTGATCCAAACCCAACTGTGAGAAATCTGAACCATTACAGCTTTATTACACACACACACCCTTTCACTCGCAAGAACACAAACACACAGAGCTGCTAACACCAGTACACACACCCCCCCCAGCTTCCTGAGACCTATAATTCGATATTAAATTTCCAGTGAAACAGCGTCATCATTCCAGGAGAACAGACGACAGCTGAGGAAAGCAAACACATGCTGGGAACAAATCTGAAAGCGACTTTACGTGAGGACTTTTTTTTCCCCTAGCGGCACAACCGTCAGCGATGTTGAGGTGTGGCCGACTCTAAATCACTCATCTCAAGTGGAAGACGAGGAATGCAGGAGTCAAAGAAAGGCCAGACTCGGGTCAGTTAGTGAAGCGATGACTATTGTTATTACTCCACCGTTTAGTTGATCAAGGAATTCGCCCGACCCATTCAAACGTTGGCTTTTTTGAAATGGCAAATCCTGCAGCCTGCAATGGCACGCAACGCACGGCGGATCACAATGCATGTGACGACATTTCAGCTGAGCTGTTTTCCCTGGCGGCAGGTGCAAAAGCGGCGGGCAACGTAAACAAAGACGAAAAAGAGAGAGAGCAAGCGTGCGTGCGCCTTAGACCAGCGCGAGGAGGAGATATAGGGGGAGAGGGAAAGACAGACAAGCCAGGACAAAAAAGCAGGCTGAGGGCATTGACGCAATTCGCGAGCCCCCCCACCTGAATGGGCCGGAGCAGATAAGGGTGAAATCGCTCAACGGCGCTTCAATCGTTCAGGTGGGGGTGAGCGTGAGAGCCTGCGTCAGAGAGTAAGCCGTGCGCGGGGCGTACTGGGCTGACAAAACAACCGGGCGAGGAGGGGTGGGTGCGGACGGCACGCAGCGGGTTTCGCATCTGGATGCCATGCCGCCACTCTCCCATCATCGCCTGCAAAGATCCGTGACCGGGGAGGAGGGGATGCCATGGTCCCACGACACAAAAAGCATATCAATCAGAGCTTCAGTGTGCGTGTAGTCCGGTTTCGACGTCTCTGATACACCTGGACGTGCCGCTGAGTGCGCAAAAAGCTGAGCAAGCCATCTACCTTTTTATTAGCTTCTCGTTATTCTTTAACATTCATGGCAAAATCAGAAAGCTGTTTGTACAGTAATTTGCATTAATGTGCTTTGTTAAACGTTAGTAGTAAGATTCTGGTTTTATGTCATCCCTGTTCAGCAAGATCACGGCCTGCAGGAGCTGCTGTGCAAAACATGACAAACACAAAAATTGCCATTCAGCTATCGTCAAAAAAAAAGGTCCAAAGGGTCCAATTTAGTACACATGGCATATCTTAAAAATGCATTAATATATATATATTTTTATAATTATTATTATTATTATATTATAATAATATTTTTTATTAAAAGAAATTATATTTTAGTTATTTATTTTTAAATACAGCCTTTGTGATTCTAATATATGTCATGTTTACAAAATTTTTATGGTTTTAAATTAGTTTTACAAATTCTTTCAGAATTCAAATTCAATGGCTTAATTACATTTTCATAATTAAAAGCATCCTACTTAATTTTATTAATATGTATTATTTTATTTGTTTGTTAGAAATAGTTTCTTGTGTTTTTAGATTTTTTAATGCTAAATAAATGCTGATAAATATGTAATTCTAGTAAATATTTAATTTTTAGTTCATTTATTAGTAGTAGTAGTAGTTTTTAGTAGAAGTTTTTGTTTTAGCAAATAAATGTAGCCTTGGTGATCAAAAAAAGGTTTCATGCCTACTCTATTGAAAATCGCTCTTTACCTTAGCTTTCAAATTTTTTTAATTTTTTACAGAAAAAAATAGGGTGAATAAAAATGTTAAATTTAATTTAATTAATTTTTGGGTCAACTATACATTCTAGTAGACAAAGGGAAATAAAAAAATGCCCTACAACAGCCTAAATTATAACAATAATAATAATAATAATAATAATAATGAACTACTGCCTGATTATTGCTGATTATTATTATGTCTGACATTGCAAAGGATTTTATAAAGACATTAAACATTATAAATAAAAATAAACTAAAGAATTAAAACAACGCTGTGTTAACTCATCAGTTCTTTTCATTCTCATCACCCTGGGGGCAACTGACGATGGCATTGATGTAAATCGCGGCCCAGGATCACTATTTACTCTCTAACACATATCCATAAAAGTGATTTGTTTTCCCGAAAGAGGCTCTCCTGTCTTTCGACGTGGCCTTCCTCCTTTATGCGAGCTGTGCATGGTCTTGACCTGCTGCGGTCTCTTCCAGTGAGCAATGCAGAGCTGATATAAAAGTCAGCTGCTGGACTTTAGCCAGGCAGACGGTTCTCGTACTCCTGCTACGTGCAGAGCGTGCAGCTGCACTGCTGTTCCAGCACTGAGCCCCTGGCAGACCGACACCACACTGCACCATTAACAAACACGTCGAGCAGAGAGCAGTGACAAGACGTGCGAAAGATAAATCAAGCACATAGGCTTCTTTTGCTGGTAAAAATAGGCCCAACGTGCAACTAACACACAAAAATAATCAACCCTCATATGTACCAAATTTTTAAAAACAGGCTTCATTATGGCTCATTATAAAGTTTACAGGTGTTTCACACATCAGCTTTCCGCCTTCAAGTAACAACCTCGTAAGATCCTTGTTTGTGGCACGCAAGGTTTCCTGAAATAAGGGAACAAAAACAAAAAAAGCACGCAACTAGATGTCAATGCAGACACAACGCAATACTATATACATCCTTCCCACTGAGGGGGGACTTTCCAAAGGGAATGAACTGCTCTAATGAATACGCTCAAAAACAGTCCTTTCTGATCCAGTGCCAACATATCTCTGGTCACGTAATGTAAACATGACCACTTGGCAAATCATTGTGTCGTACATTCTTCACCCTGACACCTAAAAGTTGGCCAAGCAGCTTGTGTTGGAGCCCACGGGTCAACGGTAGACAAAAACATTCATAAAGCTCAAGTTCTTCTTTTGATTCTTTCAAAGCATGCTGGAAATTTTACCAGGGTTAAAAGGTCAAATTTTTATGCTCAAAGAAAATCTAGTAACAAAAACTGAAGGGAACACAACATATTCTCTAACTGTAACCAGCAACAAATTTGCTGTCTCGGCAACCTTCAACAGATCTCCTTATTCTTTAGTTCATTTTTACAAGGAAAGCTTAAACTAGAATCTGGTAATAACTATTATAACTGGTAATTACCATACTTTTTCGCAAGGCAAAAACAAATAAATGTGCTGTTATTTAACCCAAGATGCACAAAGTCTTCTTTTCCCATGATTAGAAAAAATATCCGCCAGTGTATGGGCTCAAAATCAAGGAAAAAAAATACATTTACATACCTCTCTGACAGACATTTATATCTGTATAGAGTATAGTTTTAGTATACAAAATTGTGTTGAATTTTAAAACAAGCCTTCAACTATCTTCACTTTGCATTTAAAGCCTCTCTCTCTCTCTCTCTCTCTCTCTCTATATATATATATATATATATATATAAAACATATAGGGGGGAAAAAAGTAAATTGCTTGTAAAATGGGCTACACTAGTCAAGTCATTGAAAAGCAGGTCTTTTAATTTTGACTTATTTTTGATATTTTTAACAGGGTCCAAAGCATGAAATGATTTGTGAAAGACTTTCAAAAGGACCATATAGATCACTAATGGAATTAAACAAGCACTAAAACTGAAATGAAACCGTAAAATGACTCGCCATCGTGTTGCTAAACTGCTAAAACCTCCTGCAGAACACAAACCTAACAATTTTTTGTTTATCCGTTTGTGTTTTATGGTGTCTGTGGCAATTCTCATGCTGAGAAATATTCTGAATTATAATTCTTTTTTTTTTTTAACTGCAAAACTGTATTTGGCTTAACTCTGTTGAAAATCTCTTCAAACGAGTTAACTGAATAAAATTTTTCTCACTGAGTTGAAACGAGCACAATCTAATCAAACAGTCTTAATAGATAAAAGAACAAGCTGAAGGATCTTCCCCTATATCCTATCTCTGTCCCCGTCCCTAGTATTAAAAACATGTGTGTCATCCTGGAAAGATCGACTCTACAGCGGGTGTAAACAATCCGGTCCCATCGGTTTGAAAGTATGGGATAGCTTTAGTGATCTTCTATTACACAGAAAAAAAAAGTTATTTCTCTAAATACATTCTTTTACAGAAACGAGTGAGTCTAATTAAATGGGTTACATCTTTTTAAGAGTTATTAGAATATTTAATGATCAAATGAATGAATCGAAACCCAAAAAAGCCGAAGCTTCACAGTAAGCATGATCTTTTGTTCCCGTTTCTCTACTCGTCTCCATCCCTTCCGCCAGCTCCAGCCTCACTGCAACCCTGATGTATATACTCTGCCTCTGATCCTCCAACATTTAACGAGCACAAAGCTCGTTTATAGTTTAATATCAATACAAAACAAACCTATTATCCGTTCATTGTGTTTTATGTAACAGACTCTTTCCCTCCGGCCGATTCAATGTCACATGCCTGCTGAGCATCCTGAATTGTGTTGCTGTGCATCTGCGACCATCACAATGACATTAAAAAATATGCAGTTACAGGAAGTGCTATCACCGCCCGTCAAGCTTTCTGCTGTTCACGCCGCAACATCCCGTGCGCGACGCACGCTTTATTAACTGCGCTACAACGTGTCTGATCTAATATCGTCCATCTCCAGCCACGGAAAGCATTTATGCTTAAAAACGTATGTTTTAAGCATTGAAAGTTTCTCATTAATAATACCGTAGTTTCTATTGACGTCTGATCATGGTGTACGTGACTGATCAGAAAACATGCCTGTGGCGGCTTGCTGCGGCAAACAGGGAGTGAATCTTAAAAAGAGAGAGAGAGAGAGAGAGAGAGAGAGAGAGAGAGAGAGAGAGAGAGAGAGAGAACAAATACTCCCCCAGGCACAGTCAGTCAATGAAGTACTGGGGGCTTCGTCATCAAAAAAAGAGACACTTTAAACTCTAATGAGCCAGGAGACGTTAAAATCCAAATCCGCTATAGTTTGTGGGATAGAACGAGACATGCAAGTTATAATCATGCATAACTCTTGCATAAACACTGCCAATCTATTGATTGTGTTTACAGTACGAGAGAAAAGGTGACTGTTTCCCTAAACCCTGAGAGGTTAGACGTTTGTCCAAATATTGTGCATGCGTTGGGTACGCCTGATAGCAGCTGGTGGTCGCAGGCGTTTCCCTGACCTGGGGAAATATGAGAGCCATGCTGCTGAGGATAACTCACAAAGGCACTATCAGTAACATAGTCGGTGGCTCCACAGGAAGATCCTGTTTAAAAAAAAAAAAAAAAAAACGGTCAGACTGACATTATTTGTGGGTGTAGAACAATTGAATCTGGGGGAGAGACCTGATGGTGCGTCCATCCAAGGTCTTTAATCTAGTTTAGACCAGGACTTCAAATGCAGGAGGCTTTTAGAGAGTCATGCGCAATAAAGGTTGTGTGACTTGTTGAAACATAATGAGTGATTTCAGGTGAACTCACATTGGCACGTTCAGGAAATATTTCACAGATGATGTTCAATAAAGCCCTCAGTAACAAAAAGATAGTGTCAAACTGTACCTGGATCAGAGAAGAGTGAACACGCATGCTTTAATTTTTGTTTTTATGTACCGTCTGAATAATCCTCCCTAAGATTCGCTTTCTACTGGTCTCTTCTTAAAAAGAAGCTATAAAAAAAGTTTCCAACAGTCAACATGCACGCTTTAATTTTTTATGCACCGTCTGAATAATATTCCCCAAGATTCACTTTCTATTTGAAAGACAGGTGCGGACACATCTCCGCATCAAAGGTGAGGCCTTTTGTAATCTAAACTGACACGGATATTTTTTCTAAACCTTACCCATCCGAGATGTGTTAATGCGTCAACTGGCCCTTTCACCTGTTCCCCCGACCACAAGTCCCCAAGCCTGGTGGCCAATGATTTGCCCATTCCTTTATGGGACAAGAAAAACGTCCCTAGTAGATTAAATATTTCAGAAATCAGCTTAATGCCGTTTTCCACATAATCTCTCCAGGCCTTTAGTATTCGAACATATCTAGGTTTCCCTTTTCAAGGCAATGTTTTTATAAATAAAATGTACTACCAAACTCATTATTTATCGCACAAGTACTACTTTGACGCGCGCTGTCACGACTTCCGTTGCCAGCTCGCAACAAAACGCCTGCTTCACCTCACCCCGCACATATCTGTGAGATGTCACGTTCAGCGCGTTATTTTTGCAGCTGGTTACCTTTAGCTTCTGCGTGGGTGGTCATGTGACCCGAACATGGCGGTGCCCATGAGGGGGCGACCCGCGTGCCAAATTTTAACGTGGGACGGCAGCGGTCGGCATGTTAACATCGATAACGAAATCCTTAAATGACCGGTCCGCGGCATATCTCGCAAACCGCTCGCGCAGCTTTATAAGCGGCTCTGAAGGACTACGTGAATCGCAACCGTCCTCTAATGTCAGCTGCACTTACTTTCGTTCTGCCATTGATCCTATAGTTGCCCAGTTTCCCGTTACAGTGTCGGATCAGATCATCCATGCGGCTCATGAGAAACGCTATCCTCTCGCAGCCGGGCTCCTTCCCCTCCACCCAGGTGATCTTATCCCCCCGAATGTCCTTAGACGAGTCGCTCCTCTGACTGACCAGCTGTCCGTCGGTAAAGCCGCCGGTCAGATAAAGCGCCCGCGCGTCCTCCAGTATGCTGCGCCCGAACTCGTCGCCCAAGAAGTTGTCGATCACGCAGATGCCGTGCTTGTTCATGCAGGGCACGATGTAGTCCGTGGCCAGTTTCTGAGGGGGCGAGCGCGTCTGTCCGTTGGGCTTCAAACTGTCCGCGCTCGCTTTGGTTTCAGAGCGCGTGGCGGACTTGATAAAATCTGGCATTCTTTCGCCGGGTGACGTCGCGGTGGAGTTACTCTGAGAAGTCTCGGACGGCTCTGAAGTGCTGCGCTCTTCAACCGGCGGCGGCGGCGGCTGCTGCTCCTGCTTGTCGGCCTCCTTGCACACCCGCTTGTGCTTCTTCCAGTCCTGTCTCTGGTGCTCCTTGCTGCAGTAGAAGGAGCTGCGACACCGTCCGCACTTCATAAGGTTCTCCATTTTCCCGCACAGCTCGCAGTACTGACGTTCTCGCTCCAGACTGTCGCTTTCCCTTGAGTTTCCCTCCATGTTTTACAGTATCAGCCTTCAACTTCGCTACAAGTATCCGCTGGAGAAACTGCGTCGCTGCGCCGGGGCCCCCGCCGCCGTTTTCATTCCAGTTGACGGAGGGCAACGGGAGCGCTCCCACGTTCCCGAGTCATCTATGTTTTGACACTTGTGAAGCTGTGAGTGTGATGGACGCGCATGGCGCCGGCCGAGCCTTTTCTTCGGTGATCAGCGCACGTCAACCATGTGCGCATGCGCACTGGATGCAGGGATTCACATGTGCTTCTCACAACTTTGTGTGGGCGGAGTGAAAATCACTACAAATAATAATAGTGACACTAAAGGTCTCCCGAGTAAGCTTTCGTGGGTAGAAAAACTGCGTCTGCAGTGCACAAATGAATAGATAAAAATCCAAAATACATAGTAGCAAGGTCAAGAAGTAAATAAACTATCAACGCGTTGTATTTGGCTGTGTATTATTGTATTATGGGTGGAATTAGTGTAAGTATATATATATATATATATATATATATATATATATATATATATATATATATAAATTTCAAGCATAAAGGGAATTCAGGTTGTACATGAACGAAAAATAAAAAAAATAACAGCAAAAGCTCTACTTTTGAATAAATTCATAATATGATAAAGTAATAAAACAATCTAGGTTTAGTGTAAAAATGAAAGTTGCTTGTTATTTGTTCTGCACTTTTCCAGTCTTTCTAAAACTGTATTATGTTATATCATTAAAAAAAAATAAATAATGAAAAGTTAATCTCTAAATATTATATCACTATATCAAAAAATAAGTCCAAATAAAATATTGGTTTGCATCCCAATCGTGTAGCGTGATCATGCAAAGCTATTTCCATTACCCAATTAATTTTGTTCTTGTGGGAGCAATGAAGAGTAGCTTTGCACTGAAAAGATGAAGCTGAAATGACATTCTGCTTCCACTGTGCCATGTTAATTATTATTGTAAAATGTTTTCATCCTTCACATCTCGGATTGCTTTACACAGACCATTTGATTTAGTGCACAAAAGTTTAGCTTTTTATTTAGCAGTTAAAGCGCGTACAAAAACGCTGCTTATGCAATGGGAAACTTGCGAGCGTGATGATGACAGTTCCCTTACCTCGGTTGCAGGCGGAAAAAAACAATTTGTAGAGTCGTCACACTTTTTATGTGGAGCATTTGGATGATGCTCAAGTCTTTTATGTTTGAGAATCTCTTCCTCGCCGGTTTTGGGGCGAAGTGATGGCCATGACTTTGCCTGTCTAGTTTTGGCACGACTGGTGTTTGGAGTGCAATTTATCACAGAGGGCTTTGTTGGCCTGACTGGCCTTCTGAGCTCTGATACGCACACAGGACATGTTTATTTACAGTCTCGGCGTGCGTGTTTGTGATTATCTCTCTCTATGTCTGGGTAGTTAGATAGACTGCATCTCAGACGCTGAATGTTTCAGTAATGCAGAGTTGAAGGGTGGTCCCACATCCAGGACTGGTCCTGTTGCTGTCCCCATGGAGGGCTATCCCAAGCCGGAGGCCATTGCCCCCTCCTCCCTCTCTCATGCTGTACCTCAGGAGGACGGGGCGAGAGAGAGCAGAACCCTGACTGTGCTCATCTGCAGTCTTGCAAAAGAAAACAAGGATGGGGGGAGGGAAGTGTTATTTGCTATCATTATGGCGTACATACAGTAACTGATGCCTGTGCACGTCAGGATACATGATGTACGAAAACGTATCATAAAATAGATGATTTATGCCTAAGGCCTAGTTTAGACCAGTGCGTTTTAGTTTCAAACGCATATCGAAAATAGAGACTTTTAAAAACGCCC
Organism: Puntigrus tetrazona; assembly: GCF_018831695.1. Classification (NCBI taxonomy): domain Eukaryota; kingdom Metazoa; phylum Chordata; class Actinopteri; order Cypriniformes; family Cyprinidae; genus Puntigrus; species Puntigrus tetrazona. Next base: position 23,585,186 of record NC_056709.1, on the reverse strand, counting down.
CCGTTTAGCGAGAGCGTCTTTTGTTGCTATAGCAACCGCTGCAACGGTAGCCTCGCGCGGTGTGCTGCAGAAATGTCAAGAAAGCGTAAAAAGTCGGCTCTTGTCTTGGCTTTTGAAGTGAACGGGGAAGAAAGTGTCCATTCACAACGATGTTTATGGATACACGACTATGACAGAGTGCTTTTTGTTAGTGTAAACGGAGCAAAACAGATTTAAATAATAGGGACTCTGCACACTATGGTTGCGCGTGCATGAACGTTCACGTGACATGCGTTTAAGTGTAACGTAAACGGAGATCGTTTTCATTCTAAAACGTTTTTATTCTCATCCTTACAACTAAATCAACTAAATCAATAAAAAGGAAAATATGATTTCCACAAAAATATTAAAAGGCACAGCTGCATTTAACGTTGATATTAGTAATTACAAAGAGACAGAATCAACATATTTTTGTTTACTAAATTTACACCAGGATATAATTTAAAAAGAAAAGGAGACATGATTTAATTTTCTTTTGTGTAAAGTCTCACAAAAGCAATCATTCTTGAGCTGCTAATTTGCCGCAGGAAAAAAAAAAAAGTTGTATTTTTATCTCAACACAATTACAAACGGTCGTGCTGCTTATATTTATAATGTTTCATGAAAGCAAGCTGGACATGGGATGAAACTTCACCTGATTTTTTAATAAACAGTCTTGAAGGGTCTGCAAAACTGCAAAATTTCAGATTCTTTGATGAACAATGTATTATATAAAACATTTGGTTATATTTGATTAATTGAATACAACCTTAGTAACCTACTAAATGTTTCCAAACTACTGAATTGTGCTAGCTCTATTCATTTTATTCAATGAATTAAGCACTTCTTGTGAAAACACAGTTTTTACGTAGTTTACGTAAAGTAGACTTAAAGTAGTATCTTTTATCAGACTGAGTGTCACCAAATAAACTGACATGCATTGCAGTGAGGTGGAGCGCTGGAGGTTAGCCTTCAGTAAACAGGTTAACCTCTGCACACCTTGACCCATATAAGCAGCACCAGTACCCTTGATCTATTGTCTTGAAAACAATAGTGGTGTTGACCTGAGTTGATAAACACACACACACACAGGCTGTTTCTTTCCTCCTCAAGCCACATACCACATAAATTCCTGCCCCTATATTCGCATTGTCTCTTTTGCCAGTTTTGACTCAACTGCAAAGTGAGATGTTTTTTCTACTTCTGAGCGCTCGTTTTTTTGATGTTTAGACCACCTTCCCAGTTCCATTAGTCAAGGATCAACAGCTGTCGAAAAACAGGGCCAAAGTCTTTCTTTCCCAAGACAAAGTTTTGATATTCTTGGCTGTCGCACAAAACAATGCATTTAGGGAAGGAGACGCCAGGTGTTAACACACACACACACACACACACATGCTCTCTCTCTCTTTCGATCTCTTATATCTCCTTTGCTGTGTGTCATCGCAACTAATCCAAGGGTATTTGCTTTAACTTTCATGTTTATTTTTGTTTGTCAGCTCTGCGATTGATGCATCGGTTTGACGACAACAAGGCCTGTTTAATACATTAAAAACTACCAAAGTCATACCAAAGTTAACAAATATACTTGACATTATTTTCTTTGATGTTTGTTACGTGCTGCGGTTCTGGACGAAGGAGCACTCGACGAGGAATTAATAACTTCTAAGCAAAGCAACAAATACCATACAGGCAGGGAGGAAGACCAACAGCAACCACACGCATGTAAGGATGAAGACCAGAAGAACTGAACTCAAACAGACAGGGCTTTTAAACACAAGGTAATTGACACAAATTAACTAGACACACCTGAACATAATGAGACAGTGAACAAAGTGGGTCACACAGAGCACATGGGGGGAGAAAACAACAACACAGGAGTCCAAATACATCACAACTGCTTATAGGCACCATATAAAACAATTTTTTTATTTAATTTATTATGTTACACAGTAACTGACATTATTGACAGATGTTTTAGACTTAAAAACCTGAATAAACTTTGTCTATTTAGCTTTATATTTATAGTACCATTCAAAACTTAGACGTTTATGAAATGTACAAAAATGTTTCCTGTAAGGGGTAAGTTTAGGGCAATAGCACATACAGTTTGTAAAAATTATACTTCTATGGAGGGTCCTCATAAACCACAAATGCCACTGTGTGTGTGTGTGTGTGTGTGTGTGTGTGTGTGTGTGTGTGTGTGTGTGTGTGTGTGTGTGTGTGTGTGTGTTTCATTTCGTAAATAGAAAGAGCAAAAACAGCCTTATTTATTTATTTATCGTAACAACCTAAGTATAACCTTAATGCATTATTGCTAAATAAAATCACTAATTTCTTTATTTCTATCTATCTATCTATCTATCTATCTATCTATCTATCTATCTATCTATCTATCAATTTGTTGTGTGTGTATTTGTACGTATAAGTTAAATCCCATTACAAATATGGCATAGGCAAATAGAAAACAAGAACAGTATATATTTTTTAATTATTGCAAATCCATACACTTATAGAGAGAAACTAATCGTTTGTTCTTTGAAACTGGACTCGTTTTGAACGACTCTCACAGAATACACTTGACTCGTGTCTCCACTAGAGGTCAGTGCACACCAAACTATCTTAAAGCCTTCGCAACAATCTGCCTTCTCTTATGTTGAGCATCATCTTTGAAAGGGCACACTTTACAACACGAGTGACACGGTCTGTGAGGGAGCACAAAAATATAAAATAATTACAGTCTACTCATCCAAGATGCACAAGTTTTTTCCTCATCTGTACAGATTTGTATCCTCTGTCTTGAACGGTTGCTGTCGGAATCCAAACAGCTAATAAAACACACGACCCTATCAATGACAATCATGTGAAGCGAAAGGCTGCTTTGTTTGTTAGAAAAAAGCAATGTGACGCTTTATGCTTCATTGCCAAAGGGTAGGTAAAGGTATTAAATCTAAGACCAGACACCAGGATGGAAAAAGCAAAAAACATCTCCCTTAATCTGCAGGGGTCTAAACAGTTAATGGTTTGATTCACAGCTCACACGCTGAAGTCTCACCGCTCTGACCGTTTGATATGGAATCAGGAAATTAAGTTCATGCCTCAGAGAATATGCAGTTTATTCACACCAACGATTCAAATGTTATTACAGGGGCCGCTGCACTTTACAAGTACTATAGACCTGTGATTGTAGCTGTCATTAACACCCCGGCTACCAACAGCAAAAAGCTCAATTTCTGCAGTTAGTAGAGGGTACAGGGTTGATGGTGGAGTTAAGGAGCCGGGTTAGCAATGCAAATGTTGCAGGTTCAAGCCTCATTAGAGACGAATATGTGCTAATCTCAATGTCTCTTTTGCTTTCTTGCCTCTAATCCTGGAACGGCTTTGTCAAATGCAGCATTTTTTCAGGAATGTATCTGCTTAAATATGATGCATTTAGTTTAGAGGTGATTTGATGCTCCGATAGGAGGAGCCTGATGTGTCTCAGCCGAATATTCGCGGGGTGATATACGGGTTGCTCAAATATCTGATTTCACATAAAGCTACCAGGGATTTAAATCTTTAACAAGACACAGGCACAGTGAAAGGCTGTATATTTCCAGTCAGTGATTCAAAAATGATGTTATACGATTTGATTTCTGTTTTTCCATTTCTTTAGCCGTGCATGCATAGGATCTGCGGAGTCGCAATGAAGTCTTCCACAAAAGGATACGTTCTACATAAAAGAGAAAGCTAAATCCAAATCGGGCTAAGACACCTATTTACAACACGCCCCCAAGTGTCTACATCAAGATGTGGTAATATTTGCATAATCCGGCAAAGAAAGAGAGCGTGGTTTCAAGTTAACGCGGTTGATTCAGTCGTGTCAGGGAAACGCTGTGTTTCTGTGCCAAAGCAAATGCACTTTACTTGGCCTTCTGAATGCAGATGCAGTTAGGAATCGTTAGGATTGCTGCAAATGTACACGAGCGCTGTGTCAGTCACTCAACTCTGTTCATCCCAATGGCTTTACATTTATTTTGAAAGCTGAACTCGTATTAGGGTTCGTCCAATCACAATGCACCGTGTCAGCTGTCCAATCAGAGCAGACTGTGCTTGTCAGAAGGAGAGACTTCATCCACCTTTTTCCTCAACCTTGAAGTACGCCTATGGGTGAGGCTTCCGGTTCATTAGATGCTATAGGAAAATAAATCAAGTAAATGGTAAAACTGTTTGCACTGCAAAATAGTAGGATCAAAATTAATAGATAAAACATTAAAATAACATGATAAGACACATCAATATCATATAAGTGTTATGTACAGCTAAAAGGCATCATTTTAAAACATAATGCCCTTTTTGAACATTAAAGCATGTCAGCATATTCTGTTACACCAAATAATAATCTTTATATAGCATCAAACATAAAGCATTATTTAGCCTGTTTGTATCTGCGAGGCATCTGTTTGTTAACGTCTGTGATTATGACTCAACTCCAAAGTCTGACTTGACTCTTGGTGATGTATTTTGCCCCTCACCCAAACATATGATTCAATATTATAAGGCGAAAATTTCGATTCATCTATCAAAATTCTTCAACGGAGACGTTTTTTTGCAATTTAATCACTAGAAAGCTCAGAATGGAATTCCAAATATGATTGTTTCCCAAACGATAGATAACAGAATGGAAAAAAAAAACCCTTTCTATTTTAATATTTAAAAAGCGATTTTTTCATTTATTCGTGTAAAGGCAAAGCTGAGTTCACAGCAGACATTGCTCCAGTCTTCAATATCAAACATCCCTTCAAAAATCATCCTTCGGAGACGTGCTTATTAATATAATTATCAGCGTTAAAAACAATTGTGCAAATAACAGCATTTATTTATAACGACATAAATGCCCAAATCATCTCTCTTTGTGTTTCACAGAAGAAAAAAAATGAGGGTGAGTAAATGGTGGCAGGATGTACTTGTACTGCCCCCTGCTGGATACACCGTTAATAATACGACCTCTTAACCTCTTGCTTGTTGACCGTGCCAACGCTCATCCTGAGGCGAGCAACATAGCCTACATCTGTCACTCCGCAGTCGACAGAACAGCATGTCACCATCAGAAGTCACCCTCCATCCCAAACATATTGTACCTCCCCAGGCCACGAGGCCCCTGTAAGAACCACCCCTCCCTTTTTAATAGCTTGTGGATGTTTTGCTCTCCTGTAATGTTAGTGCAGATTATCACCCATCACCTGATTCATGATGTGTCGCCTTTTGCCTGGTTTCACTTGTGCTCTTGGCCTTGGCGGTTCGTTTTTATACCAGATGAGATTTTTTTTTTTTTTTACGTCATCTGGGATTTGAACTGTCCTTGTTGCACAACAAATAAAAAGCCAGGATTTTATTTTAATTTCACTCACGTTGACCCCAATCGTGACGGCTCTGCCCTAAATGCCTGGATATCTGGCAAAAGCCTTAATATTTATTCACCGCGTCTGCGTAGGCCTGCTGCTTTTCAGGCATTATTTTTCAAGAAATTGCCCTGAATGCCGCACATTAAGATTTATATTTGAATCATTTGTGCGAATGTTTTTTTTCTAGAGTTAAATATATTAGTACGTGTTGTTTTTTTTTTCGAGTGCGTAAAACCTCGGTACAGATTCTCGGTGGCAGTTGTGAATATTCATGCCTGTTCCTATTAAAGAAGCGCTCTGTATCTCAGGATTCACAACGTGACACATTTCCAGCACTCCCGCTGCCTATAGGGCATCTGTGGGATAAGGGTTACGGGTTAAGTTGATCTTCAAGCTAGATGAGTTATTCATTTATTTACTCATTAAAGCCGGGTGGTATTTAAAGAAATATGACCCTTTTCAGGTTCGTGCCTCTTAAGATTAAGCAAAATGCTAATCATTCTGTTATCGCGTATGGAAACTGACGGCCTCAGAGAAGTGGTAAGGGATTTGCACGAAATCCTGTCAAGTCAAAGCAGACAAACAGGAAATGACATTAAAAATGCATAGTAGCAGGATATGCAGAGAGAGAATCATTTTAATATTGTGAAAACGTTTCTATTACATCATCTTTTTTTAATAATAAAAATAAATAAAACTTGAAATAAAACTAAGTTATATTATTTTATATATTCTATTTTGAAATTGTATTCCTATATTACTTGTTTGTTTGTTTTTTATTGTCAAATGACCCCTGCACATAATTTGAATAAGATTCCCCCCCTATCATTTCCTTTCTGTTTCAAGTGCTGAAATCTCTCTTTTTCTCTGCGAAACACTGATCTTTTGGCACATTCCTGACTTCTGAATGACTTGAACTGCGAGTAATCCGATGTTTACAAGCTTGTAACTTTCTTGGAGGGACTTTGCATCCGTGATTGCAGATTTTAGACAAGACCATTTGCACGGCCTGTCACAAGACTTCTCTCTTTCCACTTGACATTTCTGATGCCGACGTGACAGCTGAGCGTGTGAACGCGGATCTCTTAGCGGGAAGGCACGCGGCCAGATGAATGTAGAGAAGTGACAGCACTTTATTGGGCGAAAGACGGCGCTGACGCTAAATTCTCTTGCAGCCAGATAAGTGCAAACATACTCAAGCAACCGGTCTTTTCTTCTCTGCCAGCGGCCTGGACGGATCTACTCGAGCGTTCGCGTCCACGTCTGCATTTTAACACCTGTCAGAACTTGGCTTGGCAAACTTGCATGTGTGAATCGCTTGTCAGCATGGAGCATGTTGGCCAGCTTCTGCGTGAACAGTGAGAAGTTCCCCAATCATCAGGTAGTTTGTTAAATGACATATGTTTATTATTTTGTGCGTGTACTGAATGTATGCGTGTGTGTTCGTCAGTCATGTTAGCCCAAGCATGGCTAACTCAGCCCCGTCGCTGCAGTAACTCAGCAGACAGGCGGTCGAATGCATATTACATGTGTCCTTCGCACGCAAGGTCTCACTGCAGCTTGCATGACAGCATAGTATATGTGTATAGAATGACGGAGGAGCTGTGAATTGGCAGAGACAGTGGAATAATACTTAGAAGCCTGAAATAAATCATGTTGCTTGGAAAAAAAAATTGTTTAGGAAGAGAGTGCGAGTTGAGATGGTTGGCACATTGGCGTTGGGGTTGGCAGTGGGAATGTAATTGGAGAAATTAATAATTTAAAGCAAATTTAAAGACTTATGTTTATATAATACAAAAATAATGCACAAAACTGAAACAGTTTCCGAAAAATAATAACATTTTTAAAACACTGACAAAATGATAATCAATTATTCTTTAGCACAAAATCAGCATATTAGAATGATTTTAGACGGATCGTGTGACTGAAATAAAGACAATCCAGCATTACCGTCACGAGAATAAATGCATTTTAAAATGAAATATTGTTTATTATTGTTGTTGTATTTTTCATCAAAGAAAACATAAGAGACTTTCAAAGAAATTAAAAGAAAATCTTAATGACTTATTAACACACATACACAGGTAGATAGATAGATAGATAGATAGATAGATAGATAGATAGATAGATAGATAGATAGATAGATAGATAGATAGATAGATAGATAGATAGAACTTATCTAACCTAATAAGCAATCAAAAATGAAACAAATCCAAAATAAAATATTTTTAAACATTTCAGTATTATTTTTGCTTTTGCAGTTTCTGTCTACTTCTGTTTGTTGATTCCCTCTTTAACATGTTTTGTTTGGCTGACATAATTGAACAAGATAAATAAATAACAGAAATGCAATGGACTACATAGAGATGCAATGGACTAGAATGACCTAGAATGCTTAAATATGAGCAGGGCAGCTTTGAACAGCATTTAGGTCTGAATTTGCCATTTTCTGCTTTGTTGAATGCATCCACACAACCACACATATTAGGATTACCCAAGGGGCAACTCAGCACCTACGGCCACCCTTAAAAGCTGTAGCAAAAATAGACAGCATGCTAAAAATTTTGCTTCCCTCCTGTTCTTTCTCATGGCTTTTTATATCGCTAGTGAAGCAAAGTAAGCGTGACCTCAAAACGAAGCGGTTAAACATCCCAAATGACGTTCTCCTGCTTGTCTTCTGCTTTGAATACAAGATTTCTGTCAGCGTAAATGTCCTTCCTCTTTAAACAGAGTTTAGACCAGGCTCTGCTGTACTTTGTCTCATTCAAAACACGAGGCTGTATTTCAAGCACTCCCTACAGAGGATGCCGAAAACTTTAATTCCCCAGAACGACACTTTTATCTCTATTCTACATTTCCTTGTTTCAAATCACTTTGTGCAGCCAGATGGAATAAACACAGGCATTGTCTATTAAATGAGCCAGAAGGAGAAGTCTAAGACGTGTTTACCTTATCTTGTAGGCGTTAATTGTTGCCACATACGGCCAGTGACACATTTTGACTGACAGCTCCCCCACCATGTGCTTCTCTGTTCAGGCTAGTCATTAGCTTTCCTTCCTTGAGCTGCAGTTTGGGCTTTCTGAATTGCAAAGTAGCAGAGAGGAAAGGGCGAGATCTTTCACAATGAATAAGTGACATGATACATGCATGCTTCGTCCCTGTGAGACAAATCGTTCTATAATACCTGGAAAATATTGTTAGCATTCCTGTTCATTTTAGCAGCACTTGTTTGGCTCGTTGCAAGTACATAGTTTGAATCTGCCATCTTTGCTCGTGGGTGACAACTCATAAAAACACACACAGGCCCAAATCCATAATTATTCCAATCTCCCTAAAAAGTACATCAGACCAGTTTCTTTATTACAGTATATATTGTTCATGATATCATGTCTTTGTTTCCGCTGAATGAAAACACCTGGCAGTCACTAAAAGGAAACTCTTCATTATCTGGAGTCAAGAGAACAAAAGAATCACTCTGACTCGCACTCTACTGTAATAATGGGTTTTAAATTAAATCCTCAATCCCTGATGTTTTATATTCATGACTATGATACACTTGAGGTTGCATTAAGAAGTGGGATTGTGATGATATGAATTAAACGAAGACTTATTTTTATAATTTTATATACAATAAATTCTGTACAAACAATATATATATCTATATGTATATATGTATGTATGTATATATCTATATATATCTATATATATCTATATCTATCTATATATATATGGGATACTCATGGGATGGTGCCATCTACTGGAGCGGAGGTTGAGATACAGACTCTGTTATCACTCGCATAATGGGATTGAATAAATCTCAGTATAATATATTCATAACCGTACACTTCAAAGCCTGACTGACGGCCATCCTGTTTAGCGTGGGTCAGGGATCGCCTCCAGGGTGGCGTGAGAAAAGTTTTAGTGCGTTCATGGAATGTCATGGATATCTCCTTAACAGAGGCTTAAATGCTGACATGGTTCACAGCTGCACAGCAAGTCAGTACCATCCACATGCCCAAACGGTGAACTAGATGCTGAACATAACATTCAATGACGCTCTCTCCCCGCATATTTCATCTGCTCGTTTTATACAATTTTTTGTGCAACAAGGTGTTCTCCGATCACCTGAAAGTATTCTTGCATGTACAGTGAATGTTTTACATAATGCTTGCATTGTGAATCCTATATGTTCATGCATCATTTAACATGAAGACACCTCTGGATGATCCTTCAGTATTGTAAAATCTAGGTGGTTGTTGAGCTAACCTAATATGAACAGAAACATTATACTTTGTCAGCCCCTGAGTCAAAAGTAATGTAGATTTCATGCTTTAGTCTTTTAAATTCATTGAAAGGCCATGAGTTGGTCTTTGGCCCAATTGCCCATTCGCTGCATGCATACCGACGAAATGGAGTCTGACTATATGAGGAGTGGCAGCCAACAAACATGAAACAAATCATTCCCAACACGCACAGCCTCATATGCAAGCTCATAAAACGGTACAGTATAAATGCTTTACCCTTTTACTGTAGAGTACACTTTTGATACTTAGGTACCTTCAAAATACTAATATTCACCATTTAGGAGTAAATTCAAAAGTGTACCTTTTGAAAAGTAACAGCTTTTGTACCTTTTTTTCTGAGAGTTTATGACTCCTATGAGCAAATCCTATTGATTTTTGAAACACCATTACGGTTTTGGATTACTGTACAGCCAAAATGTTCCACCAAGCTCTTCCACCAAGATATTTCTATTAAAGCAAGCATGAATTTGGTACATCACACATTACCATGCTATAGGAGTAATTTTACTTTAAATATAATATTATTATTATTTTGCATTACATTTAAAATAAGGACATTTTATTAGCTTAATTTGTCACTTATTTCAATGTGGCCTCATTAATCGTATATAATAAAGACTTTTCTTTTGATTTTGCGCTGAATTTCAAATGTCTAACTTAAATCATTAAACTGTAGAAACACATCTAAATGATCAGACCTGCATCCATTCACCTTCTTTTGTTTGTTACTGCAGTACAAGATTTTTAACTACACCTGTTCTCTTCTTTCTCCAGAGAACTGGAGGAAGTGCCAGTGTGCTAATTTGATCATGCTCACACCTATCCGTCTATCCCCATAAGCGCGCTGTCTGCCTGTCTCTCTCACTCGCAAACGCACTCACACACTCTCTCCGTTCACACGTAAACACGACGTTCGCTCATATCACTCTCTGGCTGTATTGACACCCCACCAGGAGCTGCCATGGAAACCGAAGCAGATATAAGATTTCACTTCTCAATAAGTGTAGTGATGAAAAACGAGAGAGAAACACACAGAGCGTCATCTATGGATGGAAAGATAGCAGTAGGGAGCGAGAGAAGTACTAATTATCTTTTCATCCACTCCTGGGAGAAGGATTACATTTCATATGGTATTAGATGGATAGACATATCCTTGAGTACATACTCATTCAGACATGAAATAACTTACTCTGAAGTCTGTCCGAGGTGAAATACGACTTCATGGGTGTGATATTGCAAGCATTGCGCAAATTTTTCACTTCATTAGCACAGTCTGCTTATAAAAAAGATGAACAGAGAGACAGAGAGTGTTTTGCATTAAATTAAAGAATGTTAACAACCACACCTCATACTGTGGCTTTATGTCTTTTCCAAGACTCTCTCTGACTGTATAATACAGAAAGATTTAAAGGAGACAGTAATACTGCCTAAATAAATGACATTTTCGCTCTGATGGCACTGAGAAAGTTAACCTTACTTCACATTTACTAAAGTAGGAGTCAATTTGTGTATTAGCATCTGAAAGATTAATTTTTAATTCGGCCAATCTGAGATATTTAAGTGCAAACCCATTAAATCCGCCCCACCGGAGACTACTACATGTTTAATGAGAGTTTCACTCTTAAACATGATACATGGTGTATATTTTATGCACTAAAAATAAAATACACACCATGTATCATGTATCATTCATATATATATATATATACATATGAATAGATGTATGTGTGCACATACAACAATTCATATCTCATTAAATTTGCCTTTACTTTCTATATCAGCTTTGCAGCTTACAACGTTGCAGCATGGATGAGCTTTTAAATGAACCCTTTTATTACTTTAATAATTCATGTCATTCTCAGATTTTAAATTTTGTGTTCCAGCCTCACCAAACAACCTGTATTCATTGTTAATGACTCAGTGGATATGAAATGTGGGTTAGCTTGTAAATTAATTATCATATATTAAAGTTCATCACAAGATATGATTACAAAATGTATTAATATGATGACTTGATGATCAGATGTCTGATGCATTGTAAAATGTCTGCAGGATGCTCTTTAAATAATAAAATAGACAAATATGATTAGTGTGTTAATGATTATGTCTTTTAAACATTGACCAATAATAGATTACCTAATACAACATAGTAAGAAAAAACACTCGTGGGTGATGACAAATGAATATCTTTTCAATGAGTCACTGACTTTGGTTCATTCCTGAACTAAAAATGAGTCACTGATTCATTCACTCAGTGGATTTGTTCAAAACATTGATTTGTTCAGGAATTGAACAAGCAAAATAAGAGACTTCCTTATTATCTATTCCAGTAGGTGAAAAACATCGTGAATAGAACAGTATTTCATATAGAATAGAGCAGTAGGTCATATTTATTAAATGTGATCTACTGAAAAGGTCAAAATCATGAATCCACCCTCAAGTATTGGTAAATGTAAGACTTTCCCTCGAGTGAAATTCACAATCATGTGGGTTCCTGTTGAAATGGCTGGAATTTACGTAAGTAAAATTGGCTAAAAACTGCTCTAGCTTTCTCTGTAGCGTCTGTTCTCTTATAGATGATTAGACCTCTTATGCAGTCAGATCTATTAGTCAGCGTTGTACGGTGCTGGGAATCATCTCTAATCATCTGACATGCAGACCGCAAACACTTACAGCACTGCTTCTGTTGTATGTGACAGTGTTAATCTTTTTGATTATGTTGTTTCACACAAATAGTCTAGTGTATGTTTTAGCTGCGAGCATCTTTCATTCAAATATTATTTTTTGAACAGACTGACAGATTTAATGCATCAATCCATGTGTGGTCAGTTCACGCTCTTGTGAATTGCTTTTCTTGGTTTGCTGCCAGGACAAGGGCGCTGCAGGGGAGGCCTGCATATTTTCAGCAGATGAACATCTGAATCATCAACGATGTCTCAAAGACATCCAAACATATCCGCCCTGAGCTGTTATTGCACTCCCAACCCTGACATCTCCCAAAGTTAACCGCTCATCCTTTCAGTCTATGTCCACTTTATATGGCTAATTTTCCAAAGCAGGCTGGTCTGGTTCTGAAGGTTTGGAGACAAAAAGTCTAATTCTGTCACATTTAGAATAAGCTGCATGGGAAAACGCTGTATTTTGGGTTGACTTTACTTTGGCCTCCCAAGCCCTGCAGGAATGACCTGGCAAACAGCTAAGGTTAGTTAAGCTCCCAGTGGGAATTGTGTCCTTTTCTGTCTGACAGTTGGGCTGCATGAATCATATTTACTCATGAATTTGTTTACTTTGTTTAACAGTGCCTGATGTCTGTAGTGCGTGATTGGTATGGTGGGAGTGTTTGCTTTTGTAATATACTCAACTTTACATTCTAAAGATGCAACATTATCTATACTATTTGCGAGACAAGTATAAGATGCTGCCCAGATTAAAACTTTGACAAGCACTTGCTGTAAATCTCTTTTTAAGTCTGAAATGGTCTGCAGCAGCATGGATTGTTATAATTAATTCTGTCTGATCTCACAAGAAAAGATTTTTTGTTTTATACCTGCAGGTTCACATTTGAGGAAAACTTACAGTCACATCTTTCCTCACGAGATCAGGGTAAATTAATCGCAATAACAAGAATATTTTTACATTTTCTTAATAAAATGTGCTTGTCTGTTAAAAACTCACTGCTGCTGTGTTCTGGGTGGTTGCTGAGGTCTGCTGAATGTGTAATGTTAGAAAATTGTGTCAAGCTCCCAGGAACTTCATATAAATTTCTTCTTGGCAGATTGCTTACAACTAGAAAAAAAAAAGTTTCTTCTTATATCCCAGTCCTTAAATGACTGTGTTTCAGATTTCTGCAATATTTCCCATGTACTGAGAGCTAGCGATTAGAAGCTATAAATCCTCTACCTGCATTATTTATGATGTCCAATGGACAGCCATTTACAAAGTACACTTCAGCATTTCTTGATAAAGTGGCCGGGTATTTTTAGCCGCTTGGAGTTTAAAAGTTTTCAAAGGAGTGGGTATGTGATATTGACATGCAATGGAAATGGTTTTCATCTTATCTTTCCAGTCGTGGCACACATTCATGTAAAAAGAGATGTCGGGCCTTTTAAAAGAATAATGATAGGCACAAATACATTATTGCAGTGTTTAATGATCAAAAAGGTCCATTTTGATTTCATGGTGACTTTAATTGGTCATGATTACTAAACTGTGTTAACCTAGAAGACCGTTTAGAGACAGAAGCATTTGTTGTGACTCATAATTGCTCGTTCAGATTAAGTCATTTCTACAACATGATTTTAATTCAATAATTAAAACATATTTACATTATTGTTCATTTGTAGTTCACTTTGTAGGAACAACATTATTATGTGTTCATAACAGTACACGCAAACACTAAAATCACTCGTGTAATACCTTTACACGCCCTGTATACGTCATGATTACTTGAAAACATAAACTACAAACCTGTTTGCACTAAACTTCATTCGCCTTCATTTAATTCAGTGTGTGTAGCAAAACTAAACTGAATTAAGTTAATGCAACACACCAACCAAAGCTCTTGTAGTTAACAAGGTAAAATACTTGCTTGCATGCTAAACATATCTTATTATTATGGTGCATATACATGGTGAATTATGTCAAGAGGAAGGAGAGGCCTGTCACTGCAGCAACATTTGTAATGCATTTGGTTTTTAAGTGAAAATATATATATTATTGATGTAAATTACCCAACCTCAGCGCAAGCACCACTCCTCACCGTAATTCTTCTAAATCCCCAAATAACAGAACGATTATTGTCATCTTGCTTTAGCATATACTCTCCTGAAATGAATCATTCTTATTTGTTGAGTGTGTTTGTGAAAAGTGTAAGTTGTTAGAACTTAAAAATAAGACAAATCTATGAATAAAACATTAAGTCTTTGATTATTTTTTCACCATGATTTATTGGAAGAATTGTCTTATAGCGTAGCCACAGATGCCCCAAGCTCCCGTTTCACTAGTGGTGCAAAATCTGTGATTGTTCAGCATATCTGGAACCAAAAACATGACCTTGAATTCAGCACATCCACAAATTACTCCAGCGCTTTACTTCAGCACATCTATCCTGAGAGACGGTGGACTGCATTTCACAGAAACGCGCTCAATAATAAACCCTGATGAGTGAAGCCTGGATTCCTCAGAGTCTGAATTGCCCGTTACTCTCAGCGGGAAAACAAGATGACGGAGATGGAGTCCGCCGCCTGTGCATTTTGTCATCAAGAATAATAAATGTCAATTTCCAAGCAATCCAAATATAAGCTAGTATTCACACCGGTAATCACCGAGATGAATAGATGTGGGTGTGCGAGGTCTATTTTCTCTCTGACGTTAACGGTTTCATAGGAAAGGAATTGATAGTGACAAGTTTATAGAAAAGTTGTTGTTGGTGTAGTGTGTGTGTGTGTATGTGTTTGTTTATACAAGACTGCCTGACATACAAATTATGAGAGCTTAGAACGTAATAACCAATTTCTGCTTCCTGTTGAAGTTGATGCCCCGGGTTTTCCTTTTTTTCTCTCTCCTAAAAACAATCAGTCTATTTCTCCTTGAGCACCAGGGACAAGATTTCATAGGTAATTATTGAACATTCTGCTTGGCACCTCAGGAGATCAACCCACTGTAAATGATGCCATTTCCAAAGCCAAGCTTTTTGCGTTATAAAAGAAGCAAGATTGCAGTGACTACAAAATTTGAATAAACCCCTTAAGGATAAATTTGTGGAACTTGATCAAATGTTATTACCACAAAGCTTGCTCATTTGATTCCAAATTTCAAAGGGCTTCAATTCATGTGTTTGTGACAAGCAAAATGATCTGAAATGAGCGAACTGTTCCAGATAATACTTTACTGTGTATTATCTGCTATAGTGGTTTAACAAGACTAATGCCAAAAATCATTGGCAGCGTATACAGCACAGCTAAAGTGGTCACTTCACTCTTTAATTGACTGACCTATATATTACGGACAGTGTTGCGAGATCTTGCTATCAAAACCTGTAAGTGGATTTGACAAAACATACCTGAAGTGATGTTTATATTAGACATGGAAACCCAAAAAATAGACCAAGCAACTGTAGTTTTATTTAAAATTAACAGGCACTTTTGGTCCCTAATGTTACGTAACTAAAGAAAAAACAGTCCCAGCTAAAACACCAAATGACCCAAATAAATGACTGCACTCTGTAATTGACTGCATAAAAAAGCTGCTTATTCATAAGCGACATTACTGAAAAACTTATAATAAATGGACATCCTCAAAGATAGTGTGCTTTGTTTAAAAGCAGCAACTTACATACAAATGCACACAAAATATTGATATAGGCCAGGTATTCCCAAACTATTCTGGCCACCTGTACATTTTGTAGTAACACATTTGCATGTCCACGATCTCTGATACCAGTTAATGGTCACATGGCATTCAGCTAAACAAATAAAACATTTGATATTTTTAGCAAGTGTAATTCTACGTCTTAATTATTTAATTAATGATTAGCTTTTCATCCCAGCCATCCTGCAGTTCCTTCACAAACCCCCCCAGTAAAGGAAACCATTTAACTTTAGTTGTTATACATAAAGCTCTGCAGTGTCTTACATGTTATATTCGACGCACAGTTGAGGAGTTTGCAACAGGACCCACAGAAAGGTCGGCCCGAGCTTCCAGCGTGTTCTCTGTAAACAGCTCTCCAAGCTGCAATCCTGATACCCGCACGGCTCTTCGCTTTGAAGTCCCTGCATCCTGACAGCAGAGCGTCTGTGCGGGGACCGGGACTAAAATGTGTTCATTTTTTCAGCAGATAGCCCAGCGACCTCCCTCCATGTTTCTAATTAAACTTACGGCTAGTCCCTCAGCACCTCCGCATGCATTGTCGAGTGTTCGACGCCACCGTGGGTAATCCTTTGAAAAGGGGCTTAAAGATTTTCAAGGGAGTCTTCTTCAAACTAGCCACCATCACCTTATCCGCACTCACACGGTGATGGGGATAAATGAATTTCTGGAACAGTCCGGCTCAAGCACATGCAGATGTGATTTTCAAATAGAGATTGTAATGCATTTCACTGACTCTCTGCGTGATTTATTAAAGAAAAAACGAGAAAGGGAGCTCTTTAAGATCACAGAATATTCAGAGGAAACAAATAAAGACAACCAAGGGAAGTCACCAGATGCCCTTTACCCCCGGCTCAAACTAACAGATGATGGTTAATGACACTTTAAATATTTCAATGTTGGGTTAAGAAAATATGAATAAACTCATATTAGAGTCTGCCAATACAGAGAAACACAAAGATTAAACATAATCCTAAACGGCTTGACATGTCAGTTTATGCACGTGGCTGAGACCGAGGGATTTAGGGATTTAAAAACATGGTTAAAAGTCTATTATTGTGAAATGCTGAAGGCCATTTATGTCAATCTAGCACTCGTGTAATGTGATCAAAAATTAGATGCAGTAATACACTTTAAAATGGATTCATGTGGACAACAAAAATGTCTAAATGCATATTTAGAGTATTGATTCATTGCATTAAATTTTGGGATGCATTAGTGGTTAAATTAGTTATTGGCTGATAATAGAGATCATATAATTTACTGATATTAATCAGTATTGGATCTTTAATTTAGCAAATCCTAAAATGATTTTTTATTGTCATGTTGCACATTAAAATACTGTGACATCTACAAGTAATGCATTACAGTATTGCGTACAGTATCTGCCTACTAGCCTACCTATTATGTTAGTTAACGTTATATTCGTTTTAAAAGGTAATGGGTTACATTTTAAACATGTGCAGGGCTTGGTTGTTTGTTTTTAATATAGGAAACGAAAGTTCAACACTATTCAGCAATAACAAAAATTAAACACAAATGTGTCATTTTTGCTTATTAGTATGAATGAATCGGATCATCAAAGGTCAGTTGATGATCCAAAGACATTGAAAACGGGATTAAATACATAAATGATGTTTGTCTTATTTTACATATTTAATCATTGCAGATTTGAATAACATTCTAAGATTGCATTTTATTCATTTTGAGGATTTCTGGATGTTTGTGCAGGCGAGATAAGTAAATACATTTAGGCTAGAACTAACATCATGTTCACACAGCACCACTGCACTTACCCCCAATTACTCTCAACATGGCAACACAAGATCTATCATTCTGTATCTGGCATTGCTTATTAGAAAAAGTAACACAGATATTTCTTCTAAATAAAAAAGTAATAGATTACTTCACTAGTTACATTAAAAAGTAATCACAACAATTCACTTTTAGCATTTAATATATTTGTATAATTTACGATAATAAAAAAAAAAAACATTTTATTTGGCCAAAGATTTTAATAATGAAAAATTATAAACATTAAAAGAATTATTTGCTCATCAGTATTGTTCAGTATTGCCTCTCTAATTGAATTTTTCATCAAACATTAGTTGGCAGCCTGCGCAGGTGTTATTATGAAGAAAGCTGAAACAGAAGGACCCCAAACCCTCATAGTAAATAGCTGTTTGGGTAATCATGAGCACATCTAGAGAGGTTACCTGGAGACACGGCTCTTCAGCAAGATCTATTAATCGCATTCATGAGAATAAAAATTCAGGAAGGAGAACAGAGTCCTAAACAGCCTGTTCTATTAGAGCACAACAAGACAGGAGCACAACTCCAGATGTCTTGTGCTCTCGAAGGGACAGAGATACGGACAGAGAAAATGAGAGGGAGAGAGCGAGAGAGAGAGAGAGGAAGAGGCTGAAATCACAGATGGTTGCAAGGCCCGCTGGGATGAGGAATTTAAGATGAGTAGTTTTCCGACACTTCAGAACACACTTTTCCGAAATAGAAGTGAGTCACACGCATGGCAGGCTTCGTGAATATCAACAAGGGCAACAGTGGCTTGTGCCGCTCTCGTGATTGTGTAGTCATTACAGTCACAGATCAGGTGTATAAGCTTCTGTTTGACCAGATGATTTTGCTGGCAGGCTGATATACAAGGCAGCTGATGAGACACATTGTTCGGAGATCTGAATTTAAAGCAAGCAGTTAACTTATCAGAAATACACAACATGATTTTTGTGAATATTTAGAGCTCCTTTATAAATTTTGTAATCGTGCTCTCTACTCACGCGCTCTTCTATATGAAACATAAACCACGTTTTTCTGACCTGGCTGCATTATGTAATAGCTGTGGGAGTCAGCAAAACTGAGTATTGAATTCTGTGTATCTTATTTCAAACAGACTCATAGATTTATAATACGGTGTAACGCAAATCCCAAAGGACCTGCAAAGTAACACAATATAAATGCATTTTGAATCTCATGACATTTTGTCTTGCCATATGGTGTTTATGGGACACGAAATACTCTTGGGAAGTTGACATGTCCTACTGAATGACATACTATACTCAGTGTAAAACTATTTTGCAGAGCATTTTTATGAAACGATTTTTATGCATATTAATGAAATGGGGTCATCGGATGTAAAATTCACTTTACAAACAGTTTGAGCCTATTTTAAAATCAGGCTGTTCTGAGATTCCTGGCAGAATGATGTAGTTCTGCACAGGCCCCTCCCACGATAGGGCGGGTCTTACCTTAGACCCGCCCTGCGTGAGCTTTCACCAGACTGCCGTTGACTCCGGTGCAGGAGAAGACAAGAATGAATAAACAATCAAGGTGTTTCGTTGTTCACTGTAACAATAAATATAGCAGTCGTGGTTTACTCTCAACATCTGAGCCTCTAAAGACGCAGAGGATTTATGTTATTTTCAGTTTTAAATTGGAACGTGCCGTTCCCTGATCTACATAAATGTTTCTGTGCTCGCGCAAATCATTCCTCATCCAGCTTCATCTTTTTTAATGAATAAATATTTAGTTGGTGATTTAGTTCAGTCATAAGGACCTATTATTATAAACAACTCTTTAACTGTAACAAAAGAAAAATTATTTCACTCTCACAGCAATGATCAGCCACTTACAAATAGTTTCATAGCTCTACGAAACATTGATCGTGACCTAGATCAAATTACAGGTAATATAAGATTATCTCCAACTGAAAATATCAATAGTGGCTGTCTGCTGAGAAAAGTCAATGGATATAGTGTCACTGTGGCGATGAAACATGCCTTAATGGACACAGATGTACGCGTTAAACAAGTAGACCGAGGGCAACCTATAGCAGTCTGTGGCTGGGCAGGAAACAGGGAGAACAAATCTCCGGGGACCATCACCACACAAAAGCACTTAAGAAAAGATATGAACTAAATGCCCAAGAAAAGTGTGTCAGAGGCTGTCTGAGAACGGTAGAAATGCTTCTGACCTACTTACAGAGAAGGATGGAAGAGATGGGTGCACATACAGAGAGACTGCACTTTCCCTTCTACTGTTACATGACAATCTGTGGTCAACATCATTGATGTGGAAGATGGTTATAAAGAAAAACGATTTTCAAAGATGTCCTTGATTAATCTGACATATATATTGCATATATGACTTGTATTAAGATGAATATAAATGTAGTATACTGTAGAAACCTTTTCTAGAAAGCTTATTTTATATACTATATAAAATGCAATCCTATATATATATATATATATATATATATATATATATATATATATATATATATATATATATATATATAACAAATAATATAAAGAAAATATATAGATAAAAATATATATATTATTTGTTTTTGTTGCTCCATGTATCCCGTAAAAAAAGAAATGTTTTGGATAATAAATATCCCTCCCGGAAAAAGCCTGCGTTGCAAGAACACCCAGGAGCCTCCATGTATGACCCACATGCCCGAGAGAGCTGAATTAGCACCATCTGCTAATGATCAGCAACCTTTGATTCCCAACCTGCTGTAACATACAGTGAAATGGATTGGAGCAGAGAAATCACATATAATGCATGTTTGTGTATGTCCCGCCTCATGCTGAGCTCAGCTCCCCAGGTGAAAGTTTACCCTAGGGACTTTATGTTCAAGTAATAGCCTCCATGCCAGAAGGGGTCACTCTGACACTATCAATAACCTGTTCCAAGACGTCTTTACTAGCTGGATTGTTACTCCATCTCTCTCTCTCTCTCTCTCTCTCTCTCTCTCTCTCTCTCTCTCTCTCTCTCTCTCTCTCTCTCTCTCTCTCTCTCCCCCTCTCTTTTTCTCTCTCTTTATCCTGAAACTGCTGTTTAAGTCAGCCAGTGCCCGTGGAACCTGCTGGACGGCAATCTGCATTTTGAATACTTGATATTTTGCTTCGGGTAACCAAATGTTCGCCTGTATTGAAAAAAAAACTCTGTTCCTCTTCTGTAATAGGAAGGCATGGATGCATACCGCAGATGGAATTCTACGCTTGTATATTAAACTGGAACTGAATGAAAATTAAATTAAATGAACTGAATTTCAAAAGAGTTTGTCTCAGCAGATGAGTAATAGCAACTTCTAAAAAAAGAAAACAGTCTCAGAGGAACAACACGCTGAGATGATAGTTCTGGAGAGCTTATGGTAATATATCTTTGCCCTTTCCCCGGGCCCTGTTCATGAAACATTAATGTCAGTATGTAGATTCACCACCTGCCTCTCCTGACTCACTTCATTAGGGGAGTGTTTCATTCCATCGAATTCTGCGTGCCTATATATGCAGAAGTCCCTGCATTTAGGAGAGGAAAAGCATTGTGGCATTTTGAGATGTACTTCATGACCTGATTTTTATGTGCTGGGACACTATGAACCGAAGAGCAGATCTGCACGAAATCAGAGCCCGCAGAAAGCTCAGCAGATTTCAAACAGAATGCAAAAGACCATAATCCACATCCCCGTTTATTAAATATTTCTCTTCAAATTCAGAGTATGCGGTATACAGATTTTGTGTGAACTGTCAACTGATGACCCAAGAACTTTTGCATTATTATGTACAGATATTGAAAAGTGGGTCGTTCCTGTTATGTAATAAGTTTTTTTTTTTCTTTAACATACACGTGTTGTGATTGCAGTATTTCCATAAAGGACTGTTCTACTCGATCATTTATTTTCTTGTCATTTAGCCGGTGACAAGAAAATTAACAAAGTCGTTCGTCAGTGAAGAACTGAGAACTAACTTGCATTAGAGTAAT
Organism: Puntigrus tetrazona; assembly: GCF_018831695.1. Classification (NCBI taxonomy): domain Eukaryota; kingdom Metazoa; phylum Chordata; class Actinopteri; order Cypriniformes; family Cyprinidae; genus Puntigrus; species Puntigrus tetrazona. Next base: position 23,563,333 of record NC_056709.1, on the reverse strand, counting down.
GGGTGAAGATTATTTTGGTATTTTTAACCACTTATTGAAATGTTCATACTTAGTACAATAAATGTATCAAATATGATAGAATGTGAGAGTGCAGACTGACCATCTACAAACAACAACAAATCGCAGAATTAATTACATCAATGCTTACACTTATTGCCGTTAGTGGTTTTTGTTTTCCTCACCTAATATAACGTCATTTCTTTAAAGCTTGGTAACGCTGGTGGATAACGGACATTATTTTTAAAGCTCCATGAATTGGATATATCCGCAAGTACTGCAATGTAAAACTAACCTATGAGCCTTCGGGGGTTATCACATGTCTTCTGAAGCAGATCAATGGGTTTTTGTAACAAGAATATTTACTGCTTCTTGGCTGACATATGACTCGTACTTTGAGTCAGAAGTCAGCCAAAGAGCCTGAACTAGGCGTTCAGTCAGTCAGTTATTTATGTTATAATTTTAAAACTAGAAATGCAAAACCCCATCGATTTGCAGCAGACGACATGTGATAAATGATGTTTTATTAACGAGGTTTGGAAGGAGCACGATCAAGGCAACCTGTCAATTAGGCACAGGGTGTAGCTCGTTTAGATAATCATCCTAACTAGCTCATTACGTGTGTGTAAATAGTCACAGCCGACTTACTCCCGTACTACGACTTGCATCTTGCACGACTTGCATCTATTTTCTTGCATCCCTCCTCCACCCCGACCCCTCACTCTCAATCCATTTTTCATCCCATGCTTGGGATAGGGGGGATCTTGGGGTTTGGGCTACATTCTGGCCGTGGAGCACTCCCCCGGGACAGCACGCCAAAATATACTTAATATTTGCTTAATCAGATTATATGTGAACTCATGAACCCCCTGAAGGCGTATAATTGAGTTTTACGTCGCAGTACTTGAAGATATATATATATATATATATACATATATATATGGGTCATTTTCATTTTTGAGTGAACTATTCTTTTAAGTATGGGGAAATTCTGTCCAAAATAAGAGCCAGATGAGCACAAAAAAGCTTGTCACAACTATTGGCTATTTGCATATGCAAAGCTACCAGTGTCACCCAATCAGTTATATTATCTGTAAAAAAAAAAGAAAGAAAAAAGTCTGCTATGCTGTTTATCATATGTGACCTAGGGTAAGTTTTTGGACGCTTATGATAGCTGTATAAACAAGCGTTCCACTGATGCATGATTTGTTAGGATAGGCCAATATTTGGGCTAGATAAAACTATTTAAAAATCTTACCTCTTAGCATTACTAATCAAAACATAAGTTTTGCTATATTGTAGTAAATTTGCATTTCACGAAACATGATTTTTAATTAATAGGTTATCCTAATTAAATCGATAATGTTGATATCGGTGTAAAATGTATTATTGCCTAGTGTGACAAATATACCCTTGCTGCTAAAAAAGAAAGAGATACTGAATGAATGCTATGTTTCTCAAAGGCCAGTTTTGATAAGACGTGTCTTCGAGCCTGTCAACATCTCTATCTGTTATGCTCCTCTGCTGCATTTTGTTCCCATACTGAGACCCAATGAGCGACTCTTATTTCACCCTCCGGCAAACCCACGCTGTGTGTGTGTTAGCGGCTGTCAGTCCCATCGCTCTCATGTAAAGCTGTGGCTTCTGTTTGTGCCTCAACCTGTAAATCAGCGGGAAGCCAGTCACTGCCGCTGTGCGCCGACGTGACATCAGAAACGGGAACGTCTGCAGGCCGGCTCCATATGTCTCTGTCCACCTTAACGCGGTTGTATTTGCCTCATATCTGGGATATTCATGCTCGGATACCCCACAGCTACAGTGGCTCCCTTCGAGCTGCTAACGGTTTTCCTTTTGTGGCGCGTCCCTTTTGTCTTTCCTGCTGTTGTGGGACGAGAACAGACAACATCGCGTTTGTCTATTCACACGAGGAAGACTAATATTTTGCCACCGTTGGTTAAGGTTCAGACAGTACAGTGAGTTTGCCTATGTAAATTCCCCTTTATGTAAATTCTGCCGTTTGCCTTATCACAAAGCTGGCCAAGGGAGAGCCCCCTATTGAAGGGGGAGGAACCGCCTAAAGCTTTTCACAAAACTCTCTGCTAGGCATTAACAAAACACAAATGCAAATTTTTCATGGGTCTCAGCTGGAGAGTCCAAATGTGCCTCAGAATGTGCACAGTGGGCCGCCTTGTGTAAACAATATAAATAAATGCTCTTGATAAATGTTCTCACCACTGGCGAAACCGGCCTGTGACAACCACACAAAACTCAATACAGGACGGGAGCATCCAAGAAGGAAGCAATTAAATCCTGTGTCCTGCTGGGCGGATGGAAAGTCGCCCTTTACAATAAAAAGACAGGGAATGAAGAGGGAAGATACCACTAAATGTAAATGCCATGGCAACCTCAAGCAGACTCAACACAATGTTTTCTCAACTGGATGGATGGCATTCCGAGACGGGCAGCATGAGATCTGTAAATACTAATCAATTTGAATGAACGTTCTACTCTAGCCATATTAGCAAAAGTATAGTATAGTATATACCCCATCACTGTACTTACGTGCATTGTACCATATCAAAGTATTTATGTTTAGAGAAATGTGTACTTTCTAAATTATAATATCAGACTTTTGCTACACTCTGTTTGCCATAATTATACTGAAGAGGAACAAGAAATAGCAGCCTGATTTAAATAGGCCATTATGATTGCAATTTGCAAAGAACGATTCATTTTGAATTCCGTTGATTCGGTTGTGGCAGCCAGCGACTCACTGACTCACTGATCCAGCTGTAGCTGGGTACTTTTCACCTATTATAAATTCGGACATACTACTCATTTGGTGTGCTGTTGTTTGGAAGCATTTGCTTTTGGATGCCAGCAGCTCGCTAAATCTGGATTGTGGCATCCAGTTGATTATTCATTTAAGCATCATTTTTTTCAGTGAACCAAATTATTTCAATAATTACTGAGTGAATCGGATCATTGTAATCATTCTCAATTATCACAATGACGCGACTGTAGTAGTTAACAAGCTAGAGCTCCACTCTAAAAAGAAAATCACTGAACCAAACACATAACGCTTAAGCTTGTTTGCCCGCTAATTAATAATGAACAAGAATGGCAAAACAACAACAACAGTAAAATAGATAAATAAATGTTAGTCAATGTAGATATTTGCATTCAAACAATGATTCAGTTGTTTAACAAGCTTTTTTTAACTGAAGGATTTGTTTACTTTGTTCACCACTGTTGTTTTTTAATATGGAGGTACTGAAATTACTTAATATACTAAAATGTTATGCAAAAATCAAATAATAGCTGCAGTTATATTCCCTGAAGCCCTTCACACACACACACACACACACACACACACACACACACACACACACACACACACACACACAAACACAGAACTGAATCCAATATCCCCAGGTAGGACATGCTAGTTTCCTTGAGCAACCTTGGTTAAAATAGCGCTCATGTATCTTTCATTCAAATCTTTTCCACTATGCTGAAGATCACCTTGCTTCAAACAAAGACTCACTCATTCAGAACCTTGGGGGGAAAGAAGAAAGCAACACTTTAGATGAAAAAAAAGAAAAAACCCTCTTTACTCCTTCTGTCGCTTCATTCTTTTTGGGCCCTTTGGCATGCGTAGAAGACAGTATGCGATTGAGGACTTTTACTTCAATAAAAAAAGATTAATTTTCAGCATGCATTTTTCAGCAGGGGAGGCATGCCATAGAACGATGCCGTAAGGCAAGACAGCTTAGAGTAAGATTCATCTTGTTCATCCATGACCTTTGCTGCTGTGTGCTCTGATTTTCAGATATATATCCGAACTGACATATAAAGTTCATAATCAACAATGCTGCAGAACTAACTCTTGAAGGATGAGGCATGTATCATGATCTTGCATTAAACCAGAGTACATTATTTGGACCTTTGAGTTTAAGAAGCATTGACCAAGCAGAACGAAAAGTATAAAAAGGATTTTCTTGTAGCGAATGGATTTTCATGATTTATAACTTGAGCTAGGAAAAAGTAGAAAAGTTCTTGGAACTGATGGGTCTGTTTTTTTAGTGCCATTTCCGACTTCTAGAAGTACCAAGTTTGTGAGCATCAGTGCTTCTCATGCACTGCCTCATGGGAAAAAAGTGACCGAATCAGCTTCTTTTACAGAGTAACCCTTAGCACACTTTTGTACTCTGAAAACTGAAATCAGTGTTGTATTTCCTGTCGGACATGTTTTATCCTCCACTCAACAGATAGACCTGCACTTAAGCCACATACAAAATAAAGTGCTTTTGGGAAGAGTTTAAACATTCATGATGTTAAGATGGAGGAAGCAAGAGGGGCATTAGCACGTTGCAAACAGCCAGCTTTTGCACAGCAGTCACCGTGCTTTGAAAGAAGTGTGTGCGCGTGTGAGGCATCACACAATGGTTGATCAGCAAAGACGGCTTGGCAGTGCGGCCGCTTCATTTCCAATTACATGCTTTGTTGGCAAGGCAACCAGGTCACCCTCGGGAGACGACAAACAAAGTTACCTTCAGCTGCCTTGGGCAAGATTTGAATTCTCCCTATGTGCTCCTGTGCCCCTTCAGGCGGTAATTCACAAAGTGATTTGCTGTTAGAGTCAGAGCCAGATGTCTGAAGTTTTAATTCAGATTTAGTTTTTTTTTATATACTTATCACATGACCACTGCAGAATATAAATAATCCTAACCCAATTTTATATTTAGAATTTATCTACAGTATATCTATCTATCTATCTATCTATCTATCTATCTATCTATATATATATATATATATATATCTATACATATATATATATATAGATAGATAGATAGATAGAGAGAGAGAGATAATGTTTTATTTTAAATAATACTGTTATTAAACTAATTGGGTCCGATTTCAGCTTTATGTCATCCATTCTTGTACAACTGGTGTAAAAACAGCAACTTTGCAGGTATCTTGCAATTTTATTTTTCAACCACAGATGACGCAACCTTAGTGATGCAATCAGAGAATCATTTTGGGTTTTTTCAGTTAACAAATGTTGTGCAATGGAAAGTTTTAAAGGTACGTCATGGAACCATTATTGCCAATTATTTTATTTTATTTTTATTTTTAATGAGTGTAGAAAAAAGTTGTTCGTGTTTGGAATGATGCGAATGTGAGTAAACTGTCAACAGAAATTTCGACTGAATTATCCTTTTAATATGAATGTAGCCATACCTTGGATTCTAAAACAACTTTCTGAGAACTGCGTGACTGCGTGGACTTTTTGGACATTTTTAAAAACCACTTTAGCCCTTTTGGCTCACCCTAAAACAATCTATGAAGACCATAAAAAGTATATATTCATTATTGAACTTCAAATAGAGAAACACCAAAAGCATGCATTGGGCTTACAAGTACCTTTTGATGCCCTAGAGTTTATTATCGTTACTTGTTAGCAACAAATGCAGGGCGGACCTAAAACAGAGCCCAGAGGCACTCCAGATTCAGGTAAATTGTGGCTACGTAGCTAAATACTCGTTACATTTGACAGTCTATGCACATCATGCAGGAAAAGAGAAATAACAAGCATCAAGGGGGCTGATGAAGCACATCCACCAGTTTATGGCACTTCAGTTATGGTTACAGAATCAAACATACAAAGGATTTAACTCAGTATATGATTAGGCTTGTCACTGATTCTGCAGCTTAATGTGGGTTTTCAGTCTCTAATCAGCCTTGTGGTCGTTCTATGACATGTAACACTAGGTATGACTTTGCTACTTGCACAGATTTATAGCTAAGAAAGCGTAGATTTCATATGGAACGTGTGGATAACTGCAATCTGTGAATTTGAATCTATCATTTATCTTGATGCCAAGAAGTGAAGCTTTCTAATCACAGGAGCGTTTGATTTCTTTCCCAGAGGCAGTGAGATTGCCTCACTCAGCAGTTTTTTTTTTCTCAAAGTTGTGGTCGGACCTGAACATTTTTGCTGAGCCTTCTTGGTGGAATACCACAGAAGTACTGGACTATAAAGCTTCACCGTACAAAACAGTCAATGTAAAACAAACTGATTATGAGTCAAACCGCACATTTGTGGACTGAGAATAATTTGCGATTATTGCTTTTATCTTTTCAGTTTGTGCATTTGTCTGTGACTTACAGACTTGCTTAAAAAATTGCAACCCAAATGTTTTCCAGATCTTCATAACAGGAACATCATGACTTGCCTGCCATCGCTAATAAATACAAAATATTTCACATGAGTCGAATGCATCAGCTGACATTCACTGACCTTCACTTGAACCCTGCGGCAAGACATGAATCGTTTCTATTTAATGATGTTAATAATGTAACATGCATGCATGCGTGCACAAATGCACATGGTTAAAATAGGACCTCGGATGCATAAGGAAAGTGTACTGATGCATGCCAAGTAAAAGCAATAAAATAGATTCCGACTCCAATCAAACTCCAATAAAAACTTCTACATCTTTTGGCAGCTGCAATGATTCAGAAAGAAAAATATAAAAAAGAAAATACGACTTTCTTGATCTCTTGCTGGCTCCTTTATATGGAAGCGCATTTCTGCCACACAGGAGAAAAAACATGCTTTCATGTCATAATTATGACTTAAAACGCTAAATTATGGCATGCTAAGTCATATTTATGAGAAGAAGAGTCCAAATTAAGACATACTATAAAAGTAAAGATAAATAGAGATAAAACATCACGATAGAAAGTCGTAAGATAAAAATATAGAAACTGCAAAAATAAAAAAGTAATGAAATCAAAAGCAAACAATGATATTAGTGAAAATTAACAAACGTCAAAAGTCACATTCAGATCTCATGGTTCATCTACGTCTGAGATCCCAGTTTAACCCTTAGCTATAAACCGGTGCTCACACAAAGATAGTCACCAACCTTGGTCAGAGGAACTTGGAATGACCCTCAAACGTACACCATTTCACCTCGTCAGTTCCCACAGGAGCATAGGCACCTTGGACCATGCCATCCATCACAGGTCACCTAAAAAGGCTGACATTTTTCCACCGATTCCTCACAAATGTAGGGCAGTGCTGCCATTTCTGTTCTCAATCACAGCCAGCGAAAGGAGAAATGTATTGATTTTTTTCTGTGTTTCCTGAATAACACACTCCCAAAATGGGTAATTGACTATTGGACATTTCAGTTCCCTGTTTGTGTGTTCCTCTATCTTCTCAGCTTTATTTTTATCTTAATCCATCAAAAACCACAGCCATAGATTTACTGTAAAACATGTCACAAACATCTCTGAATTGGGTTGAATAGGTTGATTCTTACAAGTGACATTGTGGAGAAGTTCACGGATGGTCACATGTTGTCATGCAGAGGTGCCCTCAGCTTCCAAAGTGTCTGATCAATAATACAAGCCGGTATTGATTGATCACTGGCTTTTAAAACAGCTTTAAGAAAGCAAGCTGAGAGGCATACAGAGTTCACAAGTTTAAAATCTGTTCCTTTAGATCAATGGATTCTCAATTGGTTCATGACCCAGATTTTACATTTGACATTGACCAAACGCTTTGATAAGATTTCCTGAAATTAAACATCATCTTATATTCATTTCATCTCATTTTTTAAAATTAATTAAAAAACCTGTTAAACAGTAACCAAACCGTAATTTGACTGGGAGATTTTGTACATTAACCCACACATGCCTAAAATTAATAAAATCGTTCCTAAAATTAAACATCAAAATGTGCAAATTTAAAATGATGAATTATTAACATTGTCATAAACAGTTTGACTGGCGGATTTTAAACTGGACAATCACCCAACACTACCAAAATTGGCCATGTTCCCAAATTTAAATATTGAAATGCATTAATTTTAATGAATTACACTAATAATGAATTCAAAGAACTATAATGATCTGATTGTTTTACCATCTTAACTATGCATACGTAATGGTTTTCCTACTGTTAAAGAAATCCAAAACAAACTTCATATTAAAAGGACACAAGTCTTACTTTATTGACATCCTAAACTTTATTTTACAAAGGTAAGCTTTTCATCCCAACCTCAACGAAACGGATTTACAAAGAAATAAAAACATCTTTAAAAGGCCATAAAAAACAACATCCTGTCCTCTAGCAGCATCCGAACATCTGAACTTCCCAGAAATAAACCATTTTATGTTTACAGTTATCTCTCAGCCAAGCTATACACAGTACTGCTGACATGGTACACAAGTATACAAAGTACTGCCACATGGAGCCATTACTCTCTTTTTTTTAGTGCAGAAAAGGAAATACTCTTATTAAAATAACAATCTTAGGTTAAATAAGCTTAAATAAGAGGGCGAAGGTACAAGACACTTTTCTGAGGTACTTTACACCAACAAGCAGAATTTGGCTTTTATATTAAGTGGTTTACAGGTGCTAGTCTGCATGTACTGGCCCACCCACACAAGTTCAACTGTTTAATGTCTGTTTAGGTAAAACAATGCCAGTCAGCCTCCTAACGGCTAAGAGCAGTGGGCATGGATTTTGTAAGCACTCAGACAGTCATATGATTTAACGAAAACAACTGAGGGACGATCCTTTTACCACCAATAACATCAGGCACACAAAAAACGTTTTTTTTTTTTTTTCCCTACATAAAAGCTTTTGAATACAACCAAATCACACTCAGTGCTAATCTTATTGAACAATTCTGTGATTACAGCATCAGCAAAATTATTGCTACAACATTTGTTTCAATGTGTTACTTACAAAAAACAGGTATACAGTACACCTAGTCTTGGGGAGGTTCAGATACTAAGGAACGTTGCATTTGGCTGGTCTACATTTCGACAAATGATGGGGGTGGACAGCCACAAAGCCACGGGTGAACTTGAGTTACATCAGTAGCTTGAAGATGTTAAACCCAAGCGACCAAAGATTTTAGAAAGAAATCACGGCTTATTGCATTACATTCACTTTCACGATCGCCACGTGTTCGTACCCTTCGATTGGTCATAAACGATTTTTTTTTTTCCCTTCCAGCCCTTATCACATACCTTATTTAATTTCTTACTCTCCCTTTTCTCCTCATTCACATTCTCATGTCCTGCCAACTACGACTTAGTGTTTTAGTGTGTTAGCGTATTAGCTTTGCACACGTTCACATTCAATTGCTGAAATTTCTCCCCTACCATCTTTTTTACAGTAGGCTGGACTACTTATCCTTGGGTTATGTAGTTTGCGAAGCACAACAAGGGGAAGTTATGGACTACTTCAGCTCAAGGTTTCTTGTCCATTGTGTTCAGAAACAATTCAGTAAATCTCCTCAGCTGCGCGGCTGCTGTCTGGCTCTCTTCATGAAGTCGAAGGTTGTCTTGTCGAAGATGTTGAACTTGCTCTTGGAGCATAGCCTTGTCTTCTTGCTCCTTTGGAGGATAATAACAAAGCTTGTGGTTACAAATAACTACCTTGAGGTGAATGCCGCTAACAGAGCTTGTTCAGCTATGTTAAGGATTTGTTGAAGCATTATGTTTGCCCATTAAAGGCCTGTTATTATGTTTGAGACCCTTACCTTCCGTAAGTCATACTGCAGCTGTCGGAGAATGAGCTCCAGCTGGTTAACTTTCCCAGTGAGCAGAGCAGGAGAGCCTTCCCTGTGCACACAGTAGAGAGACAGGAAAAGTTAAGACACAGGGGCACACACATTGACAGAGAAACACACAGACAGATAGAGAGGCAAAATGATAAATAGATGTATAGATGGATAGATAGATAGACATTGCCACAGCTAGAAGATAAGTCACAGCTATTGGATAAGATAAAATTAAGAACAAATTCTTATTTTAAACAGCCTGGCAATGTATACTTGAATTGAATGAGATATGATGATATGCAATATGCAATGTGATAAAGACAGATAGACAGGATATACCAATACGGATGGATGCATGTACAGATGGATGGAAGGATATACAAAGGGATGGATTGAAGGTATTCTCCATCAGCACTTACCCTGCTGGTAGGGTTGAGGCATCTACACATGCCACTCTTCTGTTCAGCTCCTCAGTGAGCTCCAGAACCTGCTTGGTCTGCTCTTCTTCAGTCAGAGAGCTCAGAGAGGTCGCCGTCTGATCTAAAAGTGGGCAAACAATTATTCTGTTACAATTTGAAACATCAGATGTATACGGAACAGTAACAGCCCGAGATTGCTTCTCATTAAACACAAAGCGTTTGCTTATTGTGCATCTGCAATTAAACAATTGTTTATCATTCGTAAGTATGGCACAGAATAAAAGACAAAACAAACAGGAAATCCCCAAAGGCACACAGGAAACATGGCACATCATGCTGCTTCAGCTGAGGTGATACAGGCTGATGTTCCAGGTAGGAGCTTTGAGCAACACCCAGAGAAAAGCTTATTAAATGTGATCCTTCTTTTCAGCTCTTTCCGAGGTGTTAGAGCTAACTGTTAAGCAGCTTCAGCAGAGCAAGGTGTTAATTAAGTGGGGAACGGAGCTCACACGGCAGAAGGGTTAATGGCGAGACGGGAGGGGGGGTTCACACGCTTTCAGGTGAGTTTAGCATTACACTGTCAGTCGGGCATATCATTAAGCATTCAAGACCAAGAATACACCGATATAGTGCCTTAACCTCCACTGAGAGAGCAAAAAAGGGGATGCAACTGTCAAATGTGCTGCTTTTTCTGTTGTACATATAGTGGAACTATTTAGATCCAATTTTAAATTCCAGTGTCTGCTCACTGACAGAAAAAGTAAATAAAGGCCAATAAATGTTTTTTTAGAATTCAGCTTGCATTACTTTCACAAGTCTTTTGCACTCGCATGTAACTGTCTAGATCTGTTTTTAAATACCAGTTTCTGTTCAGTGATAGCAAAAGCACTGAACTTGTTTTGCATTAGCATAAAACTATTGGTTTAAAAAAAATTTACACATTGATATACTAAAAGTTAATGTTTTTTATTGACAAAATGTGAAAGTTCTCTATAAAAAAAAAAAAAAAAAAAAAAAAAATCACTGAAATGTTTTTTGCATTTGCATGAATTTTATTTTTTTAAATATTTATAGCAAAATGTCTTTGCAGAGCTTAAATTTGGATTAAAATATGTGTGTTTTGCACTTGGACAAGCTGTAGAAACATGTGGGTGTAGCCTCAGAAATGGAGAATTTCTTTTGTTTCTTTATAAAAGACCTACAAGCTCTTTGTTAACAAGAATGCACCTCGTGACCCTTTATATATTCAACATACCATGAGCAATCTCACAAGATGTTGACCTGCCATTATTTCGTCAAAAGCCGATCTAAAAGTGTTCATGAGGTTCCTTTAAGAGCTGTCACCTCTCCTAACACCTTTCAGCGCTTCCTCCACCCCCCCTCTCTCGTTTCATTTCATTAACAGTCTCACAGTAAGGGGTGTCGTCGGAGCTGGAGTTGAATGGATGGATAATTATTAGCGCTCCGAACAAAAACACGCACAAAGCAGCACATGGAAATCAACAACGTAAGCTCACCTCCTCCCCACCCCCTTCTAGTTAGCACCCCAAACCCTGAGGCAAAAGCTAACTTAATCATTTCTCCCACCATGAAATGATGGTTTCATATTTGTCACTATTTTGGGACGGAGCTGCACTCTCATTTCTATTTTTCATGTCCGTCAGGTCCCAAGAGCGCATCTCTGAGGACTTGAGAGAAAAGCTAACGCTAGCGGGGGGAAGCCATACACCGCCTGCCTTGCCTCGACCAATTAAAGCCATCCACCATGTATTTTTCCACGTTCCACATGCAGATCAAAAAGAAATTCTCCGTTCAAGAAGAGCCGTGCCATGCCCTCGCCAACATTCACCATGGTCTCCACAGCGACCGGTTGAAGGTGAGGGAACAGCTGTAATTGCGGACGAGTAAAAGCGTCCAAAACCCAAAATGTGTAATTACAGCGAGCAATGGCTTGAGTCATTTCCCTAAGTGGTGTCTTGCTGGGCTCACATTGTGATAATGGCTTAATTTCTCCATGCTCAAAATACGTTCTCCGCTCCTAATTAGCACCTTGCGGAACAATGCGCCTTTAGGCAGTCACAGGAAATGAATGGGAGGAAAATAGAGACGTGGTGATTTCGACATGGTCAAGAGCAGTGTTAGAGATGGGTGCTGTTTTGTGCAACCTTCAGTTAACTTTGTTAATGGCGTGTGAGAGCGGCTCAAGCTTTGTGGTGAGGGAAAACCTGGGTCAAAACACAATTCAAACAATAGGACAAAAAGGCATTTTAAAAGTTTTTGTTATTTTCCGTGCTTCTCTGGCCTATGGTATTGAGCTCGAAAAAATTTAAAGGAGGAGTAAAAAAAATAGTATGCCTGCATTGTTCACTAGGAATTATACAAATTAGGTAAAGACACAAACACACACCAAAATACTTTTACAGAACATGTGCAAATACACACATTTTAAATTATTTTATACAATTTTAAATTAACATCTGTATTTAGCAAAGATGCACCAAAAGCAAAAGTAAAAACTTTTATAATATCAAATAAATGTTTCTTTTATCATCATATTGGAATGACGTTTGAAGGAACGTGAATCTGGAGACTGAAGTAATGACGCTGAAAATTCAGCTTTGCCATCACAGGAATAAATTACATATTTTAAAATATGTTAAAACAGAAACGATTATGATGTTTTGCAATATTACTGTTTTTACTGTATTTTAAACAAATTAATGTAGCCTTATTGAGCACAGGAGACTTCTTTAAAAATATTTTTTTCAAAATAAATTATATATACTGCAACATTAATTGTGCTGAGCTAACAATGCTGACCTTTGTGAATAAGGCGAATTTTATAATGAGCCTCATTTGCATTAAAAAAGGCATGTTTGAGCTCAAAAGAATGCCAGTGACTAAATTTAAATATTTACTGCCTAGTGTTTTTTTAAGCTAGTGTCTGGTAATGCTGAACTGGTTGGTAAGAAAGATTTGTGCGCTGAAATGCCACATGTTGTTGAATGCTGTTTGACAGACATGAAGGCATTTGTCTGGTACAAAAATATCCACAGAGTCAAAGGGTCAGTGCTGTCCTTGTGGAAAAAAAAATACCCAGTAGTTGTTCATTCCATAACACTGAGCAGCGAGTTTATGATCACAAAGCATGCTAAATGGGTCAAGACCGTACTACGCTGTTTCTCAACGTCAAACCGGCATATTCAGCGTGTTCGAAGGGAAGCTAGTACCTTCAAAAGCCCGTGCGGCATCCACAAGATGTGACCAGTCGAGACCAGAAGAAGGGTCCGGCAAGGGCATCATACCAGTGTCTGCCAGCTTGGCCTTGTCTGCCAGCGAGCCGTCAGAGAACCAGAGCTCATCTGCAGAGACAGCGCACATAGATCATTAGAGGACAGTCAGAGCATGTTTAAATGGGGCCCATCTGACATTCTCACCAGTCTGTACAGAAACAGACTTCAGAGACCTTTTCATTTATTTTGACTCTTTATTTCTTTGTGACTCTGTTATTTTCTCCTGTCATCAAGCTGGAAGTCTATTAGCACACCATGTAACTTGTAACTAAAATGTAACTTGTAACAAAAAAGTAAAATACTTTGTAAATAGGTAAAACTTGTTAACTTTTAACTATGACTTTTCCCTCAATAAATAATTTATTTTCTGCTTATTAACAGTAAGGTAGTCGTTAAGTATAGGTATTGGTTAGAATTGGGGATGCAGAATAAGTTCAAGTAGAATAAGGCATTAATATGTGCTTAATTATCACTAGCAAATAGCTAATATTCTAAAAATATAATAAGCAACTAATAGGTGTAACCGTAAACTAAAGTGTTACTAGATATTCATCAACCATTGATGAATATCCAAAGTTATACTAGAAAGGAACAAAATTTGAATGCTGGTTTGCTAAAATAATTTTTAAAGAGAAACAACCCACATTAATGTTTTTTATTATTAATATTGTTTAAAAAAAACAACAACTATTCTTTGTGTATTGATTTAACATGTGATAGACCACAAGGACTGTGTGGCATCCATGGAGTCATTTTTTGAGAACGAGAACATTTTATTTTGATTAAAGATTATAAAGACATTTTCATTTGGAGTAAATCTGCAGCACTGAATCATTCACAGTGAAGAGGAACATGCAGTTGAAAAGTATAAAAAGGTCCAATTTGATTCCATGCTGACTTTAAAGCGCTATCTGAACAGGACATTCTTTGACCTAAATGTGCCTTTACTAAATAATTTAACTTGTGAGAGACTACAATTACACTTGAACCATTCATCATGGATACAATGATCAGTTCGATTAAGAGGAAACTGAGACAGTCACCGAGGACACAACTGAAGGGCCCTGACCGCTGCATAAACTACATTAAACATTCATCCAGTGGCAGAGATTTCAACTTGACAGAAAAGCAGTTGCCGCTGCTCAACAGCCGAGGGCCAAAGGGCAACTTTACCCACGATTAGGTGTACTTACGGCGAAAGAATCAAACGCGGCAAGTCACAGAAGCAGAAGAAAATTAGCTCTAGGTGACCTAGAGAGCACACGCTTGCTAATTCACACAAAGTCTGCTCATACAGGCAGACAGACAGGCCTCGCCTGAGAGCAGAGAGGTGAGAGTGATTTGAATAATGAATGAAGTTGGCTGGCATAGAGTTCTGCTATAATGAGAGAGGAACTGCACGTTTCAGACAGCTGGAGAACAGCTCAAGTGTCTGTATGCGAAACATGCCAAGAAGCATTAAGGCTGTTCACACAGGACGTGGTCTTGCGTTCCATATGTGCTATTTATTGCAACAATTTAGCTTGTAGTTCTACATAAACATGCTTGATATGGGCGACGTTGGTTCTTATGGAGTGTCTTGTTTATTTTTGCAGCATCCCATCCCACAAGCGCGACGTTTCCAAAACTAATGATGAAAATATTACATACACTAATATTACAAATATTTGTGCATTTAAAATGTGTTTAAAAATGTGCATGAAGTTTTTCTTAATTCAGCGTAATTCATGGAAAACAGTTCCCTACTTTGGAAAAAAAACCTATGTAAAAATACAAAAAAATATTACTTTTTAGAATATTATACATACACACACACATACCTTAAAAATATTCTGAAATAAAATCAATTTAAGCATTTACCAAATAAATAAATAAATAGAACAAAAATAGAACAATGTCTTAAACACTGAAAAAATATATTATCCTGCTAGAAATGCTGATTTCTTTTAAACACACAGGATACTTTGGCAATTATGTACATATAAGCTTCCTTGAACATGCCTTCTGTTTAACTACGTCACGCTCCAGCTGTTTAACGCATGAACACGTCCTGCTTTCAGTGACCAGTCCAGCAGTTACACAAAATAATTTTCCTATTACAGCACACTCTTCATCCTACTAGAATATTTCAGTAGACGTATAATAGTATGATTAGCACCAACTCTCTCAAGCATTAGCAGCAGATTTATAGTATCATTACTTGCTTCATTACTAAGTACAACATTAAAGTCTGCAGAGGATAAAATTACTGTAACAGGAAGGAATGTGGTGAGCTTACAGAGGAGATGGAAAAATCTGTTATGAGCCAAAAAAAAGCTCATTTATTCCATTATCATCAAGCATGTCTTAATGCTGGCAATCTGAGCGTTTACATTATATGTACAGCTGGTACTGTGATGCATTCTGGGACGAAGCGGACAGCATATTGAGGCCGGGCTCTATGTAAATGGAACCGTGCGATCCTTTAAACGACGTTAGCCTCACCGATATGGTAACGGCATCTGCGAAACACTCACTTTTGAGCTGACTGGCGGTGTGGTTAAGACCCATGCGAGGTGGTAGGGTGCTGTGGTAGGGCAGGGCGCTGCTGAACAGGATGTCGTTGGGCACGGCCTGGTCCAGCATTGAGCTCCGAGAGCTCGCTAAAGACAGCTCCCTCCGGTGGCTGCTGCACAAGCTCTCGTCTGAGAGCGTCCGGTACAGAGAGCGGCGTGGAGACTGACCGACGAGCGGTATCTGAAATAACACAAAAAGCAGAGAGGGTGGAGAAGGAGAGAGACGGATGGGATAGAAACGGAAGAAAACGGGCAACAGGAAGACAAAGAGAAAGCAGAGAGAGAGAGAGAGAGATTGAGTGGGAGAGGGGGGAGCAAAGATATTATTCATCAGAATATGATTATCTGAAAGGCTCTGCAATATTGTTAATAAAACAGCCGTGGCAATAAAGCACATATCACTTAATTGAATTGTGGGAGAGAGGTGGGGGGGGTGGAGAGCAGAAGGAGGGTGAGCTAAGGGAACATGAGACTCAGCTGGGGACCAATCAGCAGTCAGAGTGAGTGACTGTGGGTCTGTGAGTCAGACCTATTAGAGTCATGGCGCTCTCATCAATAATGCAGGCGCGATGGACACGGTCCTCACGGGGGGTCTACGGGCGGGGGGAGGGGCTCAAACAGACAATTAGAGACATGAACGTGACAGAGGACCAGCAGCCCTCAGAGATGGGCTGCTTATAATAGCCTACAGGAATTAGAGAAAAATGAATGCTGCGCTGTAGAATTAACGTTTGTGCAGAGTGAGACCGCATGCAACAATTAAATATGAATTCCTATTTTATTAAATGTCACAACAACAACGATAATAATGATGATTTAAAACAGTAATAATATCGTCGTAATATCACTTAAAAATATTTCTATTAACAATTACTTTTATTGTTGTTTTTATTATTATTATATATCATCATCGTTGTCGTCATCTCCAGCATTATTAGTATAACTAATGTAATTAATCTAATTAGTATGTAATTAGTATAACTAATGTTAACTAACTACTAGTTTTATTATTAATATTTATTATTATTATATTATTAGTATTACTATTATTAAGTTATCTGGAAATATGTTGTTCTTAATAATAATGTAATTATTGTTGTTATTTATAACACATTTTTCCTACAGTTGGGAGTGCTTATTCATAATAATAACAAAATGTAACGCATATAAATGTTAATCATGTATACATTATGCGCTATAAATGTCAATTATCGCAGTGTGTTGCCTAAGAATTTCATAATTCGGATTTTGTTCGAAATTAACACTTGTGCATGTATGCATTACGCCTTCGTCTTTCTCACTGAGGGGTCTGTGGGGCATTATTCTTTGTAAAGCTGCTTCGGAAACAATACGCATTGTAAAAAGCGCTATGCAAATGAAGCAAATTAAAGCTCACAGTGAGACTAACACACAAGTAGAGTGTGTGGGCATATGAAGCTTTACAATCCACACTGCTCTGAGCAGATCAGGTGAGGGAAATGACTGATTGCTGTGACCTCATTTCCTCTAGACACTTCCATTAGTCAACCAAATGGCTGTTACCCAGGCTGCTGACTGGTTAGCTGATTCGCTTGGCGTTGTAACACATCAGTGAAT
The DNA here is from genome assembly GCF_018831695.1 of Puntigrus tetrazona. Taxonomy (NCBI): domain Eukaryota; kingdom Metazoa; phylum Chordata; class Actinopteri; order Cypriniformes; family Cyprinidae; genus Puntigrus; species Puntigrus tetrazona. Next base: position 23,545,883 of record NC_056709.1, on the reverse strand, counting down.
AATGTGTTTGGCGCAAAACATGTTTCAAATGCATAATTCCTTTGTTTTTCTGTGTTGCTTTATAACATGTCTTAACTACAGCAGCACTTGCTCACTGCATTACTCATCCTCCGGGGCTCAGCTCTGCACTCACCTTGCCAGGACCTGCCTGCCCCGGGGGACTGTCGGGTAGAAGCATCCTGAGGAAGGCCTCCTTAGAGAGCGTCTGGAGCTTCTCCCCAGCACTATTAACCACCTGGGATGGGTCTCTCAAATAGAGCCCCCTGAGAAAGACACGCGGAGACAAAGAGGGAGAGGAAGGGCGAAAGAAAAACAAAAAGAGACATTAGCTGCAGGTTTCGCCGTACTGTCAATATAAAATGAATCGTGCCTCCTTCGTATGGGTTGCTGTAGATTTAGGTTTCTCTTTGTGAAGGTGCTACAGACAAAACGTTGCAAGGACTACAGGGACGCAGCTACAGTAGTGAGGGAAACACGGGTTAGTGGGTCATTGAGTAAGAAACAGCCTTCACACAGGTCACGACGTTACTCATCAGGGAACAAATCAAAACAAATGACTGATTCATGTGAGCTAAAAGGAACAGTTCACCCAAAAATGAAAATTTGTCAGTGTTTACTCACACTCATGTTGTTTCAAACGCCTACGATGAATTCTTAGTTACTTTTTAAAACTTTTTATTATAACACTGAATGAGGACTTTCAAAAACGACAGAAAGCACTGCGGAAAAAAAAAAATCTAAGTTCTCGTGCACCATTTTTTGTCTCTTTAAGTCTTTTGCGGAATAGTGTTATTATGTTAATGAAAACTACAGCGTGATGGAGAATGTATGCTGATGAGTTTCATTCCGTGACTATATGGTCAATAAACAATAATTGTGACCATATCAACACGCAATACCATTGACCATCGAAGACGAGACTAAAATATATCTTAAAAAAATAAGAACTACACAAAAATGTCAAGACAAAAAAGCAGACAAAGTATTATTGCGGACTACTGTACGTACCTTAACTACATAAGCTTCCATGTGTTCGTTTGCCAGATATCAGGAGTTCATATCATAGCTTCTTTTTAATAGGATTACATTTTTCTGCCCGGTGTTTAGCTTAACTGTTAAATCCTGGACACCATGAGCATGCGGAATTACTATTAGATATTTCATGATTCAAATATTTTTCATAACGTAGATAGAGAATGCATATATAGGTCTTAAATATAATTTAAAATAATTTAAATAAAACAGCCTAGCATAAATCAGTACAACAGACGAGGTAAAATAAAATAATTCTATTGGTTTGTGGTTATTAAAAGCAAAAATAAAATTCTCAAATGCCAACAATCCTTGCACACTGACTTTGTAATTTTCATGTGTGTTTTTTCTGCTTTTTTGAATTCGTCCTCCTTTCCTATCAAAACGTTTACTATGGATACAAATTTCTTACATTTTTATTTTTTTTAATGGCAGACGGAAGTTTCTTAAGCAGCGTGTAAACATGATTGAAAAAACATAATTTATTTTATAATATGTGGAATGTGCAAAGACCTTAAGACTTTTTTTCCTACGAAAAGAGCATCTAGCACATCATTTAAAACGACTGCTTTACAGAAGAAAAGTCATCCGAGGATCAGTAAATAATATCAGAATTATTTGTGCGTGAACTGTCCCTTTAAGGGTGCAGAGTGCCATTTTACAGGACAAGAGGGAAACAACAGTGCAGTGAACAATTCAGGGCCAGATAATGATCCAACTACCTTGTTTTCCTCAACAGTGTCTTTAGGAGTAAAGACAACAAAGCCTCTGACCGACTGAGTGGTAACAAAGAGGAAAAAAATGATTACAAAGAGCTTTGAATTGATTTTGGTTTCCCTTTTGTTTTTAAACCTGACACAAGAGAAATATGAATTTCCATCAAATATTATCTGCGTCAGGAAAACGTCAGCATCCTCTGGTGAGCTTGTCAATCAAATCAAGTCTCTGCTTTAATCATCAGAGAAACATTTACCAGGCCTTCCGTCTAATAATGTGAAGTGGCAGGTGTCAAGTAGATTCTGTCTGGATTCTGTTCGATGGAGGTTATATAATATGTCTGTTGACATCGATCATCCCTCAGATGCTGCTAGCAAGAGATGTGTTACTGACCTAAAAGGTTTTCTGAATGTCACTGCTATGTAGCGTCACGGGTCGATGCATTCATCAAAGAAAAAAAAGCAACATAATTGAAGTGATTTAATCTCACTATGAATACTTCACTAGCTTCAACGTTGCATAAGATACATAAAACATTAAGTGCTACTTACCTAAAGTCTCTTGCTTGTCCTTGCTCCTCCAGTAAGTGGTCATTTTCTCCTTTCTTCCAGCCAGTCAAATATTTCTCGCCATGTGACTGGCAGCTAAGCGAGTGCTTGTCCCGCCCTCCCACTGGAGACGTGTCCGTAGGAGAGATAATGTAGATTTTAGAGGGGCCAATGGAGCTGGAGCTCTTCGAACAGCGTTCAGAGGGGCTTCCAGAATGACGAGAACCACTGGGGGGGGGAAATAAAGGACCGAAATGAAACTAACAGCTGATTAAATAACTGATTTATCATGTAATAATGTTGTCTGCCTTAGTAAGAGCCATTAATTATCAGGTTTTAAGAGCATTCTTGTCAAGGCATGAACATGGGAAAAATAAAATTGACTGCTGAAACAGCAATAAACAGGACAGCTGTTTCCATTCTGCCTCCTGCACAGCCAGTGTTATTTTAGTATTATTCATAAACTAATCATTTTAGCAATTGTTTGTCATTATATTAATTTTTATACATTGATTTTTATTTTATTTAGTTTTAGCTGTAGTATTTATTTAATCTTAAACCTATATCAGGTTAATTGCCAGGGGAACCTTTTAAAATTTCAAAAGCTTTTTTAAATTTATATTTTATCTGTTAACAAAACAACACACAACAGCACAACAACATGCTTCTGTTTTGATATCAAAGCAACTCTATAGAACAGTCCAAGAGTCCAACTTGAGAAAAAAAAAAAAAAAAAAAAAAAAAGGAAAATGCTCCAGGGCTGACAAGATTATGTTTGGCTGTTTGTGTCAAATCATCTCATCTCTGTAAACTCAGATTCTTGGCAAGCTCTCCATCTGTGTCTGTCTGTGATCAGACCCATAACAACAAAGGTGAATACAGAAACACCTTTTTATTGTATATAACTAGACTTTGGCAAGTTGATCCACAAGAACAAGACATGATGTTAATTTCTTTGAAAGCGTTATATGGCAGAATAGAAGGAAGATCATATGCTTTTATTGTTTTTACTTCAACTTTTGCTGATATTTGTTTTTTATATTCGGTTCTTAATGTTACTGCCAAGTTAATATCCTTACAGAAGACTGTGTAATTATGGACATCTAATAAATGTGTGCAGCTACAGAAAATCAAAGCAAACTATTAAAGACGTAAGTGGTTATTGATATGTAATCAAGCATCATCCAAACACTCAAAAAACGAAACAAAAAAAACGTATTTTCCACCATCCTTCTCATCTCACCTCGAAAGTGAAGAGATCTCACTCAGATCTCCGGTGCTGCCATCCGTGGTGTGACCGGTGGGTGTAGCTGCAACATATCCCTGAGACAGAAACATCTTTGCCCTTCCTTCATCTGTCTCGCCATCCTCATGGTATTCCAGAGGCCACGGGAGTCCCGTCTCAACCCTCCCATCCCTCATGACCATGCGTGGGGGTCCCACCCCAGTCAGCGGCAGGGCAGGAGGTGGAGGAGGCATGCAGGGTGCTGTATCTATGCCGCTGTCAGTGGATGCCCCCTTTATGTACGTAAGACCTAGGGACTCTGGATCCATCGGGTCTCCAGAACCAAAATGCTTCTCGTCACTGCCGCTAGAAGCATTGCTAGAGAGGGTGTTGTTACTGGAGTGGCTAGAGCAATGACTGTGGCAGCTCTTCTCACCGGTCTGGAAGATTAAGGGAGATGAACAAGTGTTATAGTAGTTTAAAAGTTTGGGGTTGATAAGATTTTAAATGTTTATATATATATATATATATATCTTATGCTCAACAAAGCTGCTATTTATTTATTAACCAGGGGCGCATTTATCAAAAAAGTTCAGTCAGAAATACACTATAATACAAATAAAACAATGTTCATGAAAGTAAAATCTAATTTCAGACTTTTTAATTCATTTCACATTTCATGTTACTTGTTTCTTTGTAAATATTTGTGAAATTTACTAGCGAGTGAAAACTGAATACGAGGCAGGCAAACCATTTTATCCAAAAGTGACATTTGTTTACTGCTTGGTGAAAATACTCCCCAACAAAAATGGATGAAGGAAGAGCCCCGGAGCGGTGAAGTGCATTTAGCAGAGCAATAACAGCAACAGATAGAAGAACCAGCACTGCTCCATTACCACCTACAGTAACCAATCTCATGGAAAATGAATAATTGATTATTCTGTTAAATTGCATCGCCTAAATTTAAGCCGTTTCAAATGAATTGAAAGAGGATGATTTTTAAACTTTAATGCATGGTTTGCTTTGGAAGATCTACTATAGTGCACCATTTCCAAATGTCCCCTCTGGCTAAAGCCAATGTGGTCAATAAACTACTGCAAAACGCTGTCAGTTCTGCGAATCATGCAATGGAGGAATGTAGGGCTTTGCATAAGTAATAGGAGATAAACATGATGAATTTACTTCTTGCCCTTAGCATCAACATCAGCTGCGAGCAGCAAGGGTAGGATGACCTTTTCGTTCTTGATAAATCAGGTGAATTTGTCCTTAACCTGATGCACAAGAGAGAATGTACAGTGCGGTGTCCTGTAACTGGCGTCCAGTTTCTTACGTCAATTCCCACAGGGATTGCATGACTGGATGGGACACTTTGAGCCATCTGCCATAGAAGTCAACCCCCCGCTTTTCCAAACCAGAGACGTCCCCTCCACAACCACATGGAGAAATGTGGTGCATTTGCAGTGCTGCCAACTACACGTTCCTGACTAATGAGGTCACTGCACCCATCAGCCACATATAAACACACAAACACTTGCACCGACACATGCATTCACTTAACACATGTTCCTGTTGGTGTACAGTGCAAGACATTTACTGTATCTTAAAGATATTCATGCTCCAATAACCAAATGTTAATATGCAAACTGGAGTAATACAGGTCCCAGTGCTATTAAAAAAATAGTCCATTCAGTTCAGTGGAACGGACAGGTTTATAGTTGATTGATCACTTACCCGAGGGAATTTACCAGGTGATTCTTTCGGCCCCTGCCTCTGTAAACCTCGGTTCAGGATCTTGGTTGATGGGATGTGCCATTTGGCTTCTGGAACACAAGGCGAACCTGGAAATCATGGATGTTAGTTCATTTTAACCAAAAGATTTATAGACAATAAATAAATTAAGCTTGTTAAATTCTACATTCTACAAATTCTAAAATTCATTTGAAACTAATCTAGTTGTACCTGGATTAAAGTTTTTAGAAAAAAACAGGGCTTTCGTACCAGCAGAGCGTGTCCTCTCCAGCTTGTGTTCCCTATCTCTGTGCCCATCTCCTTCTTTTTCTTCTGGCTGGTCGTGAAGGGCAGGTGATTGCGATCTATTGGATGAAGTCCATAGGCATCAATTATTAGCAGTCTTTCAATTTTACTATTCAAGTATGTTGTGTAAGCCTGATAACTGCATTATGAACTGAAATCGTGGTTCATGAAAATGCATCGATAATGATAACCGATGCTAAAACTGGTTAAGACACTTATTTGTGTGTTGGTCTGTGAACGGATTCCTGGTCATAAAATATTAGCTCATAGTGGACATGACAGAAAAGAGGACATAGAATTACACTATCACTTGACTTCATCTTTTACCTAATTCCTGCGGCACTAAAGATTTGCACCAAATCTCATATGATCTCCTGTGATAACCTCCTAACTTGCTGGGTTCTTTGGTTTTCTGAGTTACAAGACCACTTCTAACAGTATTTCATTACCCATCATAACTGGCTTTCTGGGCCCATGTGCCGCAGGGTCCAGGGTCACTGGAAGTTGATTGGTTACTGGGAGAACTGCAATAGTGCTGGCCAGGATTTCCAGACGGACTCTGAACCATCTCGAAGTCCTGCAACACCCTGCAATGAGCAAACACAGGGTAGAAGCTCATTAATCAAAACTCTGGTGGCAAAAGCAACGCAAGCGCTACAGCAAGACTCATTCATATTCCAGGCCGGAGGGAAACAAAAAAAAAAAAAAAAAAAAAAAAAGTGGTGGAGCAGATTCTATTCATAGCAGGACCCCGTGTCTCCAGGGCTGGGAACGTCTGTGCATTCCAGGGGGGAAATAAGAGAAACATACTCCAGGAAGGAATGACAGTCCATGTGCAACACGGATCCCAGCAGAGGACGGGATGACAGCCTGGGTGAAGAGGCCGCAAAGGTGTGTGCGTTTCAGACAAGGTGAAGACACACGCATGCAACACACAGTCGCTCAACTCCACAAGACGACACGCATTATAAAGGCATCCCAACTCTACAGCACCAGAAAATCAAGTTCCCAATTAGCTCACCCTGAAAGGCGTCTCCTGAGAAATACGAAAGCACGAATCAATGCCACACCAGACTAGAACATAATCATTCTGGATTTTTTCCTTCCTCTAATCCACAGGGTGGCATGTATCATCCTTAATAGCTTCTATGTGCTCCCTTTTGGGCTTTCCCAGCGGATATGTCAGCGGAGATGTGTCTGGATAATCAAACATTACCGTTATGAATCAGTGTTTCTAAAAGTTCCTGTTGCTGAGCCTGATAAAAACCAGGTGTTGCTTTTTGTTACTTGTCTTGAGACATTCACAGTGACGTTCAAATAAAGAATAACTTAATACTGAGATTATACAGAAAATACTGTATCTTCATCTCTCTAAGGTTTAATATTTGGAACACATTCAAACTTATTTAGAGTGATTGTGCCAGAAATGCGACTTCACAACAAAAACATCAACACAAATAAAAAGTATACTGTATACTGCGAGTCTCTAATCATTATATAATTTTACATAATATTCGTGAAGCAGAAAAAAAAATGGATTTATATATTACTATAGCAATCAGAGATAGATTTTTTTGCATTAATGAAAATGGGAAGTGGGTATGTCCTTAACTCTCACTAAAATAATTCTGTGTGTACAATAAGTGAACATTTTAAATAGTAATTAAATAGAATACATCGCATTTCAGTTTTGAATTAAATGTAACCTGAACATTTCCAAAGGAAGTCCTCTATTAAATAATACCCTATAATGTAATCCATTTTCATCTGGTAATATGAACCAGAGAAATGTTTGTCCTTGTATCTGACTTCAGGCGTGTTTGCTTTAGATGTCTATGTACAACCGATTTTCAGATCAATCAGCATTATTGAAAATCTGGGTATTATCTATTCTGAATATAAACCATGGCAGGAGACACAGACTAAAACAGAAATGGCCTAGGGACAATATTGACATTTAAAAAAAAAAATCAATAAATTGGACACACATGCAAATACATGTGCACATAAACAAATAAACAGCTAAATTTTGGGTAAGGATGACCCACATGCTGTACTGGAGATGATCAATTACACAAACCAAAACAATCCACTTTGCTCCTTCATGAGAATAGCTTCCCTATAGTTTATATCATGAGAGCTGGATCGCAGTATGATACAGAAGTGAGATTACATGTATATAAAATGTATAAAAGAATATAAAAGAGCAGCATATGTGTTTGGAATTACATAATCGCATATCCTCCTACCTGGAACCATCCTGGTACTTCTTATCAAAAGAAGTGCTACGTGAGATGGCAGCTTGGGCGTACTGGAACATCTGCTGGCTCGGGGAGGGTCGATCTGGACCCTGAGTGGGTGAAACACGAGACAGCGGCAGCCCCTGGGGAACATGAGTCATCCTGTGCCAACCAGGCCCAGTACCAAGAGTCTTGTACTCCATGATGGGGACACGATACAGCTCTGAGGCACCTCTGAAAAACACAGAGAGGAAAATGACCATACCTTTTTAGGCTTGCTACCATGTTTTTTTTTAGCCATTTATTACAGTAACACCCACTGCGTTTATAAATACTCTACACTTTAAAAACTTTTGAAGGAAGCCTCTTCAGGCTTGCATTTATTTGATCACAAATACAGTAAAATCACTAACATTGTGAAATATTAGTACCATTTAAAATAACATTTTCAGTTTTGATATATTTTAAAAAAGTAATTTATTCCTGTGATGGCACTTTTCAGCTTCATCACCCCAGCCTTCAGTGTTACATGATACTTTTCAAATCATTTAATATGCTGATCTGGCGCTTATATTAGGATCAATGTTACAAAAGTTGCGCTGCTTTTTGTGGAAAACTGTATTTTATAAAGGCAGTTCAAAAAAGTATCTCTTGCAATGTCTTCACTGTTACTTTTCATCAATTTAATGAATTACCACTGTATTACCATTTGATACCACTGCAATTCACAACAGCCCAACATTTTTTTTTTGATGACTCAGGTGACTCATTTTGGAATTGGTGAACAGCTGATTTGTGTTTTCAGGTTGAGTCACGTGAACTTTTCTCTACAGGTAAGCAAGAAGCAGAAATTCCTGCTCAGACAAAAAAAGATGAGACCGATACTGTGACATACAACCAGCATTACTGGCATCGCTCCCCCGATTTCTTGTACTGTATATAGGACATAAGCGCCCACATGAGCTAACCCAAGGTTTATCTCCACTTAGTAACAACTTGCATTATATCAATAGCACAACGTGTACCATACAAAATCTAATTATAGAAAAGCCTGCAGGGATTAATCACATCCATACTATGGATTAGCCTGATTTTTAGAAAGAACGTCATTTTTTTCCTTAAGTTAATTAGCCTTGAAATGGCTGAGAGGTTGAACTTAGCATTGTGGGGGCAGCGCTCCTTCCAAAAGAATAAGGATTATCATGGATGCGGAGTTAACAGGTCAGAGCCCCCCCAACAGCGGGATCACTTCCTTCACACTTCTGAGCTGCCTAGATAACTCCAGGCTGTTGACGGTTATATACACACACAGAGGGGTGTATAGACAGCCACAGTGAAAAATATGTTGAAACTGATTTGAGCTCATTTACATTAACATTTTGGGTTAATTTTGTGATTCCTTTCTCCACATGGTCAGATGTAACCAAATGCTAACACATTCTGAAATTCAAGTGAATTTTTCAAATTCAAATTTCCACTAATAGCATAATTTGTTTCAAATGAGAAAAATGCTAAATAGAAGCATTTTCTCCATTGCTCTCAGGCTTTTGGATCCCACTGTACATAACTGTGAGCTGTATTTAGAGCCAGGCTATTTCTATGAATCCATTCCAATTTATTAATCTGGATTACTTTTCTAGTTAGTCTAGTCAGCCAGTAAAATACTAAATTTAGTGTCAAGGGAAGATTGGCAGAATGTATTAAATGATAATCACCGCAATGATGTTTGGCAAGAGAAATGACACATCCGCAAATGAAACGATAAATGGTATCAGATAAACGATGCACTGTATTTTGCTGTGATTATCTGTGGCGTGTGTTATTAGAGAGGGAGAAACCAAGAGAACAAACAGAAAATTAACACAAATCTGGCCTATGCCAGCGGGATTCATTGATGGTTAATCAGCGTTTCCGATCTAATCCACTATGTTCCGACCACACGCACAAAACTACTCCCAAAACAAGAATCTCTGGTGATCTTCTTGAATGGAAAGCTGGAACCGCAGAGAGCACTCAAGACAGATTCTCACAGCCTCTACAATAAGATACAGTTCTTCAAAAAAAGTACTTCAGTGAAGAACAACACACTCTTTGACTCTCACACACAAATTCCTGGAATTGAGAAATGTCTTACAAACACAGTGCTGTGAATGGACATAAACACTATTCATTTCAAGTTCAAGACATCTCTAAAGACTGCAGACAGAGCAAGCTAGATTTTTCTTACAGAAATAGCAGTTTTGTTACTCTGAGCGATTTTAAAAGCATTGATAAGCAGTGGCTAAGGTAATACAGGCAGTTTAGTGTCTTGCTACATGGTTGCTAAAGTGCTACAATTAGCTTTAGTGCATTGCTTTGCACTCAAAAGGGTGTTACAAGTTTAGAACAAATATTCTTGCTAAATACTTCTAAACTCACAGCTATGATCCATAACCAAATACAACCCTAACTTGTCCAGGCATGCTTCAGTTAACTATAGTTCTCTGGAAACGCTTGCCCAAGATACAGATATACAGAGCAGTTAAGGTCAACCTGAAGTGCAAGCAATCCTCTATAAATTTGTGTTTACAAAAAGCACAGAGTGCTTGATATCACTGGCTTTTATGCCTCGCAGGGAGGCGATAAATGTCAATCCAGTTATTGACAGTCTAGAGGGTCACTTTAATCTCAGCCTTTAGATGTTCATGGTAAAGCCCTGGGCCCTACTGAAATGAGCAAACAGAACATGAGGCACATGCTCAACAAAGTTCATCAAAGTTCTGGGTCACTTTTTTTTTTTATTCAGGACAGAAAAAATATATATGAGCAGATTATAATCATATTATATCATATCATTCACAGATTATCTAAATGTTCTCTTCAGAAGGTGACCACTGCTGACCCATGAAAACCTGGTGTGGCCCATCTGTCCATGAGATACATTTAATTAAGGAGAAAGGTACAATTTTGAGGTTTGTGAATGTAGCCACAACATGATTAAGAAAATACTAGTTTAAGGTTAAATCAACAAGCGCAGTAAAAAAAACCGACCAAATATTTTTTTTACATTTTAAGCTTATCTGCCAGCATAAGACCTGTACCTTCTGGGGGTGCCATCCTCATGGGGCTGTATGACAACTACCGTGACAGGTGTGGAGGTTCGCAGATATTCAATCATCTGCTCATGAGTTAGAGTCCCAACAGCGACCTTGCAGATCTCCAACAAACGGCAGCCTGGGCGAAGTCCCGCCTGCCAGGCAAACCCGAATGGCTCCACATCGGCTACCACACCCTCAAAGTTGACGTGGAAGCCCAGCTGGCCCAAGGCATTTCTGCGCAGGGTCATCTCTAGAGCCTCACAACCCCTGGTGACCATCTGCAGGGAAGACAAACAAACTTTAACCATCTGAAACTGGGCTTTCTGTCACCTCAGCTATTTTTGAAGATAAAATCTGCGCTGTAATAATGGCCGTGAAGTCCTGCACAAGTAAGCATGCAGATGGGTAAGCAGGTACGCAGAGATACAGATGATGGCTGAAGCCCAGGTCTCTCAAGGATGAAATTAACCAATGTCAAACCAACATGGGAGAACACGACAGACTGGCTGTCTCATGAATAACACATTCCTACAACCTGAGTCCTACAACACATTTTTTTACATTTTCTTTTAGAATATTTTGTATTGCCAAAAAACTTAGGATAACCTTGAACATATCTTAAATCCCAAAAGGTATGATGTTGTTATATGAATTTATTACTATAATTGTTTTCCAAATTGTTGTAATTAAGCATTAAACATAACACTAGCTACATATAATACATTACACTACTGCTAGACGTGGCATGCAAGTTCATACCAAGGATCAATAAAGTAACAATGAGTGTGTGACATTACTTTTGGTTGAATTTGAAATTTTATAACAACTCTATAAAAACAAGTCAATTGGGGATTTTAATGTATTTACAACACAATTCAGAAACACTGCCTTTGAGCTGATCAGCGAGTCATAGAGGTGCCATACAAACCAGATAATGCCAAAAAAAAGGGAAAAAAAAGAAGAAGAAAAAAAAAAGATTAACTGAGTTGAACTGTTTGAATTTTTGAATCTTTAAAAATGTCTTAATTTTTTTCTTTAGAGGATTTTTCATTAATCTACCCCCTGACACCTAAAACAAATGTGTTTCAGATAAAACAGCTTAAACCCTCTGCATGCAACTACTTGATCTGAAAACAAACAGTTTTAAGCAAACCTCAGGTAAGCTGATATTACTCTGACTCTGCTAAGAGCCCAAAGGCACCTTTTCTAAGCACCCAGAAAAACAACAAAAGACCTTTAAGAGACTGAGGTGGTTAAAAAAACATGAAGCCTTCCTTTTTTAATTGAAAAAGCTCTGTCGCTCAACAATTCATAACCTGGCTTTTATCATAATAATTCACATTACCATACTTTTTTTTTACCATACACATTACCAAACTTATTAAAAATGATAAAAAAAAATTCTTTTTTAAAAGGCATAAACCACAAGCACTCATATTAAAGGAAAACTTTCCCCAAAAACGAAAAATCATGTTGTTCATGACCTGTATGAATTTCTTTCTTCTGCATAACATAAAATATATTTTGAAGAATGTTTAAACTAATTTTGTATTTAACATAAAAAGTCAGTCACATATTTTTGAAACAACATGAGGCTGAGTAAATAATGACCGAATTAAAATTTTTGCCTATTCCAAGAAAAACGAGCTGATGGTCTGTTGCACAAATGCTATGATGATGACAGCAAATCACCCAACGCAATAAACACATTTAAGAGCATGTTTAAGAGTCACAGGACAGTATTTTACAAGCTGTCAAATCTCACAAAGAGAATGGACCACACATGCTGACTGGGTCCATCAACCTAAACAGCATGTACACTCATTTAAACCTCTACTGCACTGTAAAAAATGTAGTATAAGTCTGCAAATCTGGATGAGCCGAATAAGCATGAATGGGTGGCAATAAAGCAAGAAGCGGAACTAATATTGATTTATGAAGGTTTGTGTTGATGTACTTATTTATCCCAGAGTGAATAAAGTGAACGTTCTGGCAAACTTGAGGTAAGCTAAGGTAAGGTAATCTGCTCTAACATGGTCTTTCTGCCTTTCTAATGTTAATCCATTGACCCTTGGTCCCTGATTCCAAGAGAAACGTGATCCTGTATACCAACACTGCTCACTTATTCACAGTAAAAGGCAAGCTTGGTTTAAGCTTCAGATTAGATAAAACTTGATCTTTCATCCAGGATTGGCTACTCATACCTCTAATCGTTGTACGACCTCTCGAACTTCCTCTGGGCATCCATCCTGGACGGAAAACACCACACAGTCGCCACGCTCGTAAAAGAGCTTTACCCTGCCCACCATTGAGGACGAGCTCCAACCAATCACGTCCTTGCAGTAACAGTTGAAAACCACTTCCCGGGACACTTCTTCAATGAGCGCCACAAACTCTCGGGAGATGGCCAGCAAACAACCAATATCGGTTGACTGGCAACTGTCCCAAGCAACCACCGGCCATGTGATGGCTCCCGTACTGTACAGATGAGCATTGTTCCTTGGCCGACTGCGCTCCTTCCTTTTGGCGCCTAGGGTGATGAAGCTGAATTTTGCACCCGAGGTGTCTACAGGCGTTGCACTGGTAAAGTTGTCCACAAGGTCTTTAAGGTATTCCTGCCGGGTACGCGTCGCCATGGCACGGAACTTCTCAGACTTGTGGGCCGCATTTTCACCATTGATCACCTTGGCCAGCAAGAAGTCCCGAAATACAGCAGACTTTGGGAACATCACCCCCTTGGGTATGGGAGGTCCAAACGCAGGCATATCTTTGGATCTGGCAACTGCAACACTATTGAGTAAAGAAATATGATGAAATGAGTTTCAGTCACTTGAAATAAAATGTTGCTCTTTTGAACGTTCGATTTATTAAAAGAATTATAAAAAATGGTTTCCAAAAAGATATTAGGATACTAGGTGTTATATTAGATACTTAGGATTTCTCAAGGGTGTTGTGATACTCATACTCATTGTGATTTTTTTAAGTATATTTATTTTATGTATCATTTTATCGGGGCATTGATCCAATCAACCTATGAACGGCTTACATCTGTCTCTGCATATTAAGCTCAACTTTAAATATCTGTAATGTGTACAAAAGATTGAAGAACATGTTCTCTGTAAGAAGAATACATAGAAAGCTTTTCTGTTTGACTTCCACACTGACATCAATTCGTGAAATCTTTCCGCAGCAGTCTCTCATAGATCTGCTCAGAAGAAGAGATGGGCAATTCTGCTTTGAACCAGGTTCCAGCCTCCCTCAGCTCTCTGCAATGTTACGCTGAACAAGCTTAAGAGGTACACACTGAGTAAATAAGACTGGAAATTGAATTCCCTTCGATCTTATCCTTTAATCCTCCCTATCGTTCTGAGAGGTCAAATCTGACTGTCACCAAGCTGTTTGGAAAGCATCTTCGTCTACCTCTGCCCCCCGTCCCAACAGATTGAGTTCTTTAATTTACAAAATTGGATTTATTTGTGACGGGTTGGGTATGACTTTGCAAAAAACAGTATTTTCTTTAGCAAAGGCACATGCATAAGCTAAACCACAATCCTAGTTATAAAACAGGCTAGGCTAAAAATGGTGAGTAACTGACATAGTTTACCTGTAACACACATGCTCCGTGCAAGGATTGTGGACTTTGACGATGATGAAGACATGTTGAAAGTGAGAGCGTATATTTTGGGGTGTGAATGGAAAAGCTCCTGGTTCCTGGAAAATGATGGTAACGATGTCATTTCCAATGTGCCTTTTTCTCAGTAGCTGAATGGGGGAATAGATAACATGAAGACAGTCATGAAAAGTGCACATTTCAACAAGAAACTAGTTACAGTTAATGCCATCCAATGAGAAACCCAAAGCAAAAATAAACTTCAAACACACCTGTCCAAAATTCTGAAATCATTAAACCATTTTTAATATAACTCAAAACATAAAAAACATCCACATATAACTGCTCTTTTAAGAAAGCTTAAGTAATGTGCAAAAGGTTTATCTGTAGTCTACTGTATATATTCTTTAGGCTCATCTCTGTCAGCAAAGGAAACAAAGAGGATCAGAGGTGTACTTAATTTAAAGCTCAAAGCTGTGGAGATCTTCACCAGCTTACTTTCCAAGATTATCCCTATTGGACCCTGATCCAGTGGACAGAAAACAACAAATCCCGCATATCAGCCAAATAAAGACCCAAGCAAGTGCTCCTATACTTCTCTTTTTTACTCATTCTATAAAAAAAAGCCTTTTTAAAAGCACAAATGTCAATTTTATCATCTGACTGAGCTCAGTCTAGCCATAGGGATTTTAGGAAGTCATTGATTGAAGCTGTTACGGTGGTAAATTAATCTGCGGCAGACTATTAGGATTGTTCCACCCATTGAAAAGTACAGTGGATAAGGAAAATAAATCTTTTTTTAAATTTGTTCCACCAAATAAATAAGAACAGTCTTTCACCATCAGAAAATTATGCTTTTTTTAATTAAGTAGCCCTGATATGTCCTGCTCTTCACTTAAGACATAAAATCTGTGCCTTGTCTGGGCAACTGGAAAGGGAGCCGTTTTTTTTTTTTTTTTTTTTTAAGATGGGGCATTCAGACAGTTGCCATGACAACATGGCCTGCCTGCTGAAGTGTTTACAATTAGCAGGATGCAGGACAATTGGTCTAGGTTCTGTGAGGTCTGTAAAGATGCACAGATCAAGACCAGCCACTTGAATAGAGAACTGACGAGAATTGAATGAGTTTTGTGTAGACAGGCATGAGTAAGCGATCAGACCTGAATCTCATTCGCGCAGGTGCTTGTTCAAGTGTGCATAAATCAGCAGAAAAGCTGATCTAGCTTGGATTGTCTGCTTTTTTGTTTGCAATAAAAGGAATTATAATCACACCCATCTACATACGCGATCGTGATTAGTTACTTATACTACCATACATTTTTACAGCAAAGACTGTATTATTGTGAAATACTATTACAATGGTAAATAACGTATTTTTTAAATATATTTTATAATGTAATTTCTCCCTGTGTTGGTAAACCTCTGAATCCTGTGAACTGTAAGTATCAATGTAACAATGAAACCACCAGAAATCACTCTAATATGCGGATTAGGTACTCAAGAAATGTTTATTATTAATAGCAATGTTCAAAATTATTGCAGTGTTTAATTTTTCTTTTTCTTTTTTTGACGCATGTTTTTTAGTATTCTTTGATGAACGGAAATATCACCCTTTAAAGGGATACTACACATCAAAATGAACATTTTGTCAATCACTTACCCCTATGATGCTCTAAACGTGTAAGCTTTGTCTTCGGAACACAATTTAAGATACTTTGAATGAAAATATGTTGCTTCTAACCATTAAAAAGTAATTTTGAAAATATCTACTGAACGCACTACGTACATAGTTCTGTGTCAGTCAAGCCACATGGATGGTCTTTGTTCATGTCAAAGCATAAAACACGTGTGTAGAAAACATATTGAGGTTGACAGAAGATCATATACAGTCCTGTGCATATTCTCCAAAATAGTGCTACAGTGATAAATAATTAAAATGATTGACTAAAGTTGTTATTTTTATTATCTTGTATAAAAAGTATTCTCGTGGCTTCATAAAATTTAGATTGAACCAATGATGGCAGATGGAGTACGCTGACAATGTTTTTCATACTTTACTGGATCCTTGACAGTGTAATGTACTTGACAGCCACAAGCCTCTCAGTTTTCATCCAAAATATCTTAAATTGTGTTCCAAAGATGAACAAAGCTTTTACATGTTTGGAACGTCATAGGGGTGAGTGATCCGTGACAAAATTTTCATTTCGGGGTGGAGTATCTCTTGGAAGTTCCACCTAAAAATGTCACATAGGGTTGGATTACAAAGATGAGAAAATAAAGGGATTTAATAAGAAATGTGTCCGACTCACTTGTTGTCTGTTGTTGGGTGTGTAGGGAAGCATTGTAGAGACATGAAACATCAGTTCAAAGTCTTTATAGGCGGTGTAGAGAGAGTGAGTGCCCGTGGAGTCCGCTGCAGAAAAGATGTGATTATATCACACACACATCAGTATAAAGGCAGTCACATACACTGATGATGAAACACAAAATTAGTCTCTTGCAGTTCAATATTAATTTGCAAATGGCTCATCTGTGCAGGCTAAGAGATTATGAGAAACTGTCCAATGCACCGACCGTGAACAAATATGGTATTAACAAAACCCATTTCAGAAATGAACCTGAAGCTGCCAAGCAGCTTTTTGGCTGTTCAAAGATTCAAAAAAGCAAAAGTGGATCAAACGACCAAAACGTTTTGAAAATATCATAGTGAGAGCTGCACTTACTTTTGTTGTCCAGCTGTGCCCTGTATTTGTTGAACCCCTTCAGTCGGACTTTCTGACCTAGTAGATCTAGAAACTCTTCCAGTGCAGGACTACCACTCTCATTATTATACATCTCCTCCTCTGTGCTCTGCCCAGCCTGGCAGTACAGGATGCCCACTTTGTGCTGGTAACTGAGCTGCAATTTACAAAGAATAAAAACACAATCAGTTTCAACCATTATAATGATATTTGACTATTTTTTGTGTATTACCTTTTCAGTTTGAATCAGTGATTACATCCTTCACAGAGCATTGCAAAGCCCTAATTACACCTATTATACATCTCTGCAGAATACTAGATTCGCTGCATTCTGTGGTCATTTTTTTTTTTTTTTTTTTAAATGACCATTACATTTCACAGTATATTTGACTGGTTCCTAGCAACTGATTTTCCACACTGTGGTCATTTCATGTTTTGTATCATTCTTTGGTCTTTTCTTTTTTTTACATATTTTAAATGAAATAATTTTTCCATATTATTTCAAGTAACAATATTAAAATATCAGCAATATCCCTTACATACTAAATGGCAGGATTGCAAAACGGAATCAATTCAGGAAACCTTCAAAAGCACTCCTAAAGCATATTATGGAATGGTGATATACATCGCTTATCACAAGTGGCGATTTAGTCATGTTAAGTGCTATCAATCTACGCAAAAGCCTGACACGTAATGACATTCAGACTGGCCTCAGATGCCACTTTTGCATTATGTATGAGATACACATACCAGCCATAAACTAAAGAAAGAACCTTTGGAATCAGACACACTGCTACAAACAGGCAAAAAACGTGCAGAGCCAGATAATTACTCAGACAATTATTTAAAGATAATGAACAGCATGTCAAAAATATCATGCTTAACATTCATAATAACATGAATTTATGATCGGGTGACAAACTGAAAAATGCTGGTCTACAATGGCATAGGAATTTTAAGAGGTCTATGGTAATTGTCCAAAATCTCCTGTAATTCCCAGCCCGTACCTTTTTTTTTTTTTTTTTTTTTTACCAAATATGGTAAAAGCAATTTTAGTGCTATTCTTACAATTGCCTTGGCTTTTGTGCCATAAAATGCCACCGCCAGTCTTCAGAGGAGAAAAAAACCCCCACCATTATCAGAGGGGGTAGAACTGGGAAAGAGTATGGAGGAGAGATGAAGAAATGGACAAAGACGAAGCATAAGACGAGCAATGATTTTCTTTTCTTTCATTTTCACCATAAGTGCTGCTGGTCACAGTTGGCAGCGCCTCAGACAGGTCAAGTGGCCTTTATGTGTGGCTAGGTGGTTGCCATGGTGATGTTTTCAGCGGTTTTTGCCAAATAATTTGCCTTGAAAACTAGTTATCTTTTGTCTGAATGCTGGAAATGCAGACAATAGCTGAATTATCATTTTACTGTTACCCTAGGGCCTCAATGAACTTGATTGATTTGAGATGACAAAACGCCACTTGAAATAATTACGAGTCTTAATTTTACAACTAGCCTCTTTCAATGCTTTCATTGTTCTACAGGGTTACTCTTCAGATTTTCCCCTCTGGCCGTTGTGTGGCTGCAATATCGATCAAGATTTTAACTGCTTCTCTGATTCCATTCAGTCAATTTACTGACAAAACTGTTCATCTCTACGTTCAACTCTAGTCCTGAGATGTGCAAGTCTGGGTCTGTCAAAAAGTAGTCGGATCTTTGTTTTTATAAAAGGCTTCTTTAGTAAAACACTGTCTCATCCTGACACACCTGCAATTTGAGCCCTCAAACGGAAATGTTGTAAGGCCATCAGCGGCACCCGATAGGCGCCTTGCCCAAAGGAACCACTTTACAAGCTCGATCTTGCTCAAGTTATCAAATGAACAACAGCATTTAAGGACATCACATCATCAGCAGAAGTTTAAAACATCTGTTTCTGGTTTTATCAGTACGCATTAAAACTAAGCTAACTGATTGTTTCTTAAACCCCCACTTGATTATGTCTTAGTAATTACAAGCCTTGCGGACATGTACAGTTTACAGTGTTATACACTGTATGCTATGAATCATCCCAGAGAATGAAGTTTCTTCCCACCTGTCAGTTTGTGTTAGCCAAACTGTCTCTTACTGTCCAAATGGTGGTTTGATCGTTTTACAGGCTGGCTGAATTGTAGGGAAATGCTTTGTTGTATATTTTACCAATTCTAGCACTTACAAAAGGGTTGTTTGGGTAGTTAGAATAGTTCATGCACAAAAGTTCATGGAATATTTTTTAAATATATCTGTATAAGGGAAATATTATATCTTATAACTCTCTTTTTATTTATTTATTTATTTTTACAAGACTGCAATTCAATTCTAAACTGATAAATTCCTCACAAATACATTCAATACAGTCTATCAATTAATAAAAAGACATAAAACTATAAATTATAAAATAAAATTTTTTGTTTATGTCACACTGAGCAATTATTCTTGCTGTTGTTGCTTCCAGTTGCTGGACAAGCTGTGTGTCGTTGTGGAAAGTGAAACTACTTTCTTTGTTCTTCCAAAAGAGGACACAGCTAGAAATCAGTGGACAAGTTGTATTCACAACACCATTACAGAACAGTTAAAATACAAATATTAACACAATTACTGAGGACAGACTAAAACCTGGAGAGTACACTATGCTGGCTGTGCACAGAGAAGCAATTCTACCTCTGCAAGGACAGTCTGAAGCTTGTGGTTCCAATTTAAATGGTATTTTTGTAGCTTAATATTTTGAGACACTAGTCCATATCATGTTTTGGTTTAAGTGTAGTTCAACTACTTTTCATGTATCTATCCAAAATTTGGCAAAGTTCCATTTAACATTCCACGTTATGAAGTAAAGTAAGAAATAACTAAGTAGTAACATAAGAAATAGCTTATGAAGTAAGTTCAATTTTTATAACTGGATCCTTCCATGTTTTTTTTGCATCACAGAAATCATATAGTATTTAAACTTAAATCAGATAATTTGTCTACCATTTCTATGTATGACTGTAGAGCTTTAAGGACAGTACTAACCCCCTGTTGATCCAGCTTCAGCAGTTGTTCCGGGATTTTAGGTGAGCTTGTGGCCAGTCTGAGGCACTGAATGTTGACCTCAGGAACTACGTATTCCAGCACCTCTTTAAGTGGGAGTCCACGAGAAGTCCCATGCTTAGCTGTGGAGGGGACGGCATCCTCCAGAATTGAACCTCTCAAAGTGGTGAGCTGAAGATGGACAGAGTTAAGAGAGAAGTTTTTACAAAAAAAGGAAATACATCTATTAAATGAATACATGGCATTCTCAAATGGTGAACAGATGGATAAACCATTGCAGTTGTCTCTCAAATGGCAAAGCACTCTCTAAGAGTGTCCCTGAAATGATGCTGAATCCAGCGACATGCTCTGCCAATCTTTCTGATGAATAATTGAGTTCAACTAACTGTGGCGAATGCTGAAGTAACGCTTTGGCTTTTAGCAAGAGAGCCATTGTACGCTCTACCGCCAGTTCAGCAAACTATCCAGTCACCCTTAGGAAAACCCCTGGCAGGCCACATATGAAAGATCTCTTGGCATTTTCAAAGCCGCACTGGTTGGGACTTTTATAGCGTCAGTGGTGAGAATCATGTAGTACAGTAAGGTAATTTATACCACCATACATGGAAAAATCAATAGTACGCCACAGACATCATCCATCTTGAGCTGATTTTCAAAACAATCAATGCTATTATTGAGGCAGCTCTGATTTGTATTCAGAAGGAATGATATAAAAGCTTTGGGAAATGCACTTAATGGAAAGATGGAAATCAATTATAAATTAATGAGAAGTCCACTCACTGCTTGATAAAAACAGTATATATAGGATGTATATGGCACACAAATGCAATGAGTACATGTAATTAAAAGTTATTTCCCTGAACTTGACTGGCTCAAAGACCAAAGGATCTTAAAAAAAAAAGAAAAGTTAAATGATGTGCATTAAACAATGTGTTTTACAGACGCAGTTCTACCTCGCTGGTCCTGAAGATGACTCTATAATTATACTGTGGTCCCTCTTTCGCCTCCTCCAGCTTCTCTCTCCTGATGCTAACTGCCACTGGGCCCAAGTTCTCATCAACACCAAAGTAGTTCTGGTGTTCTAAAGAAGAATACAAGAATAAGAAGAAATTGACATTATACATGGAGAGATACACTCAGAGATTCTTATATCACTATAGTATACTTTTGTGTAGTTCAATTACATTAACATCTAAATTGTAAAACATACCTTTGTTGAAGAAGAATTTGTGAAAGTAGTAAGCACCCATGTCAATGTGCTCAATGATGTAGCGTTTGATACAATCCCGTGGAACAGCATAGTTTTCGCGAGAGGAGTAATTCTCACGGGACATTTCCAAGACGGAAACCCCCGCATTGGTGCAGTGTGAGCTTAAAGTAGACTCGATGGAATAATTGTCCCCTACATTGTTGTGGGGTCCACTAGTTGGTTTGGTGACACTCAGTTTCCTTTCACCTTCGCCGCCTAACTCGTTACGAAAGTACGGGCAGCTCAGCACCAAACCATTGCTCTTTCCATCCCCTTCATCAGGATCTGTGCAAGCTTTTTGACCAAGCTCCTCACAGCTATCCATAGGGGATTCACAAACAGGCAGGGGGTCAGGACTGTCCATTCCCCCACCAATCTGGTGCTGGGATGCTGCAGAAGCCCCAGTGGTAATATTCTTCCGACGTGCCAAATTGGCACGATTGGTAACAGCCTCGCTAATATTGAAAAGCACACTCTGTACGTCATAGTGGGCGAAACATCTCTGGAAACTCAATGGACGACCATGTCTACTACAATCCTCATGGTCACTCAGTTGCCTCTGCTCGCTCTTCATGGTTTTCAGTCTGCGGAAAATGGATGTCTCGCCCTTTTCCGATTTCTGTCGTTGTAGGAAAGACTTCTCCCTTTCCCGACTGTAGAGGAACGAACTGTCCACATAGTCCGAGTAGTTTGGAATGCAGAGAATGTCCCCCCGTGCAATCTGCGCAGCAGTCTGAAGACTTGGAGAAATGGCAGCCTCATATCTGCGAAATTCTGGAAAGCCATGAGGAGGTGGTGCACTTGGTTGCTCTGAAATTTCTGGCTGGAAAACCTTCAAATTGCCAAAAAACCCTTCATCTGGCAAACCCTGCCGATTGATGGAGGATGTGCTTCCGTACTCTCGGTGCAAAGTAGCACCAGTATTGGGGTTGATTGCTGTCTGATCCATGTCCTCTGCTCCTATATCACTGATGGTCACGTCACTGTTGCTCCTTTTCTGGAGAGCGTGGTGAACTTTACCAGGAGAGTGGTTTAGAAGTTCACCAAGTCCATATTTTGCCTCCAGAAAGCTGGCATTGGGAGGAGAGCCGGGGCTTTCTTTGACCACATCTTCCGGCAACTGACTGGGTTGTCCATTCTGGAAAGTCGTCATTAGGCTTTCGTATCTGGGCGGTGGACCGTGGCCATCCTTCTTCTGTGGCCAATCGGACACTCTTGCACGCACGCCCATCTTGGGCACTGAAGGTGTTCCCTGTGTATTTGCACCAGGTGGTCCCATATTACCATTCATGGCTTGAAGCTTTTTGGCAAATAGATCATCGATCTGCATTTCTGAGGTGAGGCACTTCTCAAGCTTCTACGACCTCGTTTGCTGTGCCTCTGGTCCTAAAGACAAGGACATTCATACCTGATATTAAATTGTCCAAACCAGAAATTCCAACTCCAGCATTTTACGGAATGGCGAAGTAGCTTGACAGAGCTGGGATACGTCTGTGAAAGATGACTGACCCACGTCAGGGTGTTCAGACCTATGGGTCTGTAATCCATAGGAGGAGAATGGCTCTCTTTATCTCTGTTTCACTGTCAAGGACAACTGCTCACTCCACGGGAGGGCAAACAGGAGATGCGGTCATTTCACAGGCATGTAGGCTTAACAAAGCCAGGTGGGATCTCTCTGATGCTCTGGAAGGAAACAAGAAAGAGAGAGATCATTAGAGAATCCATTTGGGAGGGAGAGATACCAATGTGACCTTGAAAGAACGCAAAGCACTCAAAATCCACAACTGAACAAAGCATCAGCAAAAAGACCAATTAATTTAATAAGGGTATGAATGTCTATTCAGAAAGCACTTTTCCTTTTCACCTGAATGCATGCCATTTCTGGATCATCTATATAACAAATGTACCACTTTTTGACCTTTGTTCATAGACTAATTAGAGATAAAAATCTAACTGAAAAAAGCATTAGCGAGCTAGGCACTACTATCTCTGATAAATAGCAAAACAGATCTAGACCACTTTCCCTATAGTGTAAAGCTGAAATTATATGCAATGTGGTAATTTCAATAGATGTTAACAAAACTTTGAAATTAATAAATAAATAAAAAGTTGTATTATTATATAATTTGTATTTGAATGTACTTGACAGATGGCATCTTTTTATGTCTTTTTTCACAAATAGCAAACAAGATGCACGCTAGTGTATGACAAAAACTAAATTCAAATAATTAATGCAATTAACAAAAATTATTATTTATTTTATTAAATTATTTAAATATTAATTTAATGATTTTTTCATTAAATTATGAGTCTTCAAAAGGGAGGAGAAAACGCTTTATTTTTTCTTAGCTTTAAAGGTTTATGAATTTGATTTGCAAAAACTAAACTTTACAGTAATTTAAATACTTGATATCTGACAGCATCTGAAAGGGTGTGACAATCTAGGGAATAGATATGTAATATTTAATTTAAGAACATTTGATTATGGCATTGTTTTGGATCACCACTTTATATCCAATGTAAAATGGGTCCTGCATTAAAAAAGTAAAACAAAAATTGAGAATTACTGGTTTAGTGCAATGAACCCAGAGCCTGCCTTTCAGTGAAAGAGCTTTCTAATATCATATCCAAAAATAAAGTACTAGTGAGAACGGAAGAGAGTATAAAATTACAGACGGCACTGCGGGCACACACTGTAAAATTCAGCATCCTAAAAATAATCCTTCGAAAGAAAAGCTGATTAAACTGGCATTTATTAATAATGTGTTTTGGACGCGCAGTCCTGTCTCTCTGTCTGTTACAAACACACTGACCCCAATACCTTTAACCCTCCAAAATAAACACATCTTTGTGTCAATGTCAACACCAGCTGTGTACCATGCTGAACTTTTGCTTTTTCAAACCGCAATAACAGTCTAGAGTCCGGAAATCCACTGGATTCAGAGCTGTGATTTAATGTTAACAGGGAGACAAAATTGACCTTACTTAATTTATAAATTTATCTTATTGTACACAATTCATGACAGCATATCGTTCCAAAACCAAAAATAAAATCATTGTTTTTGTAATCTTTAATGACATATAAACGACATTCCATTTCAGATGACGTATAGATAGGGGGGAAATCTCTGTTAAATATTTATCAAAAGACATGGCACTGACATTTGGACAAAGCGACACGTTCATCCCCAGAGGAGATGCAGAGGTATTGCTGCTTTTAAAATGTGGGTTTATCAAAAATTTAAAACGTAAAAGTTCCATGATCGTAAACATTTCCAGAAGCACTGAACATTGGGTTAATCTGAGCAAGGGCCTGTCTGGCTAAACTTAGCATCATACATCAGAAAAAGATAAATAATACGTGTACAAATGACAAGCTGTTTCAATATTAAAGAATACTGTTAAATTTTAAAGGCGGAAAAAGCAACATGTCACGAAAGAACACAAAGCTTTGATATCTTGGCAATGAGCCTCCAGAAATCTCAGAAAAGCCAGCAAAAAATGTTCTAGATTTCAAACCAAAAGCAAATAAATTGGTACTTTGTTCATGATAGTTAATACATTAACTAATTGATTGTAAACAATTAGTTAATGTATTAACTACCATGAACAAAGTATTTATTCATTCTTTACATTAGTTAACAAAAAATATAGTCGTTCATTGTTAGTTCATGTTTGTCCACAGCGCATTAAATAATGTTAAGAAACACAACTTGTTCTTCACAGTGTGATTTTAATAACACATTATCAAATGTTGAAATTAACAGTATAATAATAAATGCTGTAAAAGTATTGTTCTGTTGTTCTATTATATTTTGCTGTAATTACATTTTTTCCCCACATTACAGGATTGAGAATTTGGGAGAGAAACACACTTAACAGTCGAAAATATTCAGTGCTTCAATGTTAAATGGAATAATTTTCACTATGCAAAATACTAACTCTTATTTTAAATTCAATTCGGGAAGGTTCTTCCAGAAGTTCACAAGAAAAACAATCATGTGAAAATTCTAATCTAATCTAATATCCACACCTCATAGCTACATTCAGTCTAAACTCACGTCTTAATCACTGAAAGAACATCAAATGTAACTCACATGAATTATTCACGTCTTACTGTGAATCCTCTGTGGTTTTAAAAATTCATATGTCAGAGGGAGGTCCGCTGTCCTCCAAGACATACAACATTACTGTGATCCTTATGATACAACAAATATCTGTTTTGGGACTCGTTTACTTCAAAATAAATGGAAAAATGTGTTATAATAATGTGTACACGGTCTTTAGAGGCATTAGCCCATTAGTCTTTCAATAAATCAGCCTTATCCAAAACAAGAGAAGAAAGAAGAAGCATCAAGCACCAGCAAAGGCTTGAGAGGACAACAAATTGCACATCTGAAAGGCTCCCTCCCACCATCTCCCGCTGGGCTTCAGAGCCAGGCAAATGGCCAATCCTGTCCCCTCCAACGCCCTCCGTCCAGCTGCAGTTCCTGTACAGGTCATTGATTACCATTATGAGCCGGTCCCCTGCTTTCAAACGCTTGCTCACATGCACCGTGCCGCCCAAACAACAGAGCTCATCATCGCTATCATCGCCCACCGCAAAGACACACTGACCCAATCTATTTAGACAGCTGGATCTATAGAGGGGACTGTGACCACACTGGGCCGTCTATCATTTCCACCAGCCACAGAAGTTAAAAGAAGTCCCTGTCTGCCCGGGGTTTGATAGGGCAGAAGATATGAGGGAATATTTGAACTAAAAGGGTGTTTTCTCTTTAGAAATATCCACTTCCTGACAGCCATGACTCAAAAGGAGGTTTTTCCACAGTCAGAATAAGCAGCTTAAATGGACACACTTGTTAGGTAATAATTCCACAGCATTCTGATTGTTTTTTCGGGAAACCGATTCAGTTAGTCTGATGTTACTTAAACGTAAACTATGTCACTCTTTACTGGATGACTGATGGGAACAGCGGCCTTTTTTGAGACACAGGCTTTGAAATGTGGTATGAAACGGATCAAAAGTGTTGGAAAGGAGGTCAACGCACCTATAGAGTGTCCCCGTCTGTCTAACCTACATACAGAAAGGTCCAAATTCCACACTGAAAATCCGCAAATCTAAATCTAATATAAACCTCCACATAAACAAAGTTTGAGGATTTTAGAAGAAGAATTAAAATGAAATATGAGATATCACTATTAATCAAAAAAACTAAACCTGTAACATTGCCCAGACGTAGCAAGGGAAGCTATTTGGATCTTAAAATCGTGCTAAATAACATAAACATTATGTTTTGTGCAAACTTTTGGAGATAATAATTAAAATTCATAAGAACAAAAACTAAACAATTAATTTTTTTTTTGGAAATGTATATGGAATTTTTTTTATAATTTACCTCGCAATTCTAAAAAAGAGGTAACTGCAGCCTTTTGCAATTCTGACAATTCAAAATTGTATTATGTTAAGATTTCTATTTTTTAAAAAACAATGCTTTAAATCATTGGTCTTCACTCTGTGTTATATTTCACGGATTAAAACGCTGAAAACTGCAGGAAATCTGAGACCTTCCTAAACCCAAATCAATGCTACAAGGTTACACCTAATGGATTATTGTTTCCTGTCCTATCCACATTTGTTTGCTCCTGGGATTTATTGGAACAAAAAGGATGACTTTGACAGAAGGATTGAGTAAACTGAGCCCTGCAGTTTTGGCAGGGTAACTGGGGTGAGCAGACACCTAGAAGAACAAGAAAGCCTCAGTGAACACCCTACATGGGCACACCCTGTCAGATGCTGTCAAAGCTTTCCAGGCTCTTTCGCTCACCTACATTTCTCATTCCTGAGACGCTGCTGGGAGGTCTAGTGTTCTCATTTCCCTTTCCTTGTTAGGAGTAAGGACGGAGTCTCTTTGGCGCTAACGCATTCCAGTGCTACAGGCACTATAACAAGAGTCAGGAGCTGATGTGCCCTAATGCCTCACATGCCACAAACACTTTATGATTTATTCTAAGCATTGGCATGAAGGAAAGCTACATTTCTGTTTCACACAGATATTTCTGCACAGAGTTACCATTAGCACAGTATAAAATCCATAAGACAGTAATGGATGTCTGCATTAAAGTGTTTTGTTTTAAAGAATAATCGACCAATTACTTTGATAGAAAAGGTAATATTTAAATTTACACTTTGGCATAGAAAATATTCATACAGCCATAGAATTATAAGATAAAACACAAAAAAATAGATTACAAAATAAAATACTACCATTTTTATTGTAATAAAAAATAATAATAAAAAAAATATTATAATTCACTTCATTGTATTTTTGTTATAAACTAAACAAAATAATGCATAAAAAGGCTCATTATTTTCCATTTTCTGACATGGCAAAAAAGACGGCTAGATAGATGATATCTATATAGAAAATCTAGAATCTACATCAACAAATAAAATAAGTATTGCATTTATTTTAATTATGCATTAAAGTAAAATAAAAATAAATAATACAAATTTAAAAAAGAATATTTTTTAAAGTAAAGTCAGCAGTTGGAGGATTTATCTTACATTTCACTGTATTTTCAGACTTCAAGCCAAAATGTCACCTCTACAATGAAAAACTGAAGGCTAACTCCTCTGCAAAATATATGTGAGGATGTGAATGCTAAGAAAGAGAGGAAAAGGAACAGACTCAATGAGAAATAGGCTGGGAAAAATAAACAAACAAAAGGCAGGTCTCACATCCTCACAGGCAGCGTGGGCACGAGTTGAAAAGTTGGACCCCGGGGGGTGCACTGAGGGGGCTTTCTGAAGGCAATACAGCAACTGACCTTTACCATTTGGGTTAATATAATTTCCAGGTGTTTACCAAACAAACTCGGCCCTCCAACAGTGAGCAAACAGAAAGGGAACGACCCGTGAGAAAGGGCTGTGGTTTAGAACTGGGCCAGTGTTCTGGCTTAAACACAATAACCCACATTTCCATGATTTACAGTACGATACAGCCCAGATATGACTACTTTCTAAGTATTCTGCAAAGCGACGTGACCTCTAGCTGGCAGGTTTTATGTAGGAATGCAGGCTTGTGTGCCAGAACATGTCAAGATCTTGCCATTTTCACTGCCATAACTTTAACAAGAAGGAAGACACATAATTTCATGCTAAAAGCTCACAGATCGACTGCTTCTGCCCCTCCTAATATGGAAAAAAGGCCCTAGATAAGTCAAAGTGCGAGACAATACTTTTTTCCACTCGCTTTCATAACTTCAGTCTCAGCTTTTGGCTTTGACTGACCTGGATAACGTGTATCAGCTGTTAAAATGAGTCAGACAGACGCAGACGCAGACAGCCAGTAAGCATCTGCTACACGAGACATGACTGTCTGTGATGGAGTTGGCATCCAGCCCAATGAGAGATAAAGTCCTTTTAATGACACAAACTGCGAACACAGTATTTCATGTACTCATTGTCGATCTTATCAATAACATCTGGAATCACCCTTGTTTAGACAGATTTCCCCCTCATTCTCAGCTGAAGTAGAGGAGACAGGAGTGCATTATCATTGAGATATTTTGCCTTGCAGCCAGTTGGATTTAAACATGAGGGACCCCCACCTCCTCCTCCAAATCCCATTTTTCCTCAATCACTCTAGGCCTGAAACATGCTCTAGCTTCTAGCTAAATGTGTCAGCAATTCATAACGCTAACCAGCCCACTTTCTCAGCAATGCCAATGGGGCATTTTAACGGAAACGGTTTACTTACAGCAACAGTTTGAAGACAATCTTGCTGAGCAAGTTAAAATTTCTTTAACTGTTAGCGTATTTACAGCTAGCTACCCGAATAATAACATACGTAGCAGCTACATTTTAGGTTTCGCTCCCTTGACTAACACCACTAGAAACGGGCTTAAAAATCGCAATGAATTTGCTATTGAATTTTTTTATTAATTATTTATATTAAGAGATGTGCAGATCTGTTACTCATATTGGCTCAAGATGCTGCCATTTTTTGCCAGATCTGCACAAAAAACATAAATGCATTATAAAGCACAAAGGTTTTTGTGTACTATATTCTGTAAAGTCTTCTGAACAAAATTCTTTAGTATAATGTGAGGTACACATAAGTCTTTTAAAGTTCATGTAAACACTTTTCTCCATTGTGGCTGTGACTCTTCAATTAGCATTCAAACCCTAGTTGAGTTTATCAAATTATTGTGCGCTAATTTTTCTATGTTAACTTTTGCTGCTGAATTATCCCCTAACCCAGTTTATATTCGTCATAGATTATGAATATGCACATTTTTTGTCGATTAAACTCAATTAAAGTGTGTTGAGTACTAGTGGAAGCAAATGGAACTGCAACCTATTCAGAATCAGTACTGTTGATAAAAATACATATGCCATCTTTAATTACAGGAATATCAGACAAAGATGTGTAATTTTTTTTTTTTTAAACAGCATTCAAATCCTTCTGTTATTTTTGGAAACTGACACAATGCCAAGTTACCTGGTATAGTAATCAGTCATGCGGACATAATTACAAAGGTATATGATGATATATATATATATATATATATATATATATATATATATATATATATATATATATATATATATATATATATATATATATATATATATATATATATATATATATATAGGCCTTTAACAATGTACAAAGAGCCGACCACATATATGCACTACCCAAGCATTCACACACACACATGCGTAGTAAGTGTGGTGCTGGCACACACATTCATTCTTTTACAAGGAACCCAACTATTTTGGCTAATGAGCTGTGTTAAGGATAAGTTATCCTAATTTTAACCCATTTAATGTCTTCCATATGACACATCGACCACAAACGACACCAATCTTATGCGTAATGGAACCTTGTACGGGGGCATCTTAAACAAGGCCATGAGGTAAATTAACCTCCAAAGTTTCAGTACTTTAAAACACCAGAAGTCTTGGCCTAGGCCCAAAAGGGCTTATTTGAACAATGCTCATCAGCTAGCAGCTAAAAAGTAGAGTTAAGAGTTTATGTAAGCCTTTTGTAAGGACACAAATCCTTCTTTTCACACACGTCAATGGGGGTTTAGGAACGGCATAAAGGGCGATTCGGCCTAGTGCCTCGTTTAATTAAAATCTGAATAAAGAAAAAGCTCGTTGGGATCGTGTACAGCTGCAGGGCGAATGACAAACATGCTGAAAGTTTGACATGAGTTTCGATTTCTGCGGTTCACCTGCCGATAACACTAAAGGGTAAAAACACATTCACAGGACAGGACCAGACACAAACAAACATGCGGCGACTGGTTGTTTCGCACATGCACTGCAAGTTTCGACAGCAATCGATGGCACAACTCTAAATCTGTCTCGGCTTCTTTAAGGTCAGTGGGAGCAAACAGTCCGAGGCACTTTCACAAACCTGACTACATGGTTGAAACACACTGCCTCCTTGTTTCTCTCATTCAAATCATTCCTCTATGGGTTTGGACAGCAGCGGGCATCTTTGTGGAAGCAGAACCGCATTGTCCCCCCGAGCTGAACTAATTTCTTCTCGCGCTCGAGCGGTAACCTTCATTCACAGGGAGTTTCTGACGACATGCTGCACTTGAAAGAGAGGCTGAAAGGGCCTGTGAGAAAACCCAAGCAGCAGGTAGCTTTGGGTGTTGGAGAATTCTGCCTGTCTGAATTGAAGCTGGTCATTCCAGACAGCATGTGGTCCACACCGCAGAGCTCCAGTCGAGAGTGGGAGAGCTTTTTGAGTTTAACAAGCACCATCTGGCATTCTGAGCTCCTCACAGCAGCCGAAAAGACACACACACACACACACACACACACACACCAACACCCTGCTGCACCATCCCCGCCAAATACCTTAACCAGCACACACACACACACACACACACACACTCGGTGTTGAATAAAAGACCTGGACTCCTCAGACTTGGTAAAAACATGACCTTTAACCAGCATCCCTGTGCTTCTCAACTGGTTTTCCAGAGCCAGATTTTTCACCGCAAATTAGCTGACTACAAAAATGTCCTTAAAAATTAAATGTAATTTATTCATTATAATATTTTACAGTAATTACCAATATAAATCTTCCTAGCTGGCTAATTTCTATTTAGTGAAATATTAATTTGCACCGGTCAGACAAAAGCATTTACACAGAAATATGAATTACTGTTTTAGTCTCCTGACACCAATCATAAGTTTTAAAAGGGCATACAAGTGCATTTAGCAATATTATGAAAAACAGCATGTGTGCATTTAAACCAAAATACAGGAGAGTTTGATTGGTCGCAAGACCCCGGATGTAGGCCTATGTCATTGTATTTAAACTATCATAATCATTATGTGGTCAGTAGCATTTTTTTTTTTAAATCAGAGTTATTCTCCCATAATGCCACAAGAACAAATCCCACTTATGACCCACCAGATCATAAGAAATCACAGAAACAAATTTAAAGAATTAACATGCAAACTGGCTAACAGCTAAAGCACATAAGGCATGCCAACTTAAGCACTGGCACCATAATTAAATATATACAAAATATTAAAATCAATGATACATAACAGTTATTAAAAGTTAAATTAAAAGTTAAAAGTTGTTACAGTTTAAAAAATAAATAAATAAATAATACGATTATATCAAAACTACTACAAATATTTTAGGGGTATTGGGACAGTTGTATCACCCTGAAATGTAATTTACTTCATGAACATTTAACGTGCCTTTACATAAATTATCATAAAACAAAATCATAATGGACTAGTTGGTTGATGGACGATTTGTCTGCCATTGTGAGCCATTTGTAACACGAGCACTCTGCCGACTGCCCACTACATCTCTACACCATCACTCAATGCTTTCAGTAAAACTAAATACACAATACAAATGCAGAGAAAGAAAGAAAAATAGTGTGTAAACACCTCTTTCACTGCTGAAGGACATCTATCCCACTGACAGTTAAATGTAATTATACTGCAACCATTCCCAGCTTTACAGAGCTCTTCATCTAACCTCAGAAAAGCCTGCTGAGAGCGATTCAGAACATTACAAATGTCAAACACAAACAACAGCAACTCACCAAACAAACCCACATTCTTCTTCACTGCTGTCATAGATACGAATCAAGCACACATTGGCAGTCATGTCAGGACTGATCAACTCAATCAGTGGGTTTGGATCGGTTGCCCTCCGCCACATCCTTCCCGCAAGAAAACAGCTGTAAATCCATCCGTGTTGGCAGAAAAGTCCTCAAGGCCTTGGCTTAAACATTCAGCACCCTGCCAGCACCTGGAAGCCACACCCAAAGATGTACCTGGCGGTGCCACTTCTCGCAAACAGCATTTGCTTTACCTCAACCAATCGATACATTCCTTGTATAGGCCGCAAGCCTCACTGATATGGAGGACTGATGCTGGTTACTGATTAAGACGAATGTGTGCACTGAACAGATAAAAAGAAAAGCAAAAAAAGATAAAAATACTCGTATATAGACTGAGAGAACAATTAAAAGAAAGCCAAACCTCATTTCCTCAACCCCCAACATCTCTCCAGACCCCTTTGCCCCCCGAACAAAAGCCCCTAACGACTGGTGCCGCTGCCTCAGATTAGCATTTCTATAAAAAAGGAGGCGGTACCATGAAACTCCAGTTATCGGACCGACAGATAAAGCCTTTCCCCCCCACTTCTCCTCAACTCAACCAGCCCCCCCTTAAATCTATTCAGTCCGCCTGCATTGACGCAAAGACCCTCAAAGAGACATAGAGAGACCCCAGTTGAGGGGTTTCTACATGCTTTTTAGTCCTCGATTCAGTTTTTGGGGTTACAGAGGGGTGAAAGAGAGAGAAGTTTTGAGAGTGACAGAGAGGACAGAGGTGGAATAATCCCATGTACGAGCCATATGCTGTGGTGCTGTAAACTCAGACTTCCTGTGGCGGCGAGGGCGAGTGGAGGACAACGACAGCAAGACAAGCACTGACAGAAATACTCACACACTCAGATTTCATTTTTAGATTTAAAATCAAAACTCTAACATCCAGAGACAACTATAAGTAAGCTTACTAAGTTGAACTCAGCAAAATGTGTAAACACATGTTGATAAAACGCCACTGTTTGTTTGAGTATCTTCCCCAGGACAGCAACACTAGCTGAACAAATGATGAACATTTGGGGGCGGATTATCATTTTCATTAACCAATAGCAGGTATTGTGTAAGTAGTGCTGCGAAATGAGGGTTTTCTCGTGAAATAAGTACAGTTGATCTTCTCTTTGTAAATAAAAGCTTAAATAAAACCTGTTCATCATACAAAGTGAAAGTGTGGATTCAATGGCTCATTATTTTCAACTTTATTTGTACATTTTGGTTGAAGTGCTAGTTTGGGTTAGTTTTAATATCTGAACAAAAGTATTGTGTGTTTGGAATGATGTGTCATTTGAATCAACTGTATTTTGGGGCTGAACTATCCCTTTAATAAACATACTTAAATTAAAATATAAGTGATACTATATTATATTATGTGGCCTTAACTACTATGTACTTACATCAAAAAATAAGTACAATGTACTTAGTGAACATACTGTATTTCTAAACACATTTGCTGCTATGAAGTGGGAAATGGGTAAGGTTAGGGACAAGGTTTGGAGGTTATGGGTAGGTTTAGGGTGGGTTAATGTGTAAGGGATGGGACAACAGTGTAAATATAAATGTATTGATTACAGATGGAATTACATATAGGTATTTTTTTTAAATATATGTAAAAACATGTATGTACACTAAGTGCACTGTATCAAATGATAAATTTAAAATGTCAGTACATAGTAGTTAAGGCCACCTAATATAACACTGGACCAAAATATATAACATTCTCATATCTTATGACTGTTCCAGCTTTGGATCTGTTGTCCATAAGCCAGACTTCTAAGTAATAATATTTACTATGCTGCATCTGTTTTCCTCTGTTTACAGGAAATGTGCTATACAAAGTTTGACCGATGGTCCCATACACACACACATTACTGTGTCAGCTCTGTACACACACACACACACACACACACACACACACGCACACACAGCCCCTAAAACACAGTAAAACATTGAAAAGCTCAAACTTCCTGTCGGCATGGGCTGTGTGTCATTAAAAATGCATCTAAACAGACAGTAACGATGGGAACGAACCTCTGGGGCAGTAGGACTGAAACCCTGAGCACACAGTGCTGGACGGTAATGCACTGTGATCGAACCACTGCAACAAATACCCAAGATGCCTTGCCTTGCTCTGCCTACAGCTGCGCCAAGTCTCCAGGGGAGTATTTACACATCTCTCTGTCAGGCTAACCCGATCTGTTTATACAAGTCTAAATGTAAGGAAAGGACACAGTGCACTTCCTTCTCCCTCTCCTTCTCTCTCTACCATGTCAGCCAAATCAGTGGCACATTTAAAGCTGCTTCTGTGTACTGTGTTGGTCTCTAGGTCTCCAGGGCCTTGCTGCTTGTTAGGGTCCATGTCTTCCTCTTTCTCTTTCTCTTGCAGGCTGCACTGTACTGTCAAGACTCTTTCTTTCTCCCTAACTCGCCCGTCTTCAATCTCCCCGCAGTCTGGCTAATGTGCTCATGGATCACTGCAACCGCCTGTGTACATGCTCCACTGCAAAGTTTCCAACAGACAAGCCTAGAGCAAGTTAACTAAGTGAACTGGAGCTACTGGATATGTGAGTGCATTTCAAAACTTACACTTCATTCCACCGCCCTAATTTGATTGGACAAGAGCAGTTTTAAGACTCCTAAAGCACTGGAAACTTGTATGTCCGTTTTACTTCTAATTTGGCAAGTCAATAATTGTCAATAAAAGAAAGCAATCTTGCTTTTAGAGCTACACTCAAGCTCTTGGGTATTGGATATCCTGTCAACATACTCGCCTTGTTTAAAGCCCAATGACTTACTTTCTTGTACTGAACACAAAAGTGAATTTTTCCACATAATGAAAGTCAACGACAACTTACAAGGTTATGGCTTAAAAAAAAAAATCTAATGGAATACTTGCATAACATAAGTATGTCAAACCTTTCGTTATATTAAAAAGGCAGGCCATGACTTTCTTTATAAAATAACCAATTTATAAAAATGGCGAATAAGTTGAGACAGAATTATAATTCTTGGCTAAACTAATGTTTTAAAATCATTGAAAAATCTCTCTACTTGCTCAAGTTGAATATGCTGGGGTGAAAAACAGAAAAACGGTAGGGAGTTGAAGAAAGGGTGAGGGTCAGTCGGTATGAGTTAAGTCTTGGAAGTAGAAGCGTGTTTAGTGAGAAAACTCCTCTCACAGCTGCTGTGGGATACTGTGGCCGCAAGCCAGCGAGATGCCAAACGCAACGGCTTCCCGAGCATGTTATTAGCTGTTTTCTGAAATGTGCACTTGCACAGTTTGTTGTTGTTAGTTAGGGGTTTGGGGTCTGTTTTACCCAGTTACCTAGCAACCTCTGATCTCATGACTTTTTGATTGACAGCACATTTCCCCCTCGGCTGGGTTACTATGGTGGAGAAAGCAGGTTTGCCATATGTCAAACCAAAGTGAAAAGATAAAAGACTAGAGATGGAGATGGCTAGAGATGGAAGAGAGCGTGTACAGACAGCATCACATATTGAGGGACTACTTCCTACTATCTCTTTTTCTGGGTCTGTTTTTCGGGATATCACTTTCTGATGGAGCATATCAAAATGTGGCACAACCACAAAACACATGGCCACAGTATGTGCATAGATGTTACATTTAACATGCAGAAATTATTTCCATAATCTAAAGCATTTCAGTTCAAAGTTTAATGAGAAAAATGTACCATACAGATGAAGGTAACACTATTATAAAGTGTATTAATGTTATTTAGTGCACAATGCTTTTATAGCATTTATGAATCTAGATTCATTTTAGTCTCATCATACATTGAGTCAGTAAGATTTTCTTAAAGGAGGAATTATTCATTTTATTTATCAAGAAAATATTGAATCTTGGTGTTCTGCAAAAAATATTAAACAGTATTGTTTTCAATAACAATTAATATTTATTGGTTTAATTTTTAAATAGAAAATTATTATAAATTGTAAAAATATTTTACAGTATTTTTTCGCAGTATTATCATCAAATAAACGCATACATAAATTAACAATTGACAAGTGTATTAATAAATTAACCAAGTGTTATTTCATTTTACCTAATGCATTAACCTGGTAAGAAAATGAACCTTATTGTAAAGCTCCACTGATTAAATTAAATTATATCCATATCAACCATCAAGACTTAAAAGGGACACTTCACCCAAAAATGGAAATTCTGCCATTAATTACTCATCCTCATGTAATTCAAAACCTGTAGAACTTTAGAGAGTTATCTGACAATGTAATTAACATTATCAGGGTCCAGAAACGTAGCAAAGACAAAAGTAAAACAATCCATGTGACATCAGGGGTTCAACTATGATTTTACAAAGAGTATTTTTTGTATGTAAAGAAAAGGAAAATAATGATAAATAATTAATCTCCTCCGCATCACCCGTCACCTGCGCAGAGATACACTGCTTTTTTACACAGAACAGCATACACTGTTTACGTGGCAAAATGGTACTAGGGTGACGCAGAGGAGACAAAAAGTATTTTCGTAGCTTTGTAAAATTACAGTTGAAACCCTGATATCACATGCAATATTTTACCAATGTCCTTGCAATGTTTCTAGATCTAGATCATGTTAATTACACTGGTCAGCGAACTCTTAGAATGCACCAAAAATAATTTACGTTTCGAAGATAAATGGAGGTTGAATGGGTTTAGAACGACATGAGAGGGTAAGTAATTAATGACAGAAGTTTCATTTTTGGATGAACTATACCCTTAAATTTAAGTTTACAGATGATACAATACGAACAGCAACATGAATTAATCAAGTAAATCTTTCCATGTCGATTTTAAAATGTCCTTCCAAGCTGTCCTTCCTCAAAGACAGTCAACGGACGGACCTTTTACTTGACCTGCACTTGACACAAGTTTCAACACAAACACTCAGATTCTCTCTATCTCTCTCTGAGGTGTGTTTGTGTGTGTTTTCATTTATTTTGAGGAATTAAATGTGTTGATAGGAGCCCAAAGGCCTTCTGGATCAGCAGCAGACAGGATAAAACCCATTCACCCTGAGGAGAAACACAGCTGAGGTGCTTGCGTGTTTATGTCTGTTTATATAGTGTGAACTGCATACATCCGTATACGTGTTTAAAATGAAAACCGCGTGGGAAGGCGATTCTCTTTTTCTCTCTTCTGTACACAGATAATGAGTATGAGAAATGTGCGAATAGCTGCTTTTATTAAAAAGAAGAAGTTTATGGCTGCCTGTGGCCTCATAAAGCCCCAGTGATGAAGCGCAGGAGGGAGAGGCTGTGAATTATTCTCATTCCTTCTCTCTCTCGCTCACTCTAATGGGCCTTTGTGTCTTTATCTTTGCTGTCAACTTTATTAGAAAGCACTGTTTAAATTTAGTTTGGAATTGTACCATTCTGTATCAGGTAACACGCTTAAAGTCTTTGTAGCGTAAAAAAATATCCCTTCCTCCACATGGACTACGAATAAACAAAGATGACCTTCTATATTAAAGATGAGATTTCTGCAACAACCGTAGAACCATAAGGAAAATAATAACCGCTTCCATAAAAGGTTTCATATGCAATGCCCAATACACTATTTATACTTTCAATTAACATTTTAAGATCTTTAATTATTCACATCTCTGTATATAGAGTATTTGTGATGAATGCAGATTTATATGTGGAGCAAAAGAGGAGCCGCTGAAAAGTAAATAATACTTGTTCATTTTAGTTACTTGAAACTGTTGAAAAACTAGAAAGGCTAGATGAAAAACCTTTGCACCTATGGGAACATAATAAAGTAATAAAATGACCAAAAAATAAATCAAATTAAAAAAAGAAACAAACACTAGATAATTATATAATAAAACTAAAAACCAATATGTTAATAAATACTAGAGTAGTGTATAGATAATAGCACTATAATAAAACAACACCAAGTTAAACTTGCTAAAGGCTCTTACTACAAGTGGTAAATTAAATAATGTTAACCATGTTGCATTTGAGACGACACTTTTAAAAAATTAAACTACAAAGCAGAATACATAATGCATTGTGTATAAAACATCATTTGGGATGTTTCAGGAAGTCAGCCTGCCAATGGCTTGTTCTCCAACGTCCCTGTGCATTAAACTGGCAAAAGAAAGTATTTTATCATCAAAAAATAAGAGAGTTCATCTTTAAAGGAATATTCAGAGTTTATCTACCACCCATTAACATGCTGTCGACCACCTCAGGCAATAATTTCAACACGTCCCTCTGTGTTTATAAACACACGAAACATGCGTTTACAGAAAGCACGCATTTATTGTCTGAGGTAATCGCCGGCACTCCACAAATGCGGCACACAGACGTCAGGTCGCAATAAACCCCGGAATATTCCTTCACATTCCTCCCTTCCCCCCGTCGAGGAGGAGAGAGATGGGCAACAGCTGCTCCTGAGGTAGAGGTGTGAATTCTTAACAACAGACCGCCCCTTTGCCCCGGCACTCTGGGTCACGTCAACAAATCTGAAACACTTGTGTTGTTTGTATTGACGTAGCCGTCGTTTACAGCTCTATCGCCTGGCCCTGTTTATGCTGCCTAACGGCCTGAAACCTTCTGATACTTAGTTCCCTTCCTGTTGTTCCTCCTAAACGAAGACGTAAAAAAACCTGTCTGTTTTGGCTCCTTGCTGGGTCTGTGTGCAGCTGTTGGGTGCTGCTTTCCACTTGGCTCACTCCTGCTGTGGGACGAGCACTCCGAGAGACACAGAGGGGGATGGAAACAGCTGTTTCTCATTCGCAATCACACGTCAGTCAGACTCAAACACATTCTCTCTATATTCTGCTGCAGTGCCGGCGAAGAAATGACTTGTTTGAGGAAAACTAAAAGACGGAATAAACGGAGTCCTGCTATATTCACTTACATTAGTTCACAACAAAATGAAAATTCAATGCTCACCCATATGTCTTTCCAAACACGTAGGGCATCTGTTCATCTTTGGAACAACACATTTTTTTATGAAATCGGAGAGCTTTCTGACTCTGCACAGACACAAATGAAATGTTGCCAGAACCAGAAACGCAGTAAGGACATTGGTAAAACAGTCCATGCACCATCAGTGGCTCAACTTCAGTTTTGTGAAGCTATGAGAATACTTTGTGTGCAAAGAAAACAAAAATAACACTTTATTCAACTGTTGCTCTTCCAGAGTTACCGTCTTCTGTCGTTTTGGAGAGTGCCACAACACATGCTCGCGCTTTCTCATGTATGTAATCAGATCTCTGATTTCATTAAAATATCTTCAAGATGATCGGAGGTCTTAAGGGTTTGAAACGACTTAAAAGGTGACATTCCCCTCTTATGCTGACCTAAACCTACCTGAGTCTTTCTTTCATGAAACACAAGGTGAATTTTGGAATGGGGCTGATAAGCTCAATAACAACAAAAAAGCACTATAAAAAGTGGTTTATATGATTCCTAGTCACCCCTCCTCACAAAGATATTGTTTGTTGTGTTACTTTTATCTAATTTTACAAACAAAGAACAGTGTCCACACAACTTAAAACTT
The DNA here is from genome assembly GCF_018831695.1 of Puntigrus tetrazona. Taxonomy (NCBI): domain Eukaryota; kingdom Metazoa; phylum Chordata; class Actinopteri; order Cypriniformes; family Cyprinidae; genus Puntigrus; species Puntigrus tetrazona. The sequence goes on along the minus strand of NC_056709.1, from coordinate 23,505,658 downwards.
ATTTTAAGTTGCACAGAAGAAAGTCAGTCATACAGGTTTGAAGTGACATGAAGGTGAGTAAATGATGACAGAATTTTCTTTTTTGAGTGAACAAGAGAGAGAGAGAGAGAGAGAGAGAGAGAGAGAGAGAGAGAGAGAGAGAGACAGACGAAGGCGGAAAAGATGAAGAGAGGATGAAAAAGAGAGCCAGACAGAGGAACGGTCCGTTGGGTTTTCTGAAGTATTCCCCAGGCTCTTTTTTTTTTTTTTTTTTTCACATTACAAAGCACATTGACTCTCTGAAACCGTCCTGCCTTGGCTGCCCAGCTGTGCTTGCCTGTCCCTTTCTCTCTCCATCCATTCCTTACTTCTGGTGCTCCTTGGTGATCAGGAAAGAAAAACAGCGTGAATAAGGTCTTTCCTTCCACATGGGAACAAAAACCTCCAGGCCCAGTGAGTGACGTCTCTGAAGACCACTGACCTCTGACTGTTGAAATCCACTGAGACGAGATCCGCTAATGATCTCATGAGCCTCGCTGCATACAAAAGAACAGGAAAGAAGAGGAGGAGGAAGAGAGGTAGAAGCTAAATCTTATTGAGTATCTGTTCAGGATGCTGTTGCATGTAAACAGCAAAAACATTAAAGATAGGATTTTTTGGGATTCAATTTTGGAATTGAATCTCTCTCTCTCTCGCTTTCTCTCCCCCCCTCTCTCTAGACATAACATGTCATAATGAATTCTAAAAAATACATAAAACTAGAACTAAAACAAAACAGTAATAATATAGCAAACTTCTGTTTTAAATGGACACACATGACGCATTTGTGTGTTTAAATGGTTAGATGGAGTGCAACTGATGAAATGTAACAGCACTGATCACAGGGGTCCTGAGACATATTTTTAAAAGCTGAATTTTGATCCATTTTTACCTTGCCACAAGATCTTAAAAATGCAACACACATTAGAGGCTCTGGAAAAGCAGGTGTGGTTTGCATCTGATATCATCATGTAACCTATATCGAAAACCTCGTTTTTTATTCTGATCAAGATCTTTAAAAAATAAAATAAAATCAATGAAGACAAGGTCTGAAATCAACACTTGCTGCTCAGGTTAGGTTAATGAGGGCACATAAACACCTATGAGTGAATCATGCAGGAAATATGAGTGATGAATATTTTACCTTTCACCTTTCCCACTGCAGTAAGCCACAGTCACGCAGGTGGTGTTATTTAGTTATGAGCAGCATGGGAAGACAAATTCTTCAAATGTGAGACGCTTTATATTTTTCATTACTTAACTGCACAGTAATAAAAATTAAGAAAATGAAATTCCAAGAAAATAATATATAATAAAAACGGTTGATTATTACAGAAATATAACATGTGTGGGTAAAATACAAAATAAAATATTTCCAAATAATAGGCTTAAAGCAAACTTATATGAACCCAGCTGGGAATCACTGATAAAAGGAATGCCTGGTGCTTGAATAGGATGTATGAAATCAGGCTGGGGTGAATTCTAAGTCTGTGTGAGTGTGTGCTTGAGCGTCTATAGGCTCCAGTGAGCTGAAGCAGCACTCTGCTAGCTGAGTCAGGAAAAGGCATTTAAAGTCAAGTAAACACACATTCACACCAAAACACACAACGCATCAGCACCCTGAAGCAAAACGTCTAACCGTGTTCTTAATCTAACAATAACCTCATACTCTTTCTGAGCACAAGAAACAATACAAGCGACTCTGAAATATCCCTAAAAAGCTCATTAAATACATAAAACAGGCCGAACTGGCTGAACCGCAACGCCTGATTGGTTGCAAGCTCAGCAGCTCATTAGAGCCTAAAAGCTGCACATTCATGCACATTATGGCTGTGTCGAACGTGTCTCCGCTCAATCTCCGTCTCACAACACGATCTGCTACAATAAACCAATTAACCTTGAACTAAGCAGGTCACTTACCAGCTAATCAATCCCAAAGATAGGACACACGCAGGCAAATACACACTCGTCTGTACACATGTGACACGTCTGGCTCATAAAAATCTCATCATGCCCGTGACTAAAGATTTTATAGCGATAATTACGTTATTGAAACATAGTCAACTGAACTCATGGAAGTCAATAAGAGTGTGAAGATTGTAGAACAAGCAAAAGGTCGAAGATAACAGCTGCCCTTTCATGCCGATGTGAGATTGGTACCCCAATAGGACATGAAAAAAAACACCTGGAAAGGACGCTGAACCAAGATCAGAATAGAAATCACAACATCTATAAAAGGGAAAATACAGCTAGGTTCACCTAAGGCTGCAATGTGTGCATGTTTTTTTTTAAAGCAGAAGAGATGTAATATCCTGTATTCTCAATGTATATTGTTGTCAGGAACAGAGAAAAAGCTTTAAATTCCATGAACTTAATCCTGCAATTACAAAAGAACATGACCAAATCTGAAGGTATTACTTCCTAGAATGAGAAAATAAAACATAACAACTGACAATCGCTTGAAGTTTCTACTTTCTGTTTGTATGCAAAGCATGGAAAATCAACACTTATTGAACATCTGTCATCACTTACACATTTTGAACCATTTAGCCAGAACGACCTGCACAACTGAAAGTACTAATCTAGTGCGTTAAACCACACTTAGGTGTCCGAAAATGGATCCGACGAGGTCTTTGATCACCCACAACCCTTTCCAACAAACACGGAGTTATGTTGATTTTAATGTGAGGAGAGCTGACGGAAGCTGCACCTGCGTCTCAAGGCAACACGTGTTTTCTCCTCATCTTTTTTAATTGCCGACAGCCATTTCCTGCCACCATAATCAAACCCATAATTTCCTGCACAAATGTCTCTAATTTTCCAGGTCATAGGGGCTTCCAGAAAATGATAAAGCCTAACATCTTATTTCAGTGGTAAAGGCGGAGGAAAGATGGGTAAGATTACAATAAAATTTAAAAAAAGGGCAGAGAAAACCATTGGAAAAAGAAAGGGTCCATAGTGTCACCACTCGAAATTCCTTTAGGCTTCCTATTGAGACATCACTTTCGCTACAGTGGGAAGAAGGAATGCTGGGAGAGAGACTAATCTGCTCCTCTTATCTGGCCTTCGGCTCTGGGGGACAACAGGTCAACCATCTCACCCCCACCAAAAAAAAATCCCATAGTAACAACACACTGTCTGGGGTCTGGCTTATGGATCTGGGGGACTTACCCAACAGCAAGCATAGGTCATCAGATTGTGAACCATTATGTTTTTTTTCAGTTAAACCCTCTGTTGCTCCCTATTTGTACCTAAATGTCAGTACATATAGATTCACAAGAATAATCTGGCATTGCCTTACATCTGGCATTGTTACATGGGTCAATGGTGCATATAATGGAGCATGCACAATAAAGTAATATGCCACAAGGCATTTAAGCATGCAATGTCCTGAATACCTTAATCTTAGTAAACCAGTGGTAAACCAGTGTAAACCACGGTCTCAAATGGCTTATTGTATTCACAAGCTGGTAGTAACAACTTTTTGTTGCTGTATGTTTTAAATATAATACTAAGAGGTCTCTCCGAAGACCTTCACCAGTTAAACCTTTGTCCCACCCAAACAAACAAGAAGGGCTTAAGGGTGACCTTGATGACATTCAGCTCATTGACTGAAGCATATGCAACAGTCCACATTCCCAACCAATGTGGACATGTCCGTTTTTGGGATGAGATCAATAAGACAGAACAATAGGATGCCCTGGGGCAAGGGGCACCTTGACCTCAAAAATAAACCTGTCCATCTGTCCATGCTGAAATAGCGAGTAGAAGGTCAAAGGATCTTCAACACACTAAGGCCAAGGCAAAAGTTGCTTAAGTTGATATTTTACAGTTGAAATTTGTGATTTATACACTAACAGCAGCAGCAAACAGAACTGAAAAAAATATTTCCAAAAAGCCTAATCTCACGCCACTGGTTTTCAGGCTACTTAAAATACATTTTAAAAAAAAACTGTAAAAATGAAGCTAACTCTCCACAATAAACTGGGATACAATGTATTTACATATCATAAAAAAATTGACTTCGCCTTTAAGTCTGAAAAAACATGTATAAAAGTGAATAGACTGGAGCAAGTTGAGTTATTACCTTCTTAGACAAAATGGTTATGATTTATTAAAGGGCTGTGAGGGTCTGCTGTGTGTGCAGAATAGCAGCAGCTATACCACCGTCGCAACAAACAACAGCTGTTTCTGCTACAAATAGCCTTGCTGATTATGACCAACATATGTAAATTACATCCAGCAGTGTCATACTAAATCTCTATGGTATATATTTAGTACTCAGATGAGATACATAGCAGAGACGGACTGTGGTCATACCATAGGTAGGACTCCCTGAAACAGTAACACTCACAACAATGCAGCCAAGGACAAAAAACTGAAACATGCGTATTTAAGTGCAATTAAGAGTAAACTAGACTCTTAACATGAGGAGTCCTGAGGATTACATGCATTTAATCGTCCTTGTACACGCATGACTAACAAACAACCCAACTGTCATGGGAATTACACATCCAGGCCTGGCAAGGAGGAAATGTAGGGCAAAAATAATAAGCTTTCCACTCGACTTGCATTGTGGAGGTGGCGCTGTCTAGCATACAATGCGTTTAATCATTGCGCAAATACGCTGGAAGAAGCTAATGGCTAACGAGCTACAACAATGACAGTAAGTGAAGGAGACAGTTGCGCCATCTTTCACCTCGCAATTGCTCTACTATACATCTTTACTGTCCATCAAGAAGACAACAATATCATTGAGCACAATTCGAATGAATGCAACTGCACAGAGCAGTCAGGACAAGCTAACGATGTGGTGATTCATGGCTGTTGAAGGGTAAACATCGCAAAACAAAGACTTCACAGATACTGAGCAGTCTTTATCGCTTTCTTCGCTTTGGGACATACCTCCATGACAACCAACACAGGTACAACACAGCCACTGTTCTCTCAACACTTGGCAGGAGCTGTTAACCTTATGCAAGGCCTTATTGTGCATATAATTCATTTTTTGAGCTCCCCGTCAATCATCTGATTAGTCATGCCATGTTTCTCCAGGTGGAAGCAAAGAAAGCCGAGAACCAATTACAGACTTGTTAAGAGGTGACATTCCTCAAATTTTCACCCTGAAGGCTTCTGTGCAATTCCTTTTACTTTATAAAATTAAAAAAATATATCTAATTGTGAAAATGCTTTGCTCAGTCCGCTGGTGTTAATGAAAGGCTCAAGGTTTGATCTTTCCACCCACCCAACAACAGAGAGATGGGGATACTCATGTCTTTGAACACTTTTGTAAATCTGCCTGTCCCCATTTGAAGTCCCGCTTTGTGGCGGAAACCTCCAAAGAGTCCACTTAGCAAGTGCGAGAGAGTCATATTAGTCCCGCTGAGAACAGAGATCTGGTTCAAAGAGAGAGAGAGTGAAGCCAGAAGGAGACGGCCCTGTGTGCGTCAGCCAGCCTCCTGAAATCTCCCCCCTCTTACAATGAGTGTAGATGCTTGAATGAGATTCGGTTCAGCCAAAGTGGAACTGTGGAAATCTATCTGCTGATATTTCAATCCTCGTCCCCAACTCGAAACAAAAGCCCCACATGGAAACAAACGGGGCAGAAACCAATGCAGACACTGCACTTCAGTAGTTTTTTTTGTAGCTTTTGCCATTTTAAATATTGAGCAGATTGTCATCCAAGGTTACGCTCATGAAACAGGTGGAAAGGAAGAGGGAATATCCCAAAGGACTGCAGCAACGTATGAGCGAAAGGGTTTGAAATGAAACTATTGTTAATCAGGAAAAAACATTTGGTGGGGTTGAGACCCAATTGGATGGATGGAAGTGAGTGTTACAGTGTCAGGTGTAGAGGCAGATGGCTCCATGCATCTGATAGGGTTTGCCAGCAGCCTTGCTCTCTTTCCCATGGGCCTTTGCATTGGGCAGAAAAGAGGGAATGGTCCAAGATGGCTGAGTTATTATGAGGCTTGGACTGTAGGCAATCAAACATGACATAAAAATGTTAAATATACATAAAGCAAGACATAAAAAAAATTGACGAATTGACAACTTGAATAGATGAAACTAACAACGTTAATTATTTCATAAATTACTTTGTTGTGTCATAAAACCTGTATGACTAATTTTGTCCTATGGAAAGCAAAAAATACATATAAAGTCTATACAAAAGTAAGTCAAACAGATTTGTAATAACATGATGTTGAGCAAACTTTTAGGTGAACCACCCCTTTAAGATGGATACACAGTTGGATTAGGTAGAGAGAACATTGAAGAGCAATGTGAAACTAACGAGAAGTAATTTGGTAATATAATTACGGAACCATTAAGGTTATCGCCTTCAAATTACCAACACTCACATAGCAGCCAGTTACCTCTTGTCACATGACTGCAACTCACCATCTATGGTCAGAACTTTATATTTAAAAATAACAGATCCATGCTTCATAGTAAATCCTGGAATTAAACAACATATACAGACTAAGCATAAACCAATGCTCATAAGCTTGTTTTCTAGTCTACCGACCACACAATGTCTTGGATTCAGAAATGCAGGGTGCTAAGGCCAGGTGATTCTGCCAGGAATGTCAGGAAAGTCACTCAGGCAGAAGTGAGAAGGGTGGTCTGAGTTGGCTTCAGCTCTTTAGGGTTGTCTACCGCAATAAGGATGAAATGGTCTACTCTATATCGACCTGAAAACCGAATCCTCGAGCCTCCAGGCTGCGGAAGTGTCATAGGAAGACACTCCATTGTGTCAACATCTTCAAAAAGAGCTATGAAAGAGAATGGGAGAAGAAAGTAGCTGAGAACTCAATGGCTGACTAAATGAAAATCTTTTCTTGCAATAGTAGCGTCCATTGGGACAACCAAATGAAAACCAGATACATCAGAACAGTCAAGACTTAACAGAAAATTCAGGGAAAAAGCTAACAAATGAGTGTCCTCATGATATGGCAGCTTTGGAAAAAGGAGAAAGTTTTAAAATTAACATTAGAAGTTGGCAACCACTGCTAAATATACAGTACAGCCAACTACTTTAAACCAATTATATAATTCATCTTTACTGAAGGTTTTCGGGTCATGCAGGGTGCTGGAAGATTGCCAGAGATGGTGGATGAGAGGTGCGAGTCGTTGCCCCATGTAAGACGTCACTCTCTTGCTCACAAAGGTGCATGATCGAACACTCATTATAAATGGAGTATGTGAGGTCACTCTTGGCCAAACTGAAGTGCCGTTGATGGAGTGGTGCAGTGATCCCTTCCTGTACCCATGCAGGGAAGCTGAGAAAGGTCTGGCTATTGATTCCTTGGGCAACAGATGGCCATAGCTAATCCCTGTCTGTGTCCATGCATTCTCCTCATGCTCTCCATTGGTAGAAAAGTGCATTACTGCAATACTATCAGCAAATTAATATTGTATCCTTTGTCACTGTCTTCTGAGACTCCACTTCAGGAGAACAGATTTCACTACCAGCAGCCATTTCAAAAGCTTTTTCATGATCTCCAGCTGATTACTCAAACATTTTTTTTGAGAACAATCTTACAGTAAATCAATGAACAAACAGGGTCTTGCAATGACTATTTTAGGAGTTTACAGAGGGGCAAACAGATTAGGAACTAGAGCATCCGATCTGAGTCTGGAGATAATGAAATGCTTCCTTTCCGAGAGAAGCAAAAGACAAACTCTTTCAGAAAGAGGTCACACTTAGGGCAGGGGCTGTTTAGTCTTCAAATTAAGCCATTTGGATCTTGTTCCCTGAGGTGTTCTCAACTCCTGACCTTGATTTGGTAAACTTGAAACACATCCGAACTTATTTCCTTTCCATTATCTTCGAATTATGCAAACTATGCACATAATCTGCCCCACTGTGCAGGATCTGGCTGCTCAAATATGCTCTGATTGTTTACCATCCCTAGGGAACCAGAGATGCACAGAAGAAACAACTCATACCGAGGAGTCCTCCCATGGAACCAGACACACAAACATTCATAACTGCCCATACCGGACTCACACAGTCGCCTATGAACAATGAAAAAGGGGAGGAGTCTTCTGATTTGCTCACTAGGGTCAACGGGGTCTCACAAGAATTAGATAACTCAATCAACAGTCAGTGGAGGGCTAATTCAAACTCAGCTGCATCTAATATAATTTCCCTAAATCGCATTGCACTAAACCACTTGAAAAACATCTGCTGATCTTTTTCTATGATCTCAACATTGGCCCAAGGGATGAGACCAGGGAATCGCAAAGAAAAGACCCGGACGCTTAATTAGCCTGACCGCACTATGTCGGGACAGCCGAAAAAGTCCCACAGGGTTCACGTGAAGAGTCCCTCAGTGCTGACAGGTGCCCGCCATGACACAGAGAGAGGGGAAATTAATCCGCTAACACAAACAAATCGCCCTCGGGCCTGTTTTCTGTCAGTGCTAGTGACACAAAGGCCATTGATTTGAACCCTCTGAGAGCGAGGAAAGTGTTTTTGACGGGTTCCCTGCTGTCAGACATTCGGGGTGTTTGACTTCTAATCCACCCTGAGGGGGTTTCAAATGACCACACAAAGCAGCATGACTATTCATTCAGAGGTTTAAAGCAGTGTATCACCATTTAAGTGAGAATATGAACATTTCACAGAAAGAGAACAACATTCTTCTAGCTCAAACCAACACGACACAGATGTGTTTCTTGGTTGGCACCAAGCCCTGCTCTCAAGAGGAGTGCTTCTGACTAAATTTAGCTAGGCTGAACATAATTACATTGGAGTTTTGATAATTAAATTAACAATAAAATATACGACAACTCATTAGATGAGCATTCAGAGCCATCTGCACCTCATTTGACATGCAACAAGACATTTGGGCGGATATCTGCAGTCTCCATTTGATGAAGACATTTCATTTACATGCCACTCGGTTTCTAACAGATGAGAACAAAGTATTTGCCCGAATTTGAATAATGGATGCGCCTAAAACAAAGACAGTGGAGCTACAAAGGGTCTCAGCCTGCAAAGCACACAAACCCCTCCAATTTGGGCATCAAAAACTCCAAACCCAGGAGAGAGAATAACCACAGATTTACTGGGTAGACTGCCAAGATGTTCGAAGCAACAGCTGGCTGCCAAGGTTACTGCTGAAGGAACAACAACAAAAAAACTATTTCTCTTTAAAGCGTTACAAATTAAGCGAGACTAATCCATTTCGGACCGTTGCAGGGTTTTCAACACCAGTGAGTAACGAGTACTTTCAGATGATCTCTCTTAGGATGAAGACCAGTGACAGAATGAGCATTTCTGCTGTTAGATCGAAGATAATCATTTGTTCTAAAACGGTACAGACTGTGGATATAAATTCTGTCGCACAAAATCACCATGAAATTAACATAAAAATAGTCCACATGACGTGTGCACCATTTTTCAAATTGCCTGAAGCAATACAATACCTTTGTGTTAGGGGAAAAAAAATTAAGTCATTATTCACTGAAGATTGTGATATCTGTCCTAGCGCTTCTTGGCATGAGAAAGTTCATAGGAAACGCAACCACTCCAAATCTGTGAACAATTGACCCTTTTGTTCGTTTGTTTTATCATTAATTAATTTGCAGATTCTGAAATTGCAATTCTAACTCACTTTTTCCCCAAAAGATTAAATGCCTTCTTTATTAGCAAGTGTGCAGTACAATTACATTTTATTATTACAATTTACATATATTTTAACCTAATAGTTTCTCTGCCTTATGGGATAGAAAATGATCACTGGTTATGTAGACTTTAAACCAAAGGTTGCATCCAAAATAACATACTCATCGAGAAGTTAGCCTACTTAACTTGAAAACTGGCTACGCGACCATTAATAAAAGTATGTATACAGTGTGAATACAACCCAAACCACGCGTCACGTTGTTATTGTCCTGAAGCAACTGACGCTTGTAATTCACATGGTATGTAGTAGGTCACTCACGTAGAGATAACATACGGTCTCATAAAACTGTCGTGCTAGTGATCTCTGTTTTATACAGTAGGAACGTACGCAAATTCGGACACGGTGAATGATTTGTTCAGGAATCAGACCGATCCGATTCTGGAGTTCAATTCACCGACTCAATAAACGAGCAGCAGCGTTCAACCGAAGCCGACGGCGAGCGGATAGCGATATGAATTTCGGCCTGATCCTCACAAAAAGCCATCGCACGGCACCAGAAGACTTTGAAAATATACAGCCTGAAGACTCGATTACTTTTGTGTTTCGCGGAAGTAAAGTATGTCAACGGGTTTGAAACGGGGGGCGAGCAGGCTACGCGAAGACCACTTTAATTTGGGGTGAGCTATCGATCTGTGAAGTTTTAAAGTGAAAAAGAAAACGACAAAGCGAATAAGCAATGAACATTTTCACACAAATCACACGTTTTAAAACAGCCGGAGTGAGAACAAATGTATTGTCACGGTACAGTAGAAGGTTTCGTTGCTAATTCCCCGATTCCCAAACGCTACTGAACAGCCCATTGTTGTGTGCATCGGCGACTGCACGTTTAATTAAACCAAATAAAATAGCGTTATCTAAAACAAAAAAATAGCAATATGTTCCCCAGATCTCCTGATAGGATCTATTGTTAAAACCAAAAACACACGCGCCGTGGAGCCGGATGGATCTGTATGGACAAAACCCCCACTAAGCTCCGCGGAGTTCACCTTTAAGAAAAAGTTTCTTTCGAAACAAGTTCAAATACAAGAAGCAGATTCAACTGTTTGTCATCTTACCTCGCCGGGCACGAAACGACAATCCCATTGTGTGTGAAAATGATACAACGCAATGATTCCTTGTGTCAACGCACGCGTTATTTCCCAAAGAGACGCGCCTTCCACAATAGAAGCGCAACAACTCAACAGATCTCAGGACACAGCGAGCGGCTGACTGACAGCCCCACCGGCACAAACCCCGCCTCTCCTGCGCGCTGATTGGTTGTGGCGTAGAAAGAGCCCCTCCTCCCGCGATAGAGGCTTATTATTTGCTCTCTGGCCTGTCGATCTCGGCCTTTGACTTTAAAGGGGCTGTTTGGGACGATGTTGTGAGACTCGTTTATGTGTGACGGCGAGTGAATTGCGTTTACCGTGTAAGAGGCAATTAAATATTACAGATTTTATGGTTGAATAAGTTCTAAAAATGTCCACTTCTTAAATTGCATTTTTAATATATGCATCCGTAAGTTGTAAACACTCATTTAATCCACAAAAATGCTTCAGGGCAACAAACCCATTTCATTTATAAGCACGTTATGCATATTAGATAGCAAGTAATAATGAAGACGTTGAATAAACAAGCAAAACGCTTTGACGTGGTCATACTACACCAACATTTTAAATTTCGTTATGAGGAAGAGACATTTTTGCCCCCAGGGCTATTTCTTTTGTGATTTTCACACATCAAATAATTTATTTCTCATTTTTAGTGACGTTTAGAGGTTTCAACAGTTTTAATGAGGATGTGTTTGCTGCCTAGAGGCAACATTATGAAATGGTGGAATAGATGTGAATGCATTGGATAACGGATGGAATGTTTTGCCTTATTTATTGTTGAGTAGGATTATTTAATAAATGCTGCGTTTAACTTAACATTTAAGCAAAAACAATTCATGTAATTAATGCAAAGTTATTTTACTATTATGACAGACTGTAAAATCACTGAATTTCACTAAATATATTTGTGTACGCAAAATATTTGTTGAAGAATTTCAACTCCCAAACATAAAATATTTGTAATTTTAGCATTTATAAAAGATTTTTAATAACTTTGCTTTCGTAATGCACGCAAGAGAGAGAGCTAATTTGTCAGAAGTTGACTTATGATCGCGTTTAAGCCTCATATTATTGGCATGAACAATCTTACATGCTCTAGTAAAATGTCAAGTTATTTTTAGCTCTGATGGGAGTTACCCAGACATGCTTGTCATCTTATAGCCTATCAAGAGTCGTGTTTCCCACACTGTAAACTGCCTTTACATTGACTTGAATGTATTACGATGTATGTTATCATTACCCTAAAGCACTTACCATGTAAATCACATTAACGCTGATGTGGTTTCAGATTTATTTTGTGCAAAATAGTGTGACATAAGTGTGAGAATAACAAAACAGCATGACAAACACAGTAATAATCCCCTCAAACGCATGTATGCTCCGCAATAGTGATTTACAAACTGTTTTTTTCAGATGTACAGCCTACTGCATTATAATTTGGTTATAAAGGAGAGTGTAACTCATATGCAAGGCCTTTCTCATGGCAGTGCTGTTATTTTTTCCTCTGTGAATCTGCAGGATGAGGTCTCTGGGCATGCTGATGCTGTCGTTAGCTCAGAAGTGACCATTCCTCTGTGTTTAGCTAATGGGACGCAGTACGCATACGCGTGACAAGGGCGCCATCTGGAGTTTGGAAATGACATTTCAGACCTCTGTCTAGTATATCTGCATCGTACATGACATGATTTTAGATCAACCTTTAGAGTTAAATGTACCATGTTGATATAGAGAAGAATACAACTGAAGTGCTATAATGCAAGAACAGCATACAAAATGTACAGCAGATTAATGGATCAATGAAATAATGCATCTTGTCAATGATGTGACAGGTTACATGTCCGAAACGGCCATCTCATCCATGGAGTGGGTGGGCTACCTGTCCCCTGTTGGTTTTGATTGATAGCCCTGCAATTAAAAAAAAAAAAAGCAATTAACTTGCCATTAAAAAGGAGACGTAATTGTTCGTTTGTTTTTCATTATAAATCTGCGTGTGTTATATCACATACTCATTCACATACTCAGTTTTAAGCACATTTTAGGTCTAAAGGGAAATACTGGCCTAATTTTGAAAGCTGTGTTTTGGGCCCAACACAGCTGTCAAACATGGCAATCAATTTCAATGTTATCCCCATGAGATATTGTCATTATTACAGCCTGGAGTATTTGTGGGTGTAATAAAGGCCATATCATTTCATGATTAATAATTAGAGCATAAAAATATCTAATGCAATTACAGACACTGTCTTTTCTTTCTCTTCATCCAGAAATGCAGGTGTCCGTCCAATAAACTTAGAGTAGCATGTTTTTCCACACTTTGGCAGGTCACATGGTCTGGCCACTAGTATGACCATTGCCTTGATAGTAAATCAATTAGACAATATGTGTTTTACGCATGTGTTGATCCAAAATATAGTAAAATCTGTATTTTTATGAAATATTATAATAATATATGCAATAATAAATGTATCTTAATCAGATCTTTTAAATATGTTGACTTTGTGTTTAAAACCACTTAAAATTATTGTTATTACTATTAGTGTAACATTTGCTCTACCATAATATACATTTAAAAATAACTATAATAATACAGTAATGTCATTGTGGTGCTTAATATTTATATGCATTATTTATTAAAATAAAAATATACATATTTTATTGCATTATAAATGTCCTTACTGTCACTTTTTGATTTAAAGGTGCTATATGTAAAATTTAAAAACATTGGAGAGGATTTTTTTTTTACCTGGCCCCTCCTCCTCAGACTTAACACATCCATAGGTTGCCAGATTGACTACACCAGGAACAATTTTAAGCCAATTGGCAACCCAGAGAGCCAAAATGCAATTGTGTAAACTGGCAGTGGTCGGTTTACACAGACCAAAACAAAGACAGACATTTCAAAGTATTTGTTTCTTAATTCAGTCGTTAAACTTTATTGTGAGAGTCCTACCTGTTTCTTCATCCGTATTTGTTTCTACGGTACAGTTTGAAGTGAGATTTCCCACTCTTCCTCTCCAGATATCTTCCAGTTCCTCTTCCTCCTGCTGGAATAACCAGTGACCTGGTTTGAGAAGCTCCTCCATGCTAATGTCAGGTTTCTCAGCACAGTCTACACTTGTCTCTTTCACTGTATCACTGAAACACACTGCACAGTCTCTCACACCACAGTTTATGATGCGGCCGCTCTTCTGAGAGCCTGGGCCATTAAGGAACAATTTCTTTGAGGCGTTTATCTTCATGTATTTAGATGTGTTATATAAGTGACCATTCAGGTCTTTTATTTTAGTGTAAACACTTAAGCAGTTGTGACCACCTGATGAAGAAGGACACAGAGGCCCGCAGTGAGTGGCCAAGGCAGAGCCATTGTCCACTGGAGAAGAGGCTTTGTGACAGCTGGAGGAAACACGATCAGGTTCTTCATGTTCAACTGACGTGAAAACTCTCAAGACAGGTTCTGTGCTTTCATAAACTTGGTTTAACTCTTGAGTCTCGACCTCAGTGGTTGGTTCTTCTGTACTTTCAAAATCTTCTGTATCTACTGTATGAAGGTTTATTTCAGTTTGTTTAGCGTTTACCACTGGTTCTACCTCCATCTCTGACTGTGGCATTCGAGCAGAGGGTATTTTTCGGTCGTTTGAGTCATCATAAATCTGGAGAGGTTCGATCTCCTCATTATTTATGTCCAAGACACTGTTGTGAAAGCATTTGGGAAGACTGAAGCTAAGAGTGGATCCCAGAGACAAATAAGAGCAGATGTTTTTAACCGGTCCGGTTGAAGTCTTGACAGCATTAGGCAAATCGTCTTCTGGAAAAAAGTTGGACTTGTTATCGATGACAGAATGCGCCGGCAACATGTTTTTTTTAATAAAAACCTGAAGTTTGGAGTTTGATTGACTTTCTTTCACTCTCCTTTCTACTTCTGGCCAAGTGTTACACCTTCGCCTGAAAATGCTTGAAGGTTTGCCAGACCTTTCAGATCCTACTGAGCCAGACAGAGAGTTCCTTCGCTGGTTTTCCTCCTTATTTGTGATTGGCTCTTTCAGCCTGAACAAAGAGCTTGGCTTGAATCTGTTGTGATTATAAACTGTTCTCCTCTCAGGTGTGACATTTTCTGCTGCATGTGTTGGGGACATGACCTCCAAGACTCGCCCTGTGGATCTGTAACTATCCGAGACGTGCAAAAACGTGAACACCTGCAAAAGAGAAACGAAAGCAAACTTGTAGATACGTTGGGACACAATTTACAATATCATAAAATAAAACCTGCAGTCATTTGATAATGGCCCACACACGTACTGTAAGCTTTAAAAAGTCGTATGGCTCTCGAATGCATACATACACAGCTGTGATGGCAATAGCCGATGCATGACTAATACAATTGCATGCCAAGTTAATAAATCCTATATGGCATGTGCAGGCTTCACAGCGAATTATTACAATACACACCACCAGGAGGCATTTCAAAGCCACGCCATGGAAACTTAATCATGAGGTCATTGTTTTACCACATGGGACAGGATGTACAGGGCCCAGAGAATAATAAGCACATGCATGTCTGGTTTGTGTGCAAGCTTTGAGTTCAGTTTGGAATGTGTCTGAAGTTAAAACACTATTTGAAGTCATACTTACTCTATGAGTGACTTCAGCTGCCACTTCATGCCGCAGGTGGTCGTCACTTTGGTTTTGGTTTGCTTCTAAATTGTTGTGTGCAGATTTTTGCATCCAGTTTGGGTTGTGGCTTTGTGATTGAGGTTTTTCTTCTTGATACTCAGAATTCTGCATCTGATTGATGTCTGGTGACAGTTGCAGATATGTTTGGTTGTTGTTGGACTGCAGGTGATTGCAAAATGACGATTCAGTGTTATACGTGGACAACTGGCTGGATATTTCTTCTTTGCTTGATGACTGGTCTGGTTCTTCTTGGTTTTTGATTTGCAACTGTGCAAGATTTACACAAGATGACTTGGGTTTGTTGTTATTACTGTTGACTGATTCATTCGGCCATCTCTCCTGGAGCATTTCTTGTGGCTGTTGCATTTGCATTGAGTTTTTGTCCTGTAATTGATGGCTGTCTGCCTGAATGCTGCTTCCTGACTCTTCAAGTATTTCATTATTATTGGGGGACCATTGCTTTGTCACTTGGTTAATGCCTGCAGACTGGTCATCAAAGCTCAAAATGAGACAGATGCTAGAGCCTAGAGATGTTTTGGAAAGGCGTGACTCCTGACTAACAACACTAGACACATCATGCCTCCCATTCTGGTTCTCAAAGTTGCTTTGAGGGGGCTGTGTTTCAGCAATACTTCCTTTGACCTCTCCATTTATAATGTGAAGAACATCAGAATGTTTTTTGAAAGGTATAGCCTAAACAAGGAAAATACAACATAAACATTAAGTACAAAAATAATAGCACTATTTACTTGCATTTAAATTAAATGCACTATATAATTAATGAATAACTATATTTACAATTAGTTACAAATGACAAATTAAATGATTATAACATAGTTGTGTATACTTGTGTATACTCTAATGCTTATAATATCACATGACTACATTATTCCTTTTATATTTTTACATTTCTATACATATTTAAATGATAATAAAAAAAATTCTAATAACCTGCTGTTGAACAGGATCATTTGATGACTCTAGTCTCCAATTCTGGTTTCTTTTAAGCTGCTCTCTTTGAACGTGCCAGTTCACCTGGATCCATCCCAGCATGCTTTGCAACTCATCTGTTCTCTCCTTGATCTACAGACAGGAAGATTATAATCAAGAAAACATCATAACAAGCATCCTGCAGATGGACGTCACATATTTAGACAGCTGAGATTGCTTTTAGATCACCATGTGGCAACTGTAAGTAAATCAATCTCACACTCACAATGTCTTTAAACTGACTCTCATCTTGCATAAGCATTTGACCAGCTGCAGCCAGTTTGCTAAACTCATCCAGCTTTGTTTCAATGCTGTGATCAATCTCTGCCACTTCACTCTCTCTCCAAGCAGAGCTGCCAGAAAGGATACAGGATCTGGTGTTCTCTGTCCACGTACTGCAGGACACAGGAAGAAAAGACCATATCAAAATATCACATCAGTCCCAAATTAATAGGTTGTAACATAACAAATCCATACATCCAAGTATGTGTAGCTGTTGACATTAAATAAGAAATATTTATTATGTGTAATTATCCAAATTATTCAGACTTTCTCTTACATCATGGCAAGATAATTTTCAAAGTAGTCCTGAATCTGGTGGAACTTCTCCAGGCGGCCTCTGTTTTCAGCCATGTTGAGGCCCACTTCCTCCCAAGCCTGCAGGATCACCTGAACCTCTTCTCTCTGCTCTGTTGAAGGAACCTTTAGCTGTCTGTCTAGTCTCTCCATTTCTCTCACCTCTCCCTCAATGATGTTATAATGAGCCTTTGTGGGACAAAAAAAAAAAAATTTGTATGACCTAATATATCAAATTGAAACTCATTAAATGAATTTCAGGGTGCAGTGGGAAAAAATTATATCTAGCAAATCCCTTTTAAAGGAACCTGTAAATAATTTTATATGTTTAATCTTAGCAACTTTTTAATACCTAAGATACTGGGCCCATTTTTAAATGCTTAATTATTATTGCTCCAAGGTCATTAACATAGTGATTAACATCTATTTATAATCAATTAGTAAAGTTTTTTTTCTTCATTCTCTGACCTCTAGGTCATCCTGCTGCTCCTGTAGCCCCTCCAGACCACTGAGGTCAGAGTCACAAAGCAGAGCCATATCTGTTTCTATGTCCAGGAGGTCCATACTGAGCTCAGCACAGCGGCAGAGGTGCTGGTTTATCCGCATTGTTACAGTAGATAGCTGAGGAAAGAGAAATCTTTAAATTAAATGTCACTTGGTATGACGAAAAACAAAAAAATCTCTAAAAACTATTCCAAGTGTGCAAAGTCATTTGTGTGATAAACGATGGGTGAAATGTGTGGAACTGTTTAAAATAAGGTTAATGTTGGACATCGCACTGTGAAACAAGCTCATATTTTACCGAGCTTTGTAGCTCATTAGTGATCTGGTCCTGGTTCTGGGATCTTTCTTGTTCAGTTTGTTGACTCAGTAGATTTAGTGACATTTCTGCAGTCTCAGCCATTTCTTGCCTATGCAGAGATTCAGGAACATCCTAAAGCAGGTTTAAAACTGTGTGAGCGGTCCTGCATTCATTATTTTCTTATATCATACACAAACACACCAAGTAATGAGTTTGGAATTGAGCATGCTGCTTTTCTTATGGTCATGTTTTGGTATCATACCAGTCACTGTATTTAAAACTACAGTCTGATGAAGGTTATGATGGATGGTTTACCTGACTTATTGAGTGATAAGCACTGGGATCCAGTAGCTCAAGGAACTTTTCGAGCATTCCTGAACTGCCTTCCTCTACTTTTTCCGGGAGATTGTTTGAAACCGTAAGTTCTGACACCATCTGTGCAGCTTTATCTCCGGATTGTTCTTTTTCCGCCGGTTCAGTCTTATTGTTATCTCCATATTTCTTTTGCAGAGCATCCCAAAGGACCTCCACCTGGCTTAGGAGCTCCTCTATTTTGTGGTCTTGTCTTTGTTTTAAGCAGTCGTGCTCTTCGTTCTTTAAAAAAAACAAAAAGATAAGTGAGATCATTTGTATGAATTTTTAGTGCGCTGAAAAAGATCTCGAAACTGCATTACCATTCCAGTTGATGTCGTTGACTCTTTCAACACCTTATTGGGTAGGAGGCATTCTTGAGAAGAAACAGGGGTTGTTTGAGCCATCTGGGCGATACAGCTGGGAAAACATTAAGCGTTAATCAAACTTTACTCAGCAACTGCAACTTGAAGTCCATTGTATGAAATGACACATTCGCATTTATGGATCATTAACTTCTTCAGTCAACCACAGATTCATTGTGAAATAAAACACTAATTGCACCTCTTCCTGTCCTGTTTTTCTGAGATATTGTCCAGCTTGGAACAGCTGCTTTCAGACAGTGAGACTTGACTCCCTACAGAACATTCCTCAACCGGACTCCACATCCTATGGGTCCACAGGCCTTGAGAGCACTGCAGAAATACATGTTCAAGCATATATTACGTTTAATCATAATTAACATCAGAATATCGCAAACACATGGGGCGGCATCTTTTGATTTGTATTTGTATCTATAAATCTATATCTATTTTTTTATTTTGAGATGGAAACATGCCTAAACAGAAATCACAAAATGGATACTCGTAGGAAAGAGACTTTGTGGACTATCGTTGTCAAGTAATATTACTGTCTATTACTGTCTAATGAAGGTCATCTGTCATGTGTGATGCATTTAAAGCCTCTGTGTAAGAGATTGTTTTACCAAACTGGAATTTCAGACTAGTCGATTTTTCAATGTGGTCATTGACTGGTCATTTGTAATCACATGCTTGGAGATGTTTTTGGAGGCACTGCAGCTAACCTCAAATCCTCTGAGACGGTTTTGCTCTTCTTTGACGTCTTTTCCCATTACGCTGTGACCCTCATTTCTAGCAAAGCTCTGTGAGTCAGGGCATGTGGTTTGAGAATCAGCGGGTAATGCTGACGGGCGTTTTGAAGAAACATCTGTCTTCTGGTTCCTGTAGAAGTGGAACAAAATTTTACCTCTAATGGCACCATTGGGGCAGCATTACTCTTCAAAACATTTCAACCATATCATGATGTTTTATCATCATTTTTGACTATACAGGTAGTAGACTGTAAATCTTTAATGCTAAGAACTTGCAAAAAATATATATCTACATAACACTTGCACCATTATCTCTGCAGGTTATGTAATCCTGCTGCAATTGTACTGGTGTTGGGAAAATATTATTTTTGGCAGGCTTTTACTTCTTGTCTGGTTAGCTCATAGTTTCAGGAAAGGTGTGTTCGCAGAGCTAGTGATAGGCAAATCACTGCGAGAGCCAAAAAAGGTATGAAATTATTGCTTTTTGGCCTTATTATTTTGCTATCTATCTATCTATCTATCTATCTATCTATCTATCTATCTAATTAAAATGAATAAATAAGTGCTTAAAAAAATTAATCATGAAAAATATCTACAAAGATATTACACATAAGTATGTAATATGCGGTATTTAATTTAATATAGTTTGACAACATTCTGTGTAAGTCATCATGCAATATATTTGTTCTGTTTCGTTATGTTTAAAAAAGTATATAAAATTGTTTAAAATGTAACATAAAAAAAACATTTGTAAAATACATGTTTAGAACTGCTAAAAGTGAATTTTCAATAGCCTCAGACCTAAAAGAAATAAATTTAACTGTAACATAAAACTCTAATTGAATTAAAACTATGCTTCACAATTTCGTCCTCTCATCCAGTTCAGATGGTTATTGGTAAACAAACTTGGCTTGCTGTCCTCAGTGGAGACTTGAACCTGAGACTCAGCTTGACCTCCTAGTTCAAACCCAACCCCATTGGGGTACTACCTGTTGCCTGTAGGGAGAATAACATATGCTGGGGCTGTGCAGTGAGTGCTGCTTACATGCTCTTAATGATGACTGACATGCCTAAATGACTCCTTCCGAACCTATGTATGGAACTTCATTGCAAGTAGGTAGGTACAGTATAAGTAGGTTATAATTTGGGCTCATTTTACTCTGTATTTCTGTTAAATCATTCTGTATTAGTCTGAAGTAGTTGCTATAGTGAGGTTTATGAAAATCATTTAGGCAGTTATATTTTATCAGTTTCTTCCTCACTGCGTGGGCACATTCCTTCATTTCATTTTCACACAGTACCTGTCTCCCATCATCATATCTTCATACCATACATATGAGCTATTCCTAACATCTGCACCAGAGCTGAGGCGTAACAGCCTTCGTTCATCGATAACGACCCTTTTTCTTTCCCTGCCTGTCATTCATTCTCTGACACTTTCAGAAGTCATACTATTTAGCAAAGGTCATGTTCCAAATCTGAGTTTCCATAATGGCGTGAGTATCTGTGGAATTCTGCATCCAAAGCTGTTGACTGTTCTGTGATAAGAGCTATGATATAACCAGTGTGATATTTCGATGTAACTAAGCCACTAATTACAGCTTTCTGTAACAGTAGTGGCAATTTTTTTAACCAGACTTGCATGGTTTAATAGAAGAATTATCTACTATTTTTCTAAGCTCTAAGTGATATTTGTTTCCCTGGATACTGAATCGCACTTCAAAAGGGCACAAAACATTACATGAACTGGCAAATGCTTAAACTCTGAATCAGTGCTTGAAACTAAATACATAGCAATTGTGTCAAAACCACATCCACCATTTATGATTCAATAGGTCAATATCAAAATGAAAAACCATAACATTACATCACTAAACCACATGTCAGCTCCACTCCTGCATGTTGACAATTATGAATTCCATTTTTGCATGATGTCATGCACTATTCAAAGCTTTAAATATGACATCACTGTTCTCTAATACTTTGTTTACTATTGTTTTTTGTTCACAGGAGGACAATGGGAATAAGTGGACTTTTGTTTACCGGAGAAACTCTTGGAGAAGTGCCCAGTTCTCCTTCACCTCGGCCTGTTTGCATGTAACTCTTCTGGTTAGGGTTGGGTGGAGAGTTGACAGCCGAGACGCAGACTCATTCAGCATCTGGAAAGAGAGTTGTCCAGGGAGGGGTGGGGTCATGGAAGGAAATGACATCATTCATTTGGAGTTCATTTGCTGCAGTCCAGAGAAAAAAAAGCTTGTGTGTGACACCAATGCAATTGGCTACTATTTGGTTGAGTGAGAAATCATATATAAAAGAACAAAGTAACTCTGACACTGAGACACTGTTTTCATGTTCTCAAATTCAGGAGACAGCATTTCCTTTAATGAGCTCATAGGTTGACTTACGTTGATCTGACAGGCAATTTCTCTGTTCTCTTTGTCACTTTTTGGGATGTCGGCCGCCAATATACGGCTCCTCTGCAAAGAAATTAATTTTAAATCAGGACTTGCAATCATGATTTATAAAGACTGTTTAAGGTCTTCTCCAAATGCCAAAACTAATCAACCCTTGTTTTCTCAACCTTGCTGTTGATGGCGCCAATGATGCTGTCGGCTTGTTGGTAAAATGATGAGACGTCTAGAGCCAACATGAGATCCTGATGATAGTCCCTCAGGAGTGACCTCAATTTTAGCCACCTGCCGAGAAACCAAAGCGTTTGTATCACTAACGAAAGTGGATTAATGCTCTACGCTCAATTGTGCCAGGAAATCTTACGATTTGTCAACGTGGTCCCCTGGGCTTTGTCTTCTTCTTAACATTTCCATTCCTAAATCTACAGCATCTGTCTTCGTCTGAAGAGGTCTTTCTGGTTCCTCCTGGCATAGGAGATGAATTAAGAGTACATGAGGTAATGGTACAAGAAGGCGCATTAATAAACAAAACAGAAACATCTTTATGATGCATTTAACCTGCATCAAGTCCAGACTTGTCGTCAGTTGAATGAGAGAGTTCTCAAAGTCTTTGAGGTCTCTCCTTTGGCTCTGAGATGCGTCGTCTGGTTGATCAAGTGGGAAAGTTGGCATACTGTAATCGTAATGAAGGTTTCTTATCTTTCTTCCTTTAGTCCATGGATCAGTCTGTAAAGATACATATAAGCTGTTTTTTTGTGCCAAGGTTGTAAACTGATAAAGGTTGATTGTTATAGTATAAAAAATGAAAAAAATGTTTTCAGTTTTGAAGTATTAATG
Organism: Puntigrus tetrazona; assembly: GCF_018831695.1. NCBI lineage: Eukaryota > Metazoa > Chordata > Actinopteri > Cypriniformes > Cyprinidae > Puntigrus > Puntigrus tetrazona. The sequence continues at coordinate 23,483,102 of NC_056709.1, read as the reverse complement.
TATTAAGTTTGTACATTTACATTTAAAATTGTACATTTAATTGAGTGTATTGCTTGAAATTTGATTGAAAATACAGATTCTACACTTATTCGCAGCATATGTAGAATTAATGTTTTCCCGAGGTTTTTTTAGTTTCCTCATTTTAAGTGTTTCTATTTATTTATAAATATTTCATTGTGTCTTTTTTATAGCAATAATGTTCTTGGTTATGGTTTTCATCTGCGCTTTTGGACAATGACCTCACAGAATCTTGACCGACAGACTATTTCTCATTTTGTAAATCTCCCAAAATGTCTTACATCATTCTATGTTGCTGCAACTAATTCGATTTGTGCGCCAAGATCTGGTTCTTTTGCAGTTTCTCAGCTGTTAGGCAATAAAATCATGTTGTTTGTTTGGGTACATGAAGTACAGATTAAGTACCGAATTAATTCAAGAAGATTGTTTTCAAGATGATTTGCCAAAACATTCTCTTCAGAGGTATCAGATATCTCTACAGCGAACACCTCATGATTATGCACCTGTGTTTAGGACACCCGGCGGATTTTTACGATGTATTTTATAGCGTAAAACACAATAATAGCAGGATCTGAGTCTCTTGGCCCACCAACAATACATGAGCCTGAAGCAAGGTGTGGTAAATCCAAATAATGATCTCATCTAGTGGTGTTGGTGTTTTATATTGCAGATCTTGCATTGCTTAACTTGTCTTCTGCACCGCTGTGATGACTGCATGGTGTTAAAATTCTTTAACAGTGCGCAAACCACACCTTCTGCCCTTTAACATTTATAGTGTTGTTTTACCACTTACACAAAAAGGGAATCAAGTTGTGGAATACTGTAACATAATTTGCTATTCCTTTAGCCACAAAGTGCATCACAACCAATAGTTTTAACATTATTTGTGTCTGATCATCAGTTTAGACTTAGATTGTTCCCTCCAGTTTGGAACTGCCTCCCATTTTTTGTGGAAATTACCAGTTCATCTCGGATGTGGGCTTGTGTAATGAGGGGCCTGGCTATGACCTCATCTCAGTGAGCACAGTGTGCAAAACTGTAATAATCCACACAGATTTTTCTGCTTTTTTTCTTCTTCTCACAATAAGACAATGTGTTCTTGTTGTGCTTATTTGAGCAATGAGAAGCGGCATTTCTAGTTTTGCAGTGGGAAACCCCTCAAAGACATTCGTGGAGAGTATGCATGGGCAGGCAGTAACTGTTACAATTTAACAAACAGCTTATAAAAAACAGCGAGAGACTGAGAGAATAACAAATATGGAGCTGGTCTGTGTGCTGTTGGTTTGTGAAGCCTGTGGAAAAAAAGTGCCAACTAAGTAGAAATTATTGCATTTTTAAGTTTTGTTACAATATGTTACAATATTTTTATAATGCTGCGTTTATCTTACAATCCCAGTTATAGAGTTTGGTTTCTTTTTTCTTTTTGTCTGATTGTATATATATATATATATATATATATATATATATATATATATATATATATATATATATATATATATATATATATATATATATATATATATATATATATATATATATATATATATATATATGTGTGTGTGTGTGTGTGTGTATGTACAGTACACATGCACTTTATAATTTAAATTGAATATTGTTACAATTCAACATATTAAGTTAATGTATCACTAAAACAATACCAACAATTTCTATTAATTAAAAATGAATACAATTAATTTCATATTTATTACTTATAACCTAATAAACCTTTCGGCAATGAGCTTTTTTATTAACTAAATGGCACTTGGTCTTATCTAATTCAATCATATATCTTATTAAGCATTTAAATAAAATTCTAAGTATTTTTATATAGAATTGTAATAGATTTGCATAATAAAAATGTAAATAATAATACACAACAGTTGTACTGTATGTCTCTATGTGCAAATATTTTCCAGCTAAGGAACATAATGTCCAACACATAAAAGCAATGCAGCCCTGCTCACCTCCAGCTGTGCACCGGACTTGTCACTCAATCTTTCCTCAACAAGAAACAGCTTTTCAGTAGAAGTACTTTGCTTGTTTGTCTCATGGTTTGTCACATTAAAGTCACTGGCAGTCTGGCTTTCAACATTTGCACACATAGCAATCTTCCTGATGGATCTGGAAGAAGCTGATGGGGACACAGAGTCCCTGTCATCTTCCTCTTTAATATCATCTGAAAGTCCTTCCACAGGTGTAGATGTGGACAATCTCTCCTCATGGAAAGGAGAATTGTCATTGTTAGAGTTGTTTAGTTCACAGCAGTCCAAAACCGGTACAGGAAGGATGTTGCCCACATAATCCAGACATTTGTTTTCGGAGGGGACCGATAACTTGGTCCCAATAGTAAAAGGTTGGATCCTCTTCATTCTTGCTTTAATCATCTGATTGAGGAACAAATAACCATAAAGCAATAAAACATCATTGTATTAAAAGAATCCTTCTTCTGGTAAATCCGGTCAAATTACGAGTCTGAAGTCAACCAAGTCAGTCAAACAAGCTAAAACGGTCCACTCTGAAGTCGTCTGAGACACTGCAGAGAGACTTTTGAGATGCAGACTGCAGGAACTGTGGAGAACGTGACTCCTGCACAGACTATGAGAAAGCGAGAGGGGGGTGAGGGAGGAGAGGAGTAAGCGAGAGTTTAGTAGAAACAGGGTGAGGTCATCACACTCAGTCACGGCCCCATTTGGAGGGAGAGAGAGAGCTGTAAACCCAAGCTGTAAAAGCTTCCTCCCAAAATAAGAAGTTGTGGGCAGATAAGACTCAGAAACACAAAGTCGAGCCCTCTTCTGAGGCCTTGCTTCTCGACAATGATGTCATATATTTTTCCTCAGCTGTTCCCTTATTTTTCTCATGCAGTGTTTTCGATTTGCATGCGATTCACAGATCCATTTATGTTGCAGAACATTCGGTTCATCTGAAGATACATGCGCTCGGTTGCTTCCTGCAACACAATAAACAGATAAAAACCTCTAGGTGAGTAGATGCGGTAAGTGGTTTAGACGGTGGTAGCCTCATACTATTATCTAAATGTTTACAGAGCAGCAACAGGGGAAACATTGCGCATTCTGGCTGTGGCCCTCCTCTGATTTAAACCAGGTGTTTGGTGCGGTGTGTTGGAATAAGCTACTGTATAGCACTTGTCTCTAAGGATCGGTTTTATCTCAAAACCCTGATAGTCCCGACAATTAAAGTATTTATTTGGCCTGTTGTATGAAGTTTACTTGAACAGACTTAAAAGTTCATAATACAGCAGTAAGCCACAATAGACCAATATTTAAGCTACGATATAATAAATAATATATGTAAAAATGCAAGCAAAATAAATATATAAATTCATTTATTTCAAAGACGTTAAATTAAAACAAAAAACAAAACAAAAAAAGCATAACAGCATACTATATATACAAGACTAATAGGGCTGTTTAATGTTACTGCTTGTCTAGACCTAAAATTAATTGTACCAATTCTATTCCTTACAGAGTCGTGGAGTGAAAATCTATGCAGCAACATGATCTTGGATTCCTTTCGATGTGGCTCATCCTTTAGCTTGTCTTTTCATGAAGAGACTAAAGTGTGAACAAAGACTTTAGTCACAGGGCCTCCCTGCATATCCTTTTTTTTTTTTTCTTTGGGCTCATGCTGGACTGCCTTTTAGAGTTCTCTTGGGTTTTCATCTTACAATATAACGTCAAAGTTGCATGAATAATTATGGAGGGATAACCACAGGAGGAGTCCTTCTCTAGGGAATATGAAATTTAATATTTTGATTGACAAATCCTTTGATTGTACAACAGTCTGACATCTGAGATTATGATGAATGGTCTAACTACAGGCACTTATGACGTAATGCTTTAAACGTCTGTTCAAGAAAAGATCAGAGTCAGCGCTCCAACTTCTATCATGATAAGCCCTTTAATAAGATGTATAGCTTTTCATTTGGAAAAAATATTTTTATATTTCATATTTTCATTTATAAAAATATGTGTTTAACATGAAGCACTAATAGTGTAGATTCTTCCAGATCTGGAGAATGTTAGCTATTTGTCACGGGAGTCCGTCAGGAGACAGATGGGGGGTACGTGACTCTTGCAAACCCATGAAAAGGAGGGGAAAGGAAAAAGGAGTGCTTGGGAATGAACTAGATAAACGGTGAGGTCATCTTGATCCCAGCCGCAGACAGAGGAGGCAGTTAACCACAGCTGTAAAAGCTTCCTCCCTAATAAGACATACATAACATTGTGTTTTCGTGAGAACAAAAAGACACTGCTGTCTCCTTAATTAATAGGTACACCTAAAAAGGGAACTTTACTAGGGGTAGAAATAACACAACATAACATAACATAACATAACATAACATAACATAACATAACATAACATAACATAACATAACATAACAACATTATGATATATTGTCGGGTATTTTTATCGATGGTTTTTTCTGACCTATTTTTTATATTAAAGGACATTCGAAACTATTTAAGGACTTTTATTTTGTTTATTCGTAAGCTACGGGAGAAGTCACGTGACATAACACAAATCCGACTGTCATATGATTGTAGTTTCATTTTCATCATGGCTGCGCTCTGCATCAGTGTCCTGTTCCAGCTGCTCTTCTGTCTTGTACTTTCTTTACCGACGGGACGAAACTCCATCTGCGGTTATAATGTGAGTTTTGTCCTAACGCCTGATTGTTTGTTTGAATGATAAGTTTGAATAAACGTAACAAACTTTGACTGAGGGAAACAATACACAATAACAAAAACATTCCGAATGTACATTGGTATTAATAATTTTTCTTTCGTAATTTTTGCACTTGTCACTGCGCTACCATAGTGTTTTATAGCAGGCTTTTGTACATGTACCATGGTAATTAAGTCAGGGAAATTATTGTAGAATGAGGAAGTAAAAGTCATTATTGTTGTATTTGTTCTCTGATAACGGACAATGCATCCCTGTAGTCATGTCCAGCCACAAATCCGTCCATGCTGAATGTCCATCTGGTTCCTCACACACATGATGATGTTGGCTGGCTCAAGACTGTGGATCAGTACTACTATGGAGGTGAAGCTTTGTTCACGTCTAACCTGTAAATTGCATTTGGTATGCACAGTGGTAGATCATATTCTTCATGTGACTGGTGTATGATTTATATGTTGCTTGTCATATGATAGTGGCAATGCACTTGAGTGTTAAAGCTTAATGTTTAACCTCACAGCACAATGCACACAAAGTTTTGTTCATTTCAGGCTTGTTAAAAATAAAACGCAAATCTCAGTTGTTGTTTTTTTATTCCGGTCATTATGTTTTCCAGACCGAAACAACATCCAGCACGCAGGAGTTCAGTATATTTTGGACTCTGTAATAGACCAGCTTCAGAAGGATCCAGCGCGACGGTTCATCTACGTAGAGACAGCCTTCTTTTACCGCTGGTGGAGACAACAGAGCCAGAACACACAGCGAATCGTAACACAGCTGGTCAATGAAGGTGAGGAGGGGGAGACGACAAAAACTATAAAAATAAAAAAATATTTGTAAAACACACACACACACACACACAAAATGTAAAGATACTAAAATGTGATGTCACATGTAATATTCTTTAGTTCACGTTGACTAACTACATTAGTTAACATGTACTAAGAATTAACAATGCTTCCAATTTCAGCATTTACTTTGCATTTAATTTCAGCATTCACTAATGAATTATTAAATTAGTTGTGCTTGTTAACATTAGTTAATGCACTGTGATCTAACATGAACAAATAACGAACGACTGTATTTTTATTATCTAAATAATGTAATAAGGTACTGTTCATTGTTCATGTTAATAAACACATTAAGTAATGTAACAAATGACTCCTTATTGTAAAGTGTTACCAAAAAAAGAAGATTGGAATTTTTTTTTTAAAAATGACGCTATAATTAATAATACATTTCGTCTACAAATAGGAAGTGCCGTAAGAAGGTCTAAAATCCTTTGCTTACATGCCCCAAAATATCTGGGCTTTTATAAATCGCTTTATTTTTCTTTCATAGGTCGTCTTGAGTTTATAAATGGTGGCTGGTGCATGAGTGACGAGGCCACCACGCACTACAGCGCAGTCATAGATCAGATGACTCTGGGGCTGCGATTCCTGAATGACACCTTCGGAGAATGCGGCCGTCCCCGGGTGGCCTGGCACATCGACCCGTTTGGACACGCCCGAGAACACGCCTCCATCTTCGCTCAGGTTACTGCGGCACATTATTTGCGACTGCTGTGTCTGGTGTGGCGTAGTGACGCTGATGACTCTTCATTTATTTACAGATGGGCTATGACGGTTTCTTCTTTGGCCGTTTGGACTATCAGGACAAAGCTCGCAGGATGAAGACCAAAGAGATGGAAATGCTCTGGAGAGCCAGTGAAAGCCTGGCACCGCCTCTCGCTGATCTCTTCACAGGTACTAATCCAATTCTGATTTTCATATAGTACGGAATCAACGGTGTCTGTTCTTCGATTAGTTGTAGATACTCTCCTGCTTTATATATTATATTTTTAAAAAAACAGTCGGTACGATTAAATTGATCTTGCTGAAGATTTTTATATTTTAACCATAGCCTTATATGTTTCATCTCTAAAGGTGTTCTTCCGAATGGCTATAACCCACCTGAGGGCTTCTGCTGGGACCAGTCGTGTGATGATCCTCCAATAAGAGATGACCCAGACCTTGAGGACTACAATGTGGATGAGATAGTACAGAGTTTTTGAACGTTTCCTATAAGCAGGTATTTCAACAGCATTGCAACAGCACTCAGTTCAATCAATCATATATAATGCTCATGAGAGATTTCTGTTCCCAGGCTGCCTTTTATAAGACGAACCACATCATTATGACCATGGGTTCAGACTTCCAGTATGAGAACGCCAATCTCTGGTACAAGAACATGGATAAGTTGATCAAGTATGTAAATGCCCTGCAAGTTAAAGGGAGCAAGGTGAATGTGCTTTACTCAACACCGTCCTGCTACCTTCAGGAACTCAACCTTGCCAACCTCACCTGGTTTGTGTGCATACATATCTAATACATTTAAATATGGCGTGTTAAGCTATATCTTTAATACCAGCACATAAGAAATCTTATCTGTCCTGGACATTCATCTTAGGCCTCTGAAGACAGATGATTTTTTCCCCTATGCCGATGACGCTCATGATTTCTGGACAGGTTATTTTACCAGCCGGCCAGCGTTGAAGTTATACGAGAGACTGAGCAACAGCCGACTACAGGTATTGCTCACACACAAAAAAACACCTTTATAGAATTTATTTATTTTTTGGGGGGGTTATCTGTATTTTCCGGTTTTGATCTTCTAGACATGCAACCAGTTGGAGGTGCTCGGTGGGCCCAAGTCCACATCAGGACCCTTTGGTGAAGGGGACAGTGATACTATGAGTAAGTTTGCATCTGTTGTAAATGCATCACTTTTGTTGTCTTATCCGAGTGGTCTGTTTGACACCCTTTCTTGTCGCTCAGAGAGGGCGATGGGTGTAGCTCAACATCACGATGCTGTGTCTGGGACAGAAAAACAGCACGTGGCGTATGATTATGCCAGGAGACTGGCTACAGGCTGGGCACATTGTGAGGTACTAAGACATAAACTGTCACATTGTTTCAGGGTAAACTTGGCTTTAAATGTAATGAAATTTAAAAATATTTGAACGCGCTTCATTGGCATGGCTATCAAAAACATTACTAAATGGATTTTAAAAAAGCATTGATATCTCCAGTGTCCCTTTCCTGTTCAAGGTGCTGGTTCGTAATTCTCTGGCGGTTCTCAGTGGCTCTGAAGCTCCACGTGTGTTCTGTGAGAATCTCAACATCAGTGTGTGTCCCCTCACAGAAAGCAGCCAGATGGTACTGTACACATATTTCAGTGAATACATTCATACAATAAAAGTACATTCACTATAATGAATTATGATCGTTCTCTTTTTTTTTATTATTTGCCCTCAGTTCTCTATGAATGTGTACAATCCTCTGGGCAGGACTATAAGCTGGCCTGTTCGTTTGCCTGTCAATGGTTCATTGTACAAAGTTACCGATAAAAACGGCAAAGAAGTGGACAGTCAGGTTGGAAACTTTGTTTATGTCATTTAAGCATATTTGGAACATTTATGATATGAAATAATCTACTTCCCTCGCCTCCCGTCAGGTGGTTCCACTTTCAAAGTCCACACAGCAAGTGAGGCGGAACAGGGGTTATGCCAAAGCTGAGCTGGTTTTTCAGGTTGAAGCTCCTCCTCTTGGCTACACTACGTACATCATCTCCAAGCTTAAGGAAGAGCCTCCTGCATCCAGCACCAAACCCACAGCCACTCGCGTCATTCAGAACAAGGTACATGGAGTAGCAGCTGGTTAAAATCACTGCTGGAAACTCACTAATCTAAGCAAAAAATGTCAAATGAATAGGAAAGACTTTAAAAAACCCTCACAGAAGACAGAAGAAATAATTTGGGCTGCAAGGCTGCATTTATTTGATCAAAAATGTTATAAAAACAGTAAGATTATTTACATTATTTATATATTTTTAAATAATGTAAATTGTTTCTGTGATGGCAAAGCTGAATTTTCATCTTTGATTAATGGAAATCTTTCGATCAGTTATTTGTATGCTTAATTCCTTAATAAAAGTATTAATTAAAAAAATCTTACTGACATCAAACTTTTAAACGATAGTATATTGACCACCCAATTCTGAATTTAGAAACTTTGTACTCCCAAATGACCTTGTGTGAACTCGGCTGGTGGTTTTTATATGCAAAGTGGTTAACTAAATGAAAACAGATGGCATTTACAAGTTGTCACAGAACTTAAAGGTACAGTACACGATGTTTGCATGACGGTAGTGAACGCTTTTTATTATTTTATTAGTACTGGACTGTGACTATTTTGCAGTTAAATGCGAATTGTTTTACAATCACCGAATCACAAAAATTGAAGGGAATGGCTCAAATTTATTAAAATTGCATATTTGGACTATTTCATGTTTTAGTTAGCATACATAATGAATCTGTTCTTATGTATGTTTTAGTTCTTGAAGGTGACCTTTGACGACACCACAGGTCTGTTGAGCAGCCTGACAAACCTGGAAACAAATCAAACCATTCGACTCACTCAGAACTTCTACTGGTCAGTCTGTGCCTTCCATACCATCTACCATAGTAATATCTTTAGGTTTTTTAATGTGTTTTTTATGTGTGCTTTAGTATTTATTACATTGCCTTAGAGTGTAAGTAAAATGATGAGCAATATTTACTATATATATATATATATATATATATATATATATATATATATATATATATATATATATATATATATATATATATATATATAATGTATGTGCATGTTTCTTGTGCTTTTTGACAATTGCAGGTATAATGCAAGCGCTGGGAATAATAAGGAAAGCCGGCAGCCATCGGGGGCTTACATTTTCAGACCTAATTCCTCAGACCCCTTCGTCGTTAACAAAACTGCTGAAATACAGATAGTTACAGTTTCCAACACAGTTCAAGAAGTGACGCAATGGTTTAGCCCCTGGGTTTCCCAGGTTGTCCGTTTGTATGAGGGCCACAGGGAACTGGAGCTTGAGTGGACCGTGGGACCTGTACCTATTGCGTGCGTCAACACACATACACATCTTTCTCTGATTTATATCTTTGAAAATGATAGCCTTAGTAGAACTCTTCCACTGACTATCTGCTCTCTTTCTGTTTTCAGAGATGGTTTAGGGAAAGAAGTGATCACCCGTTTGGACACAGACATTGAGTCCTCTGAGTATTTCTACACTGATTCTAATGGCAGAGAGGTTCTGGAACGACGGTGAGGAGATTAAGAGATGATTCCAGGAATTTGAATGTACACACACACATATATGTGTGTGTTAAAATGTATTACAAATGTACATTAATTATAAAATACGTTTTAAATTGTAATATTTGAACAGTTTTTTGTATATTTTGAACAAATGCTGTAAATATAGCCTTGGAAAGCATAAGAGACTTCTTTCAAAAGCATTTAAAAAACCTTACTGATCTCAAACCTTTAAATAGTCATGCATTTCAGCTGTTGGAAAAGTAATCTAAGCAGCAGTGTCGTTGTAGGAAAGATTATCGGCCCACTTGGGATTTGAAGCAGACGGAGCCAATCGCTGGAAACTACTATCCAGTCAATTCTCGTGCTTACATCAAGGCAAGTGTCATTCAGCCAGTTGGACCAGCGTTCTTGTTTTTTTGTTTGTTTTTTAATACTGGGTCTGTTTTTATTATTTTGCTTTCCATTTGTTTTATTTACACTGAAATATCACATTTTGTCTTTTTTATATTGCCTGTCTCCGTCCTTGTTTTCTGTTGTCACTCAGATCTTCATAAACAGTCTTGGGCCTAACCTGTCAGGGAATCTAATATATGTGTGTGTGTTTAGGATGACAAGCATCAGCTGACAGTAGTGACCGATCGCTCTCAAGGGGCCAGCAGCATCTATAACGGCTCGCTGGAAATCATGGTAAAATAATATTACCTTTCCTTCTTTCTGTCAATCTCACTCTCAGTTAATTTGAAAGTAACGCTCGCTGTGAAAAATACTTGTGGTATGAGTAACGGTATGTTTCTGTAGCCCAGAGTAATGCTTTGTTTATGGATAGCTGTTTGTTGTTTCTCTTATTAATTTGTGTGGATGAAGTAGTGCATACACTGTGATCTCAGTGAATTAATCCAAAACTCAGCTGAATTAATGTTATTCACGATGGAAAACGGGAAGTCCCGTTCTGAGGCAAATGATTCGCGAAACATGCTTTGAAGTCCCGTTTTGAATCAAATGATTTGCGATGCCTGATCCGATTGGAGCGCTTAGAATCATTTTGCGATGCAATGTTTTCACTGACTCGGAGTTACAAAAAGCTCCTTTGATACTGCTATTTTCTAGCTTTTTTATATAATATATTTGTTTCATCAAATCACCGGGGAAATGAAAACGTTAGAATTAATTACTAACCTAATTACTATGTTTTTTTAAATTGTCATTGCGTTAAATACATTTTCTATCGTATTAAAACATTTAATAACGTGACAGCCTTTTACTTGCCTAAAAAGGTTTAGTTGGTACAGAGTCCTATACTAAACGTTTCAATTGCATTATAACACTGAATAGCTATAATTAGTGGCTAAAATTGAGGGGAAAATGCATTTAATAGAGACATCAATAGTAGTTTTGCATTACAAATACTGGTCATTGTTAATAATAGGCTAATTATAATTAAAATGTTTAAAGAATTTTATATTGTTTCTACATTAATATGGAGGTTAACATACAGTTAATTACAAATAGAGAAAATGTGTCGATAATAAGTTATTTTAATCGATTGACTGACAGACAGCACTAATGTTAACTTTTTAAAGGTGTTGGTGTTAATAATAGTAGTTAATTTTGATGATGAATATGCATTTTAATTTTATAGTCCCCTCAGAAAAGAGGGCGGGACAACCACCAACCCCTTGGCCCTCCTTTATAAATTTAAATTTGATAATCCGGACCTCAAATGAAATTATTTGAATAGCACTGCACTAGACTATCACATTTCTCTCAGCCAAACATGACCAGAAAGAAGTGTTGTATAATTACACTTTATTAAAATATATTTTTTTATATTAAACAATTAAGCAATTAATCAGATCTAAAATATACGTTTTTGTGTAAGTTATAAGTACACACACATGCATGTATAATATAGTATAATATAAATTATATGAATATATAAATCAAAATATTTAGAAAATCTGTAGGTAGGTGTCTTTTCATATGCATAATATACACAGTTCACACACATATTATAAAAACAAAATACTTTTATTTTGGAAGCTATTAATTTTTGTCCCTGCGCTAATTTTTCTATATGTTTTATAATAGCTGCACAGGAGACTGCTGTATGATGATTTCAGAGGAGTGGGAGAGCCTCTCTCTGAGCCGGGAGTGTTTTTTGATGGTTTAGTTGCCCGAGGGCATATGCTGCTGACCCTCACGCCACCAAACATGGCCGCAGATATCCACAGACCCCTCGCACAGGGTATGGTGCTCCAACCCCTGCTCTCCTTCCAGGACGGCACACCTCTCTCCAACACAAAACTGGAGGTTTGTAGATCAATGGACAGATAAACTGAATAGGTTTACTCATCATTAGCTTAAACTGAACAGAATAACAGATTGCCTCTCATTCCCTCCTTCCCATAGTTCTCTGGGCTTCAGGCTGCTCTGCCCCCTGCTGTTCACCTGTTGACAATGTCTCAGTGGGATAAAGACTCTGTTCTGATTAGGCTGGAACATCAGTACCAGGCCAAAGAGAGCAAAACACACTCGCAGCCTGTTACAGTCAACTTACAGGTAACACACATTTTTCATTCCTACTTAGAGTAAATCAAGATGCAGTCAGAGACTCAATTCAGCTACACTTTATTTTACAGTACAGGGATTTGCATATACTTGCAGTTTACTTCTAGTGTATCTAAGAAAGTACTGGTAATACAAGATAACTACATGGGGTAGGTTCAGCGTTAGTACCTAGTTATTACCTAGCAAAGATGCATTTATCTTTGTGTGTTTGCAGAAGCTGTTTTCTACTCTGGAGGTGCTCGGAGCATCTGAGATGAGCCTTGGGGCAAATCAGTGGAAAGAGGACATGAACCGGCTACAGTGGAACACAGGTAACTGTTTTTCATTTTTCTTAACTTTTGAACAAATTGGCTTCCAGAAATGAAGTGGTTGATGTGTTTGTCTTTCAGCAAAGGCATCAAAGCCACTCAGTGCCAAAGACCCCTCACCATGGGAAGTCACACTAAACCCAATGGAGATCCGCACCTTCTTGTTGCGGGTACGACAGCTTTAGAACCGACCACCCTCAGGTCACTCCACGAGCCAATCAGAGTGTAGCATTGGAGTATCCAAACCTGGCACTGATTCCTGAAGAGCTGAACTAAGCTGCATCGTCCAATTAATACTGGTTCCAGTTGTTTTAATTTTGTAAAATTTGAATATGGATGTTCTTCACACTTGACTGTGCCATATGTTCATAAAGATGTATATGATTCAGTCTTTGTTTCTACTGAATTTCTCACAAGCTCTAGTTTGGTTAGCTACTGGCCAAATGGGCATCTTGTATTTCTTGTATTCACACTGTGCCTTTCAGATGAAAAGACTTTTTTTTTTAAAGCATGAAACATGGAATAAGTTTAATGATCAGTAATAAATTGTTTTTAAATGATACATGATGTGTGCTGCTCATGTTGTATAGAAATACACAACCGTTCACTTAGTTTTTATTTGCCAGGCAAAACTAAAACATTCAAAATATAAAATAACTGCAAAGAATAGAATGTGTTCCACCGATGCATCAACAGAAAAATTTAAGTTTTATGTTAATTGTGTGATGCAATTTAAGTGTGAATCTGTACATATTTGGACACATGCATTATTTAAAAATGAGAAACCCACTTAGTCCATCTTTTCCTCAGTTTCTTGCTCGAGTTCATGTGAATAACAGCATTTCTCTCCATATGTACATGTTCCCTGGAAAAGAAAGAAAAGCAATAGCTTTGTTAGGTTACATAGCTGTTGCGATTTAATGCTTGAATAATTATCAATTAAGGGCACTTCTGACTGCTGCACAATTAAATTTTATAAATCATGTGTACAGGAATAGGAGTTGAATGCCCGTAATTCTTGTACTTTACAAAACTAAATGAAATTGCCTGTTTGAAGTTAAAATTCTCAAATACTGACTTGGATTCAAATTCCAATCAAATTTTATTTGTCACATACACAGACATACGTAGTACAACATGTAGCGAAATGCTTTGGCCATCATCCCATCCACATACAGATACAAGATGGGGGTAGACATGAAATAACAGGGATGACAGAAATAAAGAAGTACAGCATTACATGAGGAGAGGTGAGGAAAAAAAAAAAGCTGACCACAGTGTGGTGACGGAAAAAAAAAACACCTCAGTAATAGAAGCACATAGTTTAGACAGATACAGAGTAGTCAAGTGGACATACCTTCCGAAACTTCTTACAGGGGAAGTTTTTGAGTTGAGAAGAGTTTGTGATTTGTTTCTTTCTTTTACCCTGAAGCTGTTTTCTTTTGTCCTCCAGCTCAGAAGAGATTCCTCCACTAAATACAAGAAAATGTGATTTAGAATGATTTTGCTCACAAATGAACAAAGGAGCATCATCAGTATGACCCACCCAGCTTTGGCGCGGGCTTTGGGTCCCCAGTTGGCCTGTGGATTCTCCTGGAAACGTGTGAGGTGCCGTTTTCGTGATTGAGGGTTTGCATCTCCTCTGATTTCAAAGCAGGCTTGAAGACTAATTGAGAGAATATGAAGATGAATAAAAATATAACTTCACTACCATTAAACTAAACTAAAAGGTATAGCAACATATACACCAGAAATTATGATATCAAATAGAGATCAGGTGAATTAAATATAAAGGCATTTAATCGTTACACTGGCTCTTTGGAGATAATGTGGTGAGCAGGACTGGTTTCTGATAACCGCTCTCTCTTCACAGGATTGGACTTTTCCTAAGGAGTAAGCAAACAGAGAAACTCCATCATAAAATGAGGTGTTATCATGAAGATCTTTCAGGTAGGTATGGTGGTCACTTACCCAGCAACGAATGATATCCCACAACACCCCAGCCGGAGCATCGGTTTTCACTGCATTTTTACAGGCATGAGAGAGAGACACTCTGTACCCAGCATGCAGGAGAGCTGACCTACACCACAGAAAGAAAATGAGGACACCCTCCACTGAAATTCTATCGACCCCAAACTCTTGATGCTTTAAAACATTCATAAAGATAAAATAAACCCTTGAAGTGAGTGGTTTAATCTTGGTATTCTGAGGAGATACAATCACTTCATATAATGAAATGATTTAATTGATGCATTCATTCACATATAAACATTGATCAGCGAACATAAAAGGTCAACCACACTTTCAATGTTTTCTTTAAAAATCTCTTTTTTTGTATTGTGTATTTGTGTTGTGACTTGAAGGTGAGTAAATAAATGACAGAATTTTCATTTTCAATTTTAAAATAAGAATTATAATTCTTACTGACTCCATTCTCTGTAATAGCAGTGTACATGACGCATGTTAAATATGTTGTATTGAGTTTACCTGAACTGCAGCATGGACGGCGTGCTACAGTGAACTGTGCTGCTCAAATGATCCAAAACATAATACAGAGGAACGTCCTGCAGCTCCTAAAACACAAAGCTCAATCTCTTCAGAAAACCAAAACTTCTTTGCCTGGATACATTTAAAATGTCACAATGCTAATGATTCTCCCTGTGAGGTTTATTAACTGACCTCGGTCACCATGCTAAGCACCCCCTCGATCCGCTTGGATGTTCTGAAGCGGGTGGGGTTCCCTGAAACAGCACTCAAAACCTTCTGAACAAACGCAATGTCATGAATAGGCTCCGCCCAGACGGGACCTCCCAACTGCAAAAACAGAGAGATGAGCAAAGTAATGAGAAACATTCATCTTTGAAATATACTGAAGCATGTTAGTTGCTTTTATACAGTAATGCAACAATATTACAACTCTGGCCAATATAATAAGAACAGTTTGATAAATGGCTGATTCACGTTAAAATATTACACAATTTTGTCTAAAAAAAAAAAAAGGGGAAAAATAATTTAAGTAGTATTTCCCAAATTGTGGTTTGCAAACCCCAAACAGTTATATTTACAGAAATTAATATTAGTTAAATTTCATAAACACACATTTAAGAGTGTTATTAAAAGACTTCTTGCTGTAAAAACATGAAATGTAAAAAAAAACAACAAAAAAAAAACAGGGTAAATGAGAAGATTAAATCAACTAAATGTCCAATATTGTCAGATTTATATCCAATATCGGCTGACATCAGAGGGATATTGTATTTATTTTTTTTATGCACATAAGAGATATTGATAGACCTGGTGCCTCTGCCCACAGTGTTCACAGCTGGGTCCCACAGGTGGTCCAGTGGCTGCCGAATACTTCATACTGTAACAAACAGAAATATACACTTACTGAACACAAATATTGAAACTGACAGTACAAAAACGGAGGTAGAAATACTTACTGTTTGCCTTGGCTCATCTTCTTCCCCATTCTCTGAAGATGAAAAGCACCACAGCCAACACAGTTATACAACAGCGCCTGCTTACTATGAAACACAGATACTGGAATTTACTAATCACAGAATACATTTCCATACAAAAATTTGGTCTCAGTTCAATTTAAACATTTGGAAAAAGCCTGTTATGCTTAAGCATACACACATATACATATATATATATATATATATATATATATATATATATATATATATATATATATATATATATATATATATACACATATATATATATATATAATACATATTTACAATTTATTTAAACGTAATTATATTTGTAACTTTTAATATTGCACTTTTTCCATGTATGATTACTAGCAGGTATTTTATCTCTATATAGACAGAGTAAACTGTGTTTTTTACCTTGCAGAGTTCTTGACCACAACCTGGCCTGTTTTGACTCTGACAAACACACGAATGTAGAAATCCACACTCACACTCAAGAGAGGTTCAATGTATCGCTGATAAACAGCTGCTCTCTGATCTAAACTGTGCAGAATAATGCGCAAGGCCTAGAATACAAAAAAAGAGAATAAAAGTGTGATTAAGAAATAGATATGATGTTTTGATATGCGGAGAGGACATCCATTTGCAATCGGCAGTCAGCCTGATCTTACCATCTCATGACAGTATTTGGACTTGATAGACACAGAGCCATATTTGCTGTAGCAGGTCTCCCCACTATTTCCAGCCATTACAGCCATATCCGTACACGTAATACAAAGCAACCCTGATAATGAGAGAGCGGGATTACTGTATGTGTACTGCATATCACGTTTAATAAACTCAGAATGTGCATGTATGTGAAAAGCTACAGACTCACCCCCCTCACTGACAGCCTGCACAGCTGCGTCCAGAAACGGAGAAGGGCTACCATAGGGGTCCAGATCAATAACATCATATCGTTCCTTCCTCCCTCTTGCCTCATACATCACCATGCTGTAAAGAAGTTGTCATAGCAGGTTGTGACTGTTAACTAAAGGTATAACAAATCATTTTCAGTAATAGGCGGAAAAAATTCATTAAAGAAAAAAAAAATTATTAGGAGGGCTGAAATACAAAAATTATAGGAAATAAAAAAATAAAGCCTAAAATTAAAGAAATTACAAATATAAAAAGGAAAAAAAAAGTGTTTGTATATATTTAGAAAATAAGAAAAAAAATTATAATATATATATATATATATATATATATATATATATATATATATATATATATATATATATATATATATATATGTGTGTGTGTGTGTGTGTGTGCAGATCAAGAAAAAATAAACACCTGGCATCTCTTTGGCTGGCTTGCAGTATGTGGGACACGTTGTTGTGTTGTGCATCCTGGGCGATCAGGGCAGCAGCTTTAGCAGAGTAATCATTAGCAGTGATGCTTTTCAGGCCAGGAACTTCCAGAGCAAAACGTACAGAACGCAGGCCTGATGCCGCCAGACCCTCCAGCACCATGCAGACCTTGCTAAAACATAACAGAGATATAAATGATGTTATTTAGCCTCCTGAGAAATAACTCAAAATATATATATAAAAATGTTAAGAAATTAAACTGATTATATATATATATATATATATATATATATATATATATATATATGTATATATATATATATATATATATATATATATATATATATATATATATATATATATATATATATATATATATATATATATATATATATATAAACTTCAAACATACAGGAAAATTTTAAATGTTGCAAAGGCCTTTTAATGAAAGTTTAAGTACCACAATTACTATAACTAAAACTGAACTAAAAGTTAACAAATACAAACTAATTAAGTCATTTAAAACAACCCCATAAATCAACTAAAACACATTACATAATTACTAAAACTAAAATGTAAGCGAAAATAAAGCTACTTCAAAATACTACCCAATTTTATAGTAGTACATAATCAATGATTAAAACACAGTAATTGGCCCAACCACAGACCTCACATCTTTCCCCTACAGACGCAGTGATGAACTCTTTCTTGTCATCCTCTTTTTCCATTTGCTGCTCATCTTCAGGCTGTTCTGATATTTCCTGGTCTACCGCTCCATTCTTCTCCTCCGAGAGTCGAACCACAACTCGATCTTTCTCACCTGGGATCAATATCCGGATACCCCTCTGAGCCAGCTGCTCCCTAGCAAACTCCGTTATTACCGCACACCTGATCGAAGGAGGTCAATATGAATTTTAATGGTGAAATTAAAAAGAAAACATTACAAACGTAACAAGCCTAGAAACCGCACTCACGTTAAATCTCGATTGAACTCCTGCACAGGGTTGTAGAACACCTCATTAGCACTTGGGAATAAAATGGCAGCCTTTCCCTCTCTGACAACTGTCTCCCCAGGTTCTGTGGATGAGGTCTGCCTGCTTTCTGTAGAGCTGGAAGGTTTGGTGTCTTCCACTGGTACTGCTGGGGTAGTACTGTCTGCATCTGCCCTGCTCTTGTTTGGGGATTCTTCAGGTTCTTTCTTGCTGTCCATTGTCCTGAACTTCTTGAAGACACAGTTGTGTCCTGTAGCGAGGATCTGAAGTATTGAGGATCTCTTCTTAGGAAATGCTAAAGAAAAACCTATAAATCTTGAGGATACCTGAAGTGTTGGCCTTGCTAACATCTACCAAAAAAACAACCTTGTGACCTGTATAAAAAAAAAGAAAAAAGTATTTTAGTTACTAAGTGCTTACAAATTCCTACATGATATTTATTATTAATAATAACAATAATAATAAAAACAATGCAAACACTGCACAATTATTTTCCAGTCATGTACAGATTTCTGATTTTAAACAAAACTACAACATCAAAACGTATTTTTGTAATGACCCATAATAACCACACGACCTAATTTTACATTTAACAATAATTTAATTTAATTAATGATTTAAAGTTTCATTTAATTTGCAATTGTCATTTTACAACATGGCCAGCTTCAGTCATAATGTAACTAGCCAGGCTAGCGTTAAATTGTATCTCGCTTTCCAACTTACCGTTGAATACCCTTCCTAAAAGATACTTTAGTTATGGCATCGTTCACGTACAAAAACAAACCACATCGTTAAACGTTCACCAGCACAGAGACTTTTCAACTGTTAGCTTGAGTGTTTCCACTGCAAATTCACATGTGTAGCTTATGCTGTGTGTGAACTACGGAAGCCTTGTAGTACTAAACGCCCGACGAGGACGCCAAGCACTGCGCATGCGCACAGCTATACGTTGAAAAACGCTTCACCGTAAAATAAGGGCACAGAGGGCAAAAATAGACCATTTAGGAACTCGTTCTCTCAGTGAAGAATGCATAGTGCCTGAATATTATAAAAAATATATTTTTAGTCTGTGCCTGTTTATGCTTTTGTAATACTGTATAAATAAATACATGCTTTCTCTAATTATCTAATAGTCTACTTGCTTTAATGTAGTAATTAAATGATCATTATTCATTATTAACACTATATACTGAAGTGTACACTAAAAAGTGGTTAATATAAATAAAATTAAAAGTTTTTTGGAGTTTTTTTTGTGAGGAAAACACTCTTAAACTTTGCAGTCATGAAGGGTCTTTAACGTTTTTCAAGGTAGGAGATATTAAGAAACCAACCATATTACGATTAAGAATAAATTATCTATTTTAATTATCTATTTTGTCTATTTTAAATGTACTAGTCAGGCGGGCATAACATTTACCTGAACTTCAGCTAGCTTATAAGTTTTTTTTTGTTTTTGTTTTTTTAAATCACATTTTACTTTTACTGTCAGATGGACCAACGCACATTTACTCAAACGTTAACTTCAAACTAAAAAACGTAATTTTAAATGTAATTTATTCTTACTGTGGGATGGAGCGCGGTTATGTGCAGTTCAATATTATGTAACTATTTGAAATATTGCATATTAAATCTTATTTAAAATTTCCATAATCATTATTTTATATGCAATATTTAACAGAAATTCAACAAATGCATGTCTGCGTAAAGTATGCCTGCATTACTGTCGTGGCATACCTCTACAGATGCTCCTTCCGCGGGCTGCTAATGGCAATTTCAATCTAATAATCTAATCTAGTCACGCTCTATAAACACTAATTGCCTATGCGCCGTATAATTTGACCCCATTAGAGCGACGTGATGGACATATTTTGGAGATGTTTAGTGCACGCTTCTCCAGTGCGACACGCAGAGTCGAGTTGGCATGCTGTGCGCGTAGCACCCAGACCCCCTCTAGGGCTTCACCTGAGTCTAGACGCTCCGCGCAGCTCGCTTTCCCCGCACTGCCGCGCGCACTCACCAGACCCGGCGGAGAGCGCGCGCTGCGCGGGTTGCACGCGTCGGCGTTCGGACGGTTTTCTTCATTTCGGTCCGCGCGTGATCGGTGACTCTGCGCTCTAACCGGGGTGACAGGACGATGCACCCCTCGATAATTCTGCGCTCGGGCGTCTTGCCTGTGCGTTCGCGATGAATGGCTGCCCGTAGAGAGAAAGAGTCCGACTCCTCCATTGAAACACTTTCCAGCAGATCGCGAGCGAGGGGGTGAGTATTTTAACGCGCGCGCGAGAGGTTCGTGCCGCTTTAAGTGGGGTCAAGGGGCGACCACGTGGGTTGAACGAGGGGGTCGCGTTTAGTTATTGTTGTGGCAGGGGATAATTGGGAAAGATTTGATGGGATTTTTGGATAGGGGTATTGTTTTGTGAAGGTGTGCGATTTGCTTTAGATGGGGGATGGGCTCGCGAAACTTTAACCACTTCAATGACTTGCTGTCGAGAGCTTGATTTATGTTGCATTAAAGCGTCCGTCTGTATTTTTCAACTTTTTAAGCCACGCGTGACATCGCTTACAATGTTAGCACGTGTTTATAGACTATTTGAGGATTCGTAATGGAGAAGGGCGTTAATATGCATTGCTTTCAGACGTCAAGCGGTTAATGGTGTCTTGTCTCTCGGATCGGTCTGACTCGCCCCCCGGTTGCTGCATTTGTCCCGGGATGACCTGTTGATGTCGGGAAAAGATGGAGCCGAGCCCCCCTTCCCCCTCCTCCAAAATGGAGTAGAATTTAACCACAGAATATTTTATGTGTAATCCAATGATTGCGCCGCGCGCATACAAATATGACTACTACCTAATTTGCGAGCATGCAGCGGGATAATGATGATGATGAATAATAACGCACGCATGTGGATGTTGCCGGGCGAATCGAAACGTTTTAGGTGTAGATATCATGGTATGTGCAGGACTGTAACTCAGCCCGACATTGCATAGCATTGCACTGGCACCGAGGGGGCGAGGGAAACGGATGTGGGCTTCTCAATAATTCATCAATCAGACTATTTTGGTGACAGGATTTTTGAAGGCTGAGCAGCTTTTTGGTCGCCGCATCAAGTGTGGAGACCAGGCAGTTCGGGAATTATTTTAAAATTGTCCCCCCCCTCTCCTCGGGGCCCGTGCCAACCCGGAGCTCGTGTCCAGCTGGGCAGCGGTGCGGGGCGCACACACTCACCGGGTACCGCAGCCCTGCCGCGGCTGCCACATCACAGAAACACCGGCGCCCGACTCTCAGCAGTGAGATCACGATCTACTGTTCATTTATTACCTTGATGTTTTTAATTAAAACTGCTGTTGTTGTGCCATTGGGAAATGGTGCTGTGCGAGTGATACAAAGAAAATAGTCAGGGTGAATTTAAACGGCATTTTCGTTGCATAGATCATGAAGCTGTAATCACATTAATGACAATCGAAAGTGCGGGATTACTCTTAGACCAAGTTTATAATCATTTTGCTGTGTTTCTTGAAATGTGATCGCTATTAGCTAAGGAACTAGCTTTAACCCTTTAAACTAGGATGGTACAATCCGAAAATAAACTATTTCCAAAATTGCATAGTTACTACAGTTTCTGCTGGCGCTGAAAGAAAATTACTAACCCATCTAAAATTTTCCTAAAACGGCATAATATTATTTTCAACAGGTTAATTTTGCTGTTGACTTGGCGACTAGCTAAATAAACAAATATAGGTTAAATAAAAAGGGCAGGAAGATTTTTACTAACAGGGCTAAAAATCATTTTGTGATCATTTATCTAGACACACACACACACATTTTACAATAAATACACACACACACACACACACACACACACACACACACACACACATATATATATATATATATATATATATATATATATATATATATATATATATATATATATTATATATATTTATAAACGGAAGTAGATGTTTTGTTACTGATCAAAATGTTGCTGCTCAACTAGACAAATCTTTGATCTGCTTCTTAAAAGCATTGCTTTAACCTCCTGATCAACCTTTGGAAAAAAAAAAGACACAAAGCGAGACGTCGGTGTGAAATTACTCAGTACACCTTTGGTGGGGATTTTTGATCTAACTGTAAGGTACTTTTCAGTTGTGTTAATAATTTTTAACACATTCTGTAAGTTATTTATATCAGTGTTAGTGTTGAGGTCATCTGTATGGCATTTCACATGTAAAGATTTAGCAGATATTGTCGTCCAAAACAACTTAGACTTATGGAATACTGCAAGCAATTTGTCATAAGGCAAAAGAAAATGGGAGGTGCTAACAATAATAAATAAAAAAACACAGACAAGAAGCAAGAAAAATGAGGAATGTGGGACAGAGTAAAAGCATAGAAAGTGAATCAGGATGGAGGTTAAGTGTTTTTTAGCAGACGGATTGACACAATGAACAGTGTATTTGTATAAAAGTAACTGCACTTAAGTTTGAGTGTTGCTGGTCACACACAGTACATAAAAACATGATTTCATGTAAAGTGCAAATATTCTCTGCACGTTGGATAGCAGAATACAGGATGGCATTTCCCTGATATATTATCTCTAAATGGCCATTACATTAGACTTGTGCTTTATTTTTCTGTGAAAGAAATTTAATTGAACCACTTCCTGTGTGTCATGTCTTTTGCTTCTAAAAGGATTTTGTTTGTTAGAAAGTACATGTTGACCTTAAGAGCAGAAAGCATTTGTATGATTCTAAAAATAATAGACCGTAGGATTATAAATTGTTTATGACCCACAGATAACCCCTGGATGGCCCTAGGCATACTCTTCAGTTATATTAAGAATGTTTATTAACATTTATTGCTTTTATTCATTGTTTAATTTCCTGTGGAGAATGCATGCATTTTATGTTTCTATGTAATAGTCATGGGATGTTGTTTGTGAGACTAGATGACCTTGGAGTTAGAACATAGAGAACCACTGTGTCTCCATGGTTTTAGAAGAATAGATGATGATATACTATGTGATTTATTCCAGAAATCTTTATTTAAGATTGGCATTTCTTAAAATTCTTGTGCATAGGACAAATTTTTTGTCACTACAGAAATGATTCAAAAGTCATTCAAAAGTTTGTAATTAGAAAAGATGACTTGAAGTGATCAGTTGTGAGCATTTATTTCAAATAAATGCTGTTCTTTTAAACTTTATATATTTAAAGAATTATCTTTTGAGCAGCAAAACATATTTGAATAATTTCTGAACTATTGTGCCGTGAATAAATTAGCTACGCCTTTATGTAATCTGCACACTTTGTGGCGGGAAATTTAAGGGGTGGTTTCTGTGGAAATGTTGAGTTTTTTGTATAAAATCTGAAGATATTTCTGCAACCTTTTGTAGGCATGGATTCTCGACAGGCCCTGCCCATTGGTCTATATTGTAAGAACTCTGGTAAAATAATTTCACCTTATTTCTGAAGGGATTTTGTGTTTTCTTTTTCAGACTCTGTAGTGCTGAGCTTTACGATATGGCTCAGATGCTGCAGATGGCGATTCCCAACTTTGGCAACAATGTCTTGGAGTGTCTTAATGAGCAGAGACTTCAGGGACTGTACTGTGACGTGTCAGTGGTGGTGAAGGGTCACACATTTAAAGCCCACCGGGCAGTGTTGGCTGCCAGCAGCTCCTACTTTCGAGATTTGTTCAACTCTGGAAGTAAGAGCTCTGTCGTGGAGTTACCACCAGCAGTCCAGCCTCAGAGCTTCCAGCAGATCCTTTCCTTCTGTTACACCGGCCGGCTTAGCATGAACTTGGGTGATCAGTTTCTTTTAATGTACACCGCAGGATTCCTGCAGATCCAGCAGATCATGGAAAAAGGCACAGAGTTCTTCCTGAAGGTCAGCTCACCGAGTTGTGACTCACAGGGCCTTCACACAGAAGAAACCCCACCCTCAGAACCCCAGAGCCCTGTTACTCATACTGGAAGTGGTACTGTAGGAGGGGGTGCAGTCCCCACGGCAACGGCTCGACCTGCTTCCTGCCTAACACCCCTTCCTTTGGTGTCAAGGGTGAAGACAGAGCAGCAGCCTCAGGCCCAGCAGCCCCAACAAGAAGCATCATCATATTCGGTGGTTTGCACTCCAGTTGCTAAGCGTCTTTGGGAGGGAGGTAGCCGTGAAGGAGGTGGAGGATCAGGAGGAGGGGGAGGTATGAGGAAAGCGGCACGTTATTCGCAGGAGGTGGCACGGGGAACAGGAGGGGCACCGCCTCAAAGTGCATCCTTATTGGGTGGAAGCGGTACCACTAATAGCAACAGCAACAACAACAACAACAACAACAGCAGTAGCACACCGGAAGGCACCAGCCCAGGCACACCCAGCATGTACACCAGTGATTCGCCGATCTCTTACCACGACGATGATGAAGAAGAGGAAATCACAGATGAAAACACAGAAGAACAGTACAGACAAATCTGTAATATGTACACCATGTACAGCATGTTGAATGTAGGGGCAACAGGTGAGAAAAGTTTCGATTACCATATCATGGTAAAAGACTACCGTATGTAGAAAAAAAATTGGCCAAGTATTGAGCCTTGAGGAGCTCCATCAATAGGAAATTTGGTAATCTTACAGACATCAAACCTAAAAGAAAAGCATTTCCTCAGTGTAGACCTTTTTAAAATTACTTTTAAATGCATTTTTGTTATGTGTGTATATATAACACACACACACACACACACACAAACACACACACACACACACACACACACACACACACACACACATATATATATATATATGATAAACAATAGATTAAACTTGAAATTTCAATTCATCATTGCTCTTCCATTTACTTTTCCCAGATAAGTTCAATATAAAATCTATATAAAGAGCATGTACGAAAAAATCTGAAGTTTAGCCAATATGTTGTTTTTTTTTATTAATTATTATTTTCCATTGTAATCTTGGTTCAGCCAGCGAACGAGTAGAATCACTACCAGACCACCTCACAGTTGAATCAAGAGGAAGAGGAGTACGAGTGAGGCAAGATCTGGCCTCTCTTCCCACTGAGCTCATTGCACAGATCGGAAACCGCTGTCATCCTAAACTCTATGAAGAAGGTGACCCTGCTGAGAAACTGGAGCTAGTAACAGGCACCAGTGTTTTTATTTCACGTGCTCAGCTGATGAACTGCCACGTTAGTGCGGGCACACGCCACAAAGTGTTGCTCAGGCGGCTACTCGCTGCCTTTTTTGACCGGTGAGTGAAGTTTTGACCTTTTATTCAGCAGGAAAGAAACAAAAAACTGGAATTGGTATTTATAGAAATTGTTCATACAAAAATAAAGACTTGCTTTACCCAGAAATAAGATGTTTAGCATAGTCCAAGTTGCTTTTTTGCATACAAAGTTAATTATCATACTGTTTGGAATGATATGAGGTTGTATGTCATTTACTCTGATATGAATAAATGATGCCAAAAAAGTGGCGCTTAATAAAAACAACGTATCAGTGGCAACTTGACCGAGTAATAAAGTTTGGAATCCGAATTGCTCTTGCATTTTACAGGTCAAATTTTAAGTGTTTCTTTTAAAGTGCATCATCCTTTTATGTTACCTGTAGAAGCACTCTTGCAAACAGCTGTGGGACAGGAATTCGATCCTCCACAAATGACCCCAACCGCAAGCCACTCGACAGTCGGGTTCTCCACGCTGTTAAGTGTAAGTTGTGGTCAAAACAGTATTACCTACATTGGGTTTTATAGCTTTGTGTCAAAAGTAATGATAAAATAACGATAGTAAAGGTTTTTTTTTATTGTTGTTCTCTTTATTTCTAGTTTACTGCCAGAACTTTGCTCCTAGTTTCAAAGAGAGCGAAATGAACGCGATCGCTGCAGACATGTGCACCAATGCACGGCGCGTGGTACGCAAGAGCTGGATTCCGAAACTGAAGCTTCTGATGGCAGAAAGTGACGCTTACGCCAACTTTCTTCCGGATGCTGCCAAAATGGAATCTGATGGCTTGGCCGTGGAGCATGCTTTTGAAACCGGATCCCTAGAAGGTGGTACAGCCTCTGAATCTGGCCAGTCATCTACAGATGCCTTGCAAGGTGTGAGCGGGGACGGTAACAGCTTGTTTTAGTGAGTAACACTACAGCGCATCAGCTATTCTTTCCTCTTCCAATCCTCCATCGTATCCCGGTCTTACCCTGGGCATTGGTGTCATCTGGGAACAATGAAGTGTATGTTTATGAAGACTCCCGTTGAATCTCGCTTCAGAAGCTGGTCATTTTTATTTCCTTAAAAAAAAAAAAAAAAAGTTTTTTGATCGTACTTTGAGGCCCTCCCTGTCATACGGCAGAAACGCATTCCTGAAAAGGAGGGGCCTCTGGGGCTGTTTGTTGTAAGCTGAAGGGGAAATGGTGTCTGGAAGCTCTTATACAGTCTTAAAACACTGTCGTGATCCTGAATGTATCTTTTTGGAGAATCCAGAAGTTGTTGCTGGACATAAGATTGTATTCATCTGTTATATTATAGTGGCTGTATATCTGCTTTCTGGACCCCATTTCCTGTTTCTGCACAAACCTCTTTTGTTTTTAAATTACTTTTTTCTTTTTATATTCAAACAATATTTGTAATTTTTTTTTTGCCAAATATTCCACTTTTTATCTTGCCAAGTATCCCAAGTGGGGCAGTGTATCATTTATGATTGTAACGAATTAGTAAGAGGCAGATTAGTCTGTTTTGCTACATCTGAAACTACTGTTGTTTGTTTAAATCGATGAATAGTGAATTGTTTTTCACATGTTTTTGCATTAGCAAAATCCAAAATCTATTTTAATCATTTTATTTTGGTATATTACCAAGGCTTAATATTGTTACTTTGGTTTACTTTAATCAAATCGCCACGAGTTTTTACCATCAATTATCTCCAAAGGAAACCCCAAAACAAGCTTAAAAATCATTAAGGCCTTTTAAATGTGTCTTTATGTTTTTAGTAGTTTTGTATAGACAGCACATAGGTATCTGTGTCCAGTGTAAATGTTTGTGTATGGAGGCTGCAGATGGTAGTTTTTGAAGTGCTGTATCTCACAGCTGACTGCTTCATGCACCGATTGCACAAGCGTGGTGCATGCTGCCGCATGACGCATTCTGACATGCTACGCCTCAGCGCCTCTGACAGAGATGCACTAAACGCTCTGATGAGTGCAGTATTAGAGATTGGCACTGAACGGGCATCAGTGCCCCAGCTACGGTGGTTCCAAACCACCGAAGACCACTCTGAGAGTGGAAGCTGTTTTGTAGTCTGCTTTTTGAAAAGTGAGTTTTTAATTGTTTCTCTCTTGATGGTTTTCGGGTTTCAGAAGGAGAACTTTTTGAACTCCGTAATGCCAATGTAGAGCTGTTGTAACCCTAGGTTTGGAGATGAAAGAAAGGTACCACGTCATTTAAAGTGTAGTTGCACTCTTAAAATATTTAAGGATGAGTTAAAATTAGATTCCCAAAGTATAACCTGCATCTTCAGGTGTTTTAAGCACACTTGCGTCATGAAATGCAGACTAGATTGTTTGAATTATTGATCATGGTTGAAGAGAGGCTGCGATTAGACAAGATCATCCCAGTTCAAAATTATATAAATTTGAACCCAAAAACGAAATTATTAGCACATAACCCTGCCATTTGTGGGGTTTAAATGTTTACATTTATATTTTTCCATTTTTATAACCTCTTCATTTAAAATGATAGTTCACCCAAAAACACAAAGTGTCGTCTCTTCACCCAACCATGCCATTCCAGAACTGTAAGAATTTCTTTATTTTGTAAAACACAAAAGAAGGTATTTCGAAGAATGTTGGTAAGCCAATTTGGTGACCATTGACTTCTGTTGTATGGAGAGAAAAAAAAAGAGATTGCTGAAAATACATAATACAATAAAAAAAAAAAAAAAAGTTATAATTTATAAAATCAAAAGAATCAATAATAACCGTTTTGGGTGAACCACTGATTTAAAGTAAAAAAAAAAAAAAGGAATCCTTTTTAAAATAAAGTTTGTCAAAACGCTGCACTGGGAAAGGGGACAAAAGGCTTTTACCTCTCAGCCACGTGGTACGATCCTAAGAGACTGCACCAAGTCTTAATCATAGTACGATAGGATGAGAATGAGATTTTTGCACAGAAATCTGAACTGGATTGTTCAGCAATGCCTTAAAGAGTGGAAGTTCGTGCCTGGGAGTCTTACACAGCCAGTCTTTAACAGAGAAGTGAAAGAAATTGTGGAAAGGGGAGGGCATGGAATGCCTGGATGATCCTGTATGCATGCATGCATGCGTGCTGGTGTGCTCCGCTACTTTTCCTCAGAGTTCGAGCCTCTTTTTTTTTCATTTCCATTTTTGGAGACACACGTGCTAATGCCTGTGCATTCATGTGAGGAGGTTCACAGGAAAGCGAAAGCGTGCGCCGGAGGCATGCTTTTTATGTGTGTCCATTTGTTTATGTGTACGTGTTCAAATGTAAGTCTGGTTTTTGTGTGCCAAATGCACGTCTGAGAGAGGGTGCGTGGGTGGTGTTGGTGGATGACTGTGGAATATGTGCATTGTGTGTGTGTGTGTGTGTGTGTGTGTTGATGGGTGGGTGGTTGGTATGTGTGTATGCAGAGATCAGAGAGCTCTGTTTGTTTTTGTCTGACTCAGAGAAGGAGACATACAGTGCAGACGCAAGCAGAGAGGGGAGGGAATGTATTGGTGAGGAGATGGATGCTCTCACACACACACACTTAAACACACAACTGGTGCAGTGAGCCATTTCCCAAATGGAGGCATCAAACGGTACGCTTTGACTAAACAAACCATCAGCTCACATTGAATCTCATCTGAATTGGCTTCTTTGGTTTTGTTTCTTCTGTGAAGAGTTTACATGAAATCAAAATTGATCCTGTTAATAAATAGTAATTATTCTATTAAATTCTATTAATAATAATAAAAAACAATTTATATTTGAAGAGTTCATTTGCAAAAACGATAACCATTTTATTTAATTTTTTTCAGAAATCATGTTGTTCTTTTTAATTCCGCTTTCCAGTTAATATCAACCAAACTGCAGTTTTGATTTAGTAATAATAATTTAAATAAAGGTAATTTACTAAATTAAAGTTCATTGCAAGCATGTTTTTATAAAAAAATTGACATATTAAACATCTGTTTTATATCAAAAGCAGATAATCCAACAGTTGTTTTTTTTGGTGTTGGCAAAAGCAGGTAACTCCGCATTTGAAAAGACATGCATGCAAAGCAGCACTTTGTCAAAGTAAAAAGTAGCCTTGTCTCCTGAAATGAATACAGCACACTTATTTGCAAAAATTAATGTCTATTCAAAAACAACATTGCTGCTTGTCAGCTTCTGCTGTAAAATGTGAACCTGTGATGCTTTGAAAGTGGAAAACACCGTCTTTTTTGACAAAACGTGTTTAGGGTTCAGATCACAGCAATCAGCTTCTTTTTGAAAACTTGGCCTTTATCGTTTTTGCAAATAAACCGATTCCAATATACTGTTACATGTATGTTTTCTTTTCAGCTGTTTGCTTTCATTTTAAATTACTGTTTACGAGGATACTTGCATAGACGGGCATTTTGACACATAGAAGTCAAGTACTCATGCACTCTATGAGCGGTGTCTTCAAGTGCACGTGCCACTCTCACAGCGCTCAAAAACACCATGCATATTTAGCAAAATGAATTTAGTTGCTAAATGCATAAAATATGGAATGCTTAAAAACGTCTGCAAACCGTATGAGTTCATGTAGCACTGCAACATCCGCGATCATATAACCATGACAATTTTACCATATGATTGTGTCTACCCGTATATCACCCACCTATGGTTTGTGTATGAAGCTTCGTATATCTTACACTCACAAGAAACTGTACACGGACATGACTTCACCCAACTTTTTTTTCTTTTTTTTTTCAATAATCTGTTTTACTCTGAAATAAAAGCACTGAGAAATATGTTAAGGTCAGAATTGGCGACATACTTCTTCTGCATACTGCATTAATCAAAGTATGTAATAACTTGCTCTGAAAACACTCTTTTAACGTTCATACTATATTACATTAGTGTAGCCATATTTGGATTACTTTTTAAATGTAAAGTGAACACTGCACCAAGTGAGCACAGTTATACGTGTGTGTGTGTGTGTGTGTGTGTGTGTGTGTTAGCATTCCATTGTCTAAAAACCAGATAAACGTGATTTAAGGGTGAGTGCATAAATATGTCTTTGTGGTGGATTGTTCCTCATTTTAAGCTTTTGAAATGCAGCGAAGAGTAAAAAGAAAGATAACATCGGTCGACATTTCTTCATCCCTGTTAAAATGTACATGGAGCTGGATCCTCTGATGTACAGCTTGATCCGACTGTTTTTTTTTTTTTTTTTGTACCATCACATTGGACACCCAGGTAGCGACCAGGAGTTTTTTTTAGGAAGCAGCCAGCATGCATGTTCATGAGGGCTGGATTTGTGAGGTTTTCAACCCATGAATCACTTCTTAATATGTTCTGCTCAGTGGTGCATTGGCGAGATTGAGTACACGACGTGCGCTGAACTCGATGAGCTTTAGTGGATTTACCCCGTGTAGAATTTCAACCCCTGACCCGCACTGCGGGTTCATGGTCTTTCGTGCAAAATCCTTTCATTTCAGCAATTAAAGTTCCAGTATTATTATTAGCATGTTATACTAAAGATTCATCTATGTGCTTCGGACACTTTGAGATGCACAACAAAAACAAAAGAGGAATAAAATGCATGACAAACCGTACCTTTTGTTCTTACTATCTATGGTTTTGTTTTGTTCAAATCTAGAATAGTGCTTGGCCATTAAGATGCTACTAATTTTTAACATAGACTGTAGAGTTGCCAAGTGCTTTGTAAAGGAACCTCATGAAATTTACAGTAGCTAGGAGCAAGAGAGGCGCTATATATTTTTGCTTTGCATATGACTGAAGTGCTGGGAAGGGATGAGGGCCGCTGAAAATATCTAAGGGTATGTACTGTATTAAAATATCATTTTTAAAGGGTGTTTGAAGCAGCATAGATGTAGGGAGTTGCGGTCTATATGAACTGCAAGCTGTATTATTACTTCTTTCTGTCTTAAAAAAAAAAAAATATCATTTTTGTTACTGGATTAGTTTACTGGTGCAGATGAGCTTGATGTTAAGTGCCACCTGGTGTCAGACTTGATAAATGCTGCAGGTAGAAAAGGATACTGCCATGCAGTTACTTCTCTTGACCAATAAGGGACGGCAAAGATTTAGGAAATAATTTGACACGATCTTTAATTTAATAACCCCTTTCCAGCTGTGCTTAAAATATGTTTGAACTGCCAAATATAAGTAAATGTTATTGCGTTTATTGAAACTAGAACAAATTTCTCTGCTGGTGTTTACCAATGTGACGATCAAAACATTCAATACTTAATGCGACACTTTATTAACAAACAACCAAAATGGGGATTTGTGAATAGCTATCAGAATTGTTACCCTCGTGATTTAATTTTTCTGTTCCATTTGCTGAGAAACGTCCGTAGGAGTCTGCAAATTGAATTTGTAAAATGGATTGTAAAATGTGTTAAATGAGCTGAGAGTGCTGTACTCATCAATTTCCGTGGATGTTTTTAAAACCAAGTTGTGTGTATTTCGCAAGAGAGAGGGAGCGCCATTGGGTGAGTGTTCACAGTTTGACTGTGAGCTCGTACCTTATCATAGGAGTCTTCAACAGAGGTCTGCAACCGACTTTGTGCGTGGGTTTGACTGCAAAATAAAAAGCTAAAAAGTGTCCCCCCTCCAAATTAAATGATAAAAACGTCATTATCTTTTTATTTAATGGCCATTTCTTATTTTAATAGTTTTGCAATATAAGCGTCTTATGTAAATAAACGAATATGTTAATATTCGCATGTTGTTGGCCAGAAATGCTTGAAATGCTACTCTCAATTTCATTTTCTGTCTCCGTAAACAGACTAAAAATAAGTTGAAGACCCCTGTCTTAGCACCTTGAGCTCCCTCGCTCTTTCAGACTGTTGTATCTCTTTTTATTCTCTTTTTTCCAAAAAATGTTAGATTTCTTTTAATTCTGACTTTTAGGGCTGGTTCACTCAGAGCTCTTTTTTGCAGTTTAAGCTTTCTCCTACGTCTTCGAGCACTGTGATGCATCTCGCTGATTTTTCAGCATCTCGTGCATCCAAGCCCCATTCCCAAAAAAAGTTGTTTCACTATTAAGGCAAGTTCAGCTTTGAAGGCAAGAGCGAATGAGGCACAAATTCAAATTGCATTTAAATCATGTGAACAACTTACGCTAGAAATATCTAAGCTCACTTCATCTCACAGTTCTAGGGAAGACAGAAGAAGTGCGGTGACAGACGCAATCAAAAAGCCTCGGATGAAGACATACCTCTCCTAATACATCTTGTACATTTTATCCTTTTAATAAGATGTCCATCAGGCCTGTTAAATCTTTTTCATCTTTCCAGCGCTCTCCTCCAGTATAAACGCACTCCCTCTCTTTCTGTCTTCTCTCGTCTGCGGCCCGCCGCTTCACGTACTTCACTTTTCTGTGCGCTTCTGCGCTGCCGGCAACCTCAAAGACTTCTTACAGATTTCAAAACATATATTACTCTTTGTACATCCCTGCCCACCAGAGACCAACGCATGTGCGCACACACAAGCAGGTGTGTGGATCTACCTCCTGACACCTTCAGCCATACGTCCCTGGCCCCTGTGCCCTGATACGGGTCATGCGATGCAGGAGACCCCTCGAGGTGCTGCCCTTGAGACGCTGTTACAGGAAAGAGACGTAAATAGGGGGCAACTTTGAATATGGAAAGTGGTAGATTAATACCTCACCAGGGGCCGAGGAGCCCCATCAGAATGGCTCCGGAGAACATGTCTCTGGTGTGGCCGCAGGGATCCTGCAGCTATTTTGTTTTGCAGTATAGATATGAATATACATATATAAATACAAATCTATATATATATATATATATACTGTACATTATACATAGAAACACTAATGAAGTTTGATTGTTAGTTGTGCACTCACAGCATGAGATGTTATTCCCCAGAAACCGCTTTTTGGAAACAAATGCAGTAGCGTCTACTGATGTCAAACCCCTTCTTTACCCTTGTTCCCTCTGTGTTCCAAGTGCCAATAACTTTGTGAATTCCTTTACTGTGACCCAACGAGAAAGAAAATTGCACATTAACTACTGTATAAAAAAAATTAAATAATAAAAATAAATAAACATGGAGAAATGATGAAAGTACATCTTAATAAAAAGCTTTGTAACAAAGAAATTGTGGTTGGTTTTTGTTTGAAAAGCAGGTTAACACGTTTTTTCGATAGTGTTAGTAGAATGTCTAAATGTCTATTTTGCGGCTACATTTTAGAGTATTAGTAGAGCGTCTGCTTAATATCTTAATATACACTTTATTTTTGATGGGTCCACAACATACTGACAATCAGAAACTTTACATGTCAGCTTGTTCTACTAACCCTAAATGTACCCTAAAAGTCTACTCTGAGAGTAAGCAGACATACAGCTGTGAATGAAGGAGAATTAGTTGACATGTAGTTACAAAGTTACTTTTACAAAGTTACCAGTCTAAAGTGGATCAAAATAAGTTGTAACTGAAATACACACTCCAAAATTGATTCACCCACCCTCAGGACATCCAAGATTTCTATATTTCTTCTATATTACATCTTGGCTGGGCTGAGAGTATGTTTACAGCAAGCTTTCATTTTGAGTCATTTTGACAGCTTTATAGGATGTATATTATATTTCATGATATTTATCTCTACTGTGAAAAAATAAGTATTTTTATCAGAAGTTATTCCATAATGTGATTCATACAATTTACAAAGAACCTTGAAAAATAAAACCACACTTCAAAGGCATATAATTTAATAAAGAGCCATTTAGGTTTATCAAGATGCCAAAATAAAGGCAGTGTATTATAATACAAATGCTTACAAAAACAAGTGACAAGGGCATAAGAGTTTTAAAACAATCATTTATGTAGGCAGCACTGAAAGACATTAAAAGAAAATCAAATACGTACCAAATTTCCCTAAATGGGCATATAAGAGGTATTCAGTTTTAGTACTGTGTTCCACATTTTGAGCAACGGTGAGTATTGACATTTTTTAAGGCTTGCATATGACAAAAATCTTATGCTTGGAGTTGAATCTGACTATCAGCCATTTACGGGTTTATTTATATAATTTTAGTCACCTTTATATTACAAAATTACAATAAAGCAATACTGAAATATGTCATACTGAGCTGAAGCCGAAAGAGGGGCACATTTATATTGGACGTAATACATTCACCAAGAGGCACATAGTGTCCTTCCACCCAGATCAGAGGGCACGCTGGAAGCAACTCATTGGCACAGACGATTAGAGTACAAAATGTTCATTAGCACTGCCACAGATGAGCACAATACCACATCTGAGCTCAAGTTCAGGAATAGAAATATCGAGTGACAATCCTAACTGTGGGGTCTAATCAGCTCAGTTACTAGACGACTTTCAGAACATTTATCTTGCTGATTTGGACTGGACTTAAAAAGAGCGATTTCCTTTAAAAAAAAAATTAAATTAAATTAAAATGGCAAATATATATAATTATGTATTAGAGTAACGGGTATAGAATATCACTGTGGCATGCAGTGAAGACATAACCCACAATCAACTGCCTACACGTCAAATGATCTACACACACCTCCACAGCAGTATGAAACTTTACAGTTCAATATACAGTAATCTCAAAAGCAATGCATAAAATGATATTTAAAAATGTGAGAAACCCAAGCACCCGCTGTACACACAGCGCATCCATGAAGATTAATAAAAAGTGCAGCTGAGTTTTTTTCTGCAAGCAATCATGAATGATCATTAATCACTTAAATGATGCAATAACATGTTAGATTTATCTATAAAGGAAGAGCAAGTGGTGTATAATGCCTGTTAACCTCAAGATGTGCTTTGAAAACAATTTCAATAATCTTAAATTTCGTGCCGTAATTGACTTCAGGCTTTGCAGCGCACATCATCAGAGGTTGTTTGATGGTGGTACTAGTAGTTACAGATCTGGGGGCGCTTTACTCGTTGTGCTTGATGAACCATTAGCACACATACAGTCAGCCTCTTGCAGGGGCATTTATAATGTACACAATTACTGTACGGTTCAATAATTAAACATATAAAAATATAATAAGGCTATATCAAGTTCCTCATTCCACACTTGTACCACAATAAAACATAAGAAATGCAATAACTGTTAATTTCCATCTCAGCACCAGTGAAATTCTGGAATAGACCTTGCCAAGGACAATGAGCCCAATCCAAAAGCAGTGAGAGAGAGAGAGAGAGAGAGTGAAATGCTGAGAGTCAGAAGACATATGGGTTGGATGAAGGTAAAAAG
Organism: Puntigrus tetrazona; assembly: GCF_018831695.1. NCBI lineage: Eukaryota > Metazoa > Chordata > Actinopteri > Cypriniformes > Cyprinidae > Puntigrus > Puntigrus tetrazona. Next base: position 23,447,089 of record NC_056709.1, on the reverse strand, counting down.
ACTACATTAAAAAAAAAACAACAACAACTCTTTCTCACAAAGATAATGGAAGCTGAGGTGGAAGAATCGTGGTGAAGTTTTGACTTCCTCTGTAAGCTTTTGCACGATGGAGCGCCAAACTGAAGAAGAGTCCAGTTTAAAGAGCGAATAGAAGAATGAGCACCACGATCAGTATGATCACAAGAACTCCAATAGCGCACCACTGTCTCCGACCTGAAGAGCACAAAAACACAAACTTCCAGTCAAAACATTGCAAAATCTTAAAATGATTGCAAAAATGTGTAGTAAATAAATGTGTGAAGCTGTTTGGGTGGGTTTGAGAAATCCATTTATACATGATCACTTTTATTAAATGATACACTACTAAGTTAAAGCTTTTATTGGATTTCTAGTTATTCTTTTTAAAATCACACTTTTTTTTTTTAAGGAAATGGTGATCAAGAGTGATAGTAGATATTTTTAAATAATAATAAAAAAAATAAATATATATATATATATATATATATATATATATATATATATATATATATATATATATATATATATATATATATATATATATATACACAATTTTTTATTTTTTTTCCACAGGGGACTGTAAAATTGGAATTAATTATAACCAGATTTTGATGATAATCATCATTCAAAAACATGAGAAAACTAATAATATACAATAAGGAGTAAAAGCACTCACTGCTGGTCATGTGTGAAACTTTTTCCATTTTCTTTAATACTGAGTCCATTCTGGAACTGGTCTGGTCCATTTCCTCATTAAATTCACCGAGCATACTGGTGCAACAATAACATGCATTTACATTGAGTATAATACAAAACCTGGTGTTTCCAAAATAATACGAAACTTGTTCTTTAATATCATGCGGTTTTGCTTACACCGACTGCTCATCCAGCTCATCTCCTATCCTGCTGGACATGTCCTTCAGGACACGGATGCTGCCCGTGACTAGCTCCAACTGCTCATCCTGGTCCTGCATGATCAGCTGCATACAAAAGTGAAACAAATTAAAGAAGGCATTAAGATTCATAGTTTAAGCATTTGAGCTGCTCTGCACAAAAAGTCGCTTTCTTTTTTTTTTATGTGAAGTACATAAGACTATATATTGGCAAATAACGCTTGATAAGAAAAGACATGTTTTGACCTCCTGTCTTTTACCTGCTGCTGTTCCTGTTGCTCCTGAATGTATCTGGAGTTTGCAGATACCAGATGAGGCTCCAGACCGGCGTACCGATCCTTTGCCGTAGCCCCCAGTAGAGCCTGTCAGACAGGGACAGGGTGCTGATGGCACTAGCACACATGACCATGTGAGTTCATACATTTCAGTTTAACAGTGAATGAATCACTCACCTGTTTGTTTTTCTTTTCTGCCTGAGCCACAGCTGAGGGACTAGAGAGCTGCTCCTTCATCAGCTACATATAGATACATGCATATGAGAATACTAGAAAGACAAAATACAAATAAAAACACAGGGACAGGGCTCGATACCTGCACAGATTTACGAGTCCGTTCCACAAATTCCTGCCTTTCCTGGAGTTCATGCTCTCCTAAACGGAACTTTCCTGGGTTTGCCTCCACAATACCTGAGACAGTCAAGGACTACAAAGACATCGGCATGTACGTTACCAGTCAAAAGTTTTAGGTGAATAAGATTTGTTTCAAGCAGTATTACAGCAAGGATGCATTAAATGGGACGATAAAGGCGGCATTTATAACGTAACATAAGTTTGTATTTCAAATCCATGCTGTTCTTTTGAATGTTCTATTCATCAAATTATCCAGGAAAAAAAATACCCTCAAATTATTAAGCAGCTCAACTTAAATGCTTGAGAATTAAATCAGCACGTCTGAATTATTTCTGAACTACGACTAGACTAATGGCTGCTAAAAACAGCTTTATTATAAATAACATTTGAAAATACAACATGTAATAATATTTAATAATAATACTGTTCTTTTAATGCATTTTTAACCAGCAGCCTTGCTGAGAGTAAAAGACTTCTTTAAAAGACCAAAAAAAACCTACTAACTCAAAAACGTCGACATTAGTTTATGTGCATTTTCAAAACGTTAACATTATCAGCTTCCTTTATGTAGTCTTTCGGTACCTCTGTCTCCCTTTCGCTATGCATACGTTTTTGTAAGTGCCTTGTGAAAAATTCTACTAAGGATGTTTGGAGCCATCGTGTGCCTTCGGTTTATAGCAGGATACTGATGGTTTCATGCAGGTCCTCTAGGTCCCAGTCGATGGCCCTCAGGCAGTTTCGGAGTTCATTGGTGCTCCAGTCGAGCTCATCGCGGCTGACGGGGGTCCCTTCCTGAAGCAGTTCCTCCCAGCGCTCAAACAGCCCCTGTGCTTTGGACAGGGCCTTCTGCACCTCCCTGTCAAAAACATGACTAAACCGTGAAGCCCCTTCTACTTGAAAGGAATGAAAGGTGTTGTATACATTAAGCAACCTCAACACATACACTATGCCAGTGGTAGTTAATGTCATGATGGGTTGATGTGTCAAACATGTACATACACTTGATTTATGTGTGGTTTCTAACTGCAAATTAAATTAATTGCAGAAACAACCTAAACCAGTGTTTACACTCCTGTCAATACAAGTGACCAATCTAAATGTCGTTAGAATTAAGTTAACCTACCAAATATCTAAAACGCAAGTAGCAACACAGCTACATTTCTGCTTATTATCACGCCAAGGCAGTCTATTATAATGTGACATTAACTGGGGCTAACTTACAGGTAGTGATGAAGATGCTTCACCCACCTTTAACTTAGCCTGTCAGTGTCAAACCCGTGTAGTTTAGAAAAAGACGAAAGAAAAACATTAAGACAGGGAAGAAGAAGATAACTTTTCTTACCCTTTAACCACGAAAAAAGGATCCTCCATCGACATGTTAGCCCCTTTGGTTCAGGAGCTACGTGAAGTCAACGGCAAGATGGTTTGTGTAAAACATGCACGCGCGTACTACTTTTCAAAATAAAAGTCCATAAACTCTGGTTCCAACGTATGGCCTGTTGTATCACTGACAGTGGAGAGTTGAGAAATAAAATAAACATGTAAACAACTATATCGGATATTTATATAAGTAGTAGTTGACGTATGAAAGTGTCTTATGGTGCGACGAAAAATAAAAAAAGAAAGAAAAGAAAAACTCCAACATGAAGATAAACCTCTCTGGTACTATTTAAATGAAGTTTTTCTCTTGTTATTTGTTTAGGTTTGTCTTCTAGATTGTTGCTGTCATACAATAGAGCCAATTTTCTTGTTTACATTTTTACTTTGAAAGTATGTACTATGCAAGATAGCTCTTATTACAATATAGCGTTTAATTTTAGGTTGTTTTATTAAAATATTAAAGCACACTCTTTAAGGTGTACTTGTCAAAGTGTTATTGAACAAATACGTAACGAATAATATTAGTTAAGAAATTGTACTTATTGTTAGTTTTCAGTTTATGCTTAATTATGCATAATGATGATTAATGAAATGCATAATTGTTGCAATATGTAAATGTAAAGTGCAATATCACGTGTTCATAAAGTTGTCTTTGTTAAAAACAACCTTATTATTATTAGTAATATTAGTAATTTGTTAAAAAAATCTGCATTTAATTGCACTCATAGTAAGTAATTTACCAGCACATAATTATGTATCATATTTCATTATTATATTAAAGCAGACACTAAGTGTAAAGCTTTGTAACTGAGCAAAAATGCTGTTGCATGCATGTTGATTTTTCGTGTTTGTATTGTTACAGAAAATATTTGTCTCTAAATCTTAAAAACATAATGTTAAAACACCTTAGTGCATGAGCACACATTTCTTGACGTGATGCAATAATCTTAAGTACCTTATAGTGCAAACTAGCAATGTGTAACTAATTATCTCAAATTTTGTAGAGGAATAATGTCTGTGAATGCTTCGTTGAGAAAACAAAACGGTATTTGGATCAGTTTCATGACACATTACCTAATAAGTAAGCCTCTGGATAAGTAGAAATGTCATATTTTTAGCATTGTTTGTCACTCATTTCCATAAAAGGGCTGTTAACACACCTTTGTCGCAGTCCTGACCTGATTCATAATTAATTCGGTTAGGTAACTGTCCTAGATTTGCTTGCCGCTCAAGGCATTAAACATGCCAAGCTAAAGACAAGTTGGTGTGTAACTTGTAGTTTCACAATTGGCGTGTTAAACTGTTTAAAGGATTCCCATGTCTTTTCACGCCAGCTAGAGGCTTAAATCCCTGTCGCCTGGTCGCCTCTTCTTCCTTTACTTTTAGCAACACTATTCTCCCTCGCTTCCTCCCCCACCTCACACAGTCACAGCTTCCTTCCTGTCTCCTGCCTTCCTCCCTCAACACGCTCTTTCCTGTTCACACACAGATATTCACACACTCTGCACTTCAGTTAAAAGGCTGGCTGGAGCCGTCAAGGCCATATTTTTGTCCTCCGAAAAGACAGTGAGACATGGTGAAAAATGCATCTGAAATGGGTCTGACTACTTGAAAGAGTCATAAGGTTAAAAACACGTTTTGCTTTAAATATAATAATGTCAGCAGGTTTATTTGAGGGTTGGGGTTTAGCAAATATTATGTGTGAAAGAAAACCACTGGGTGAGGTGTCCTAATTAATAGTGAAACCGATGTGTGTGATCACAGCTGCAAAGAATGCTTATGGAAATGAAGGGTGGATCTAATTGGAGACCTGATCACATGGAATGCAGTTTGTCAGAGAACAGTAATGAGGGAGCTATTTTTACAAGCAGTGGCTTTAAGGTCCACCTGATTAGTCATTCTGTTTACAAAACAATTTTGGAGGCAAATGTAATGCCCTAGTGTTTTAATAAAAATCTTTCTCTCCATAAACACACATTCACAAACAAGACTGCTATGACCCTGAGAAATCAAAATAATCTGAATGAGATTTATTTCCTAGCATGCTTACACAAGGAACGTAAGGAGTTTGCGTTAATATACAGGCTGCAGCTACACAAACAGCATAGGATGTAAGCTGCAAAATACACAAAAAAAATATGCTTCGTAACTTGTAATGCAATTCTCAGTCCAAAAAGCCCTGGTGGCACATGAACAAAAGTTCTGAATTTGGACATGGCCAGGTAGTCGTTTCTATATAAAGAAGGTGTTTTGCTGTGAGTGACAGCTGCCATCTGACCTCAATCGCTTTGCTTCAAGTCAGCGCCTGCGCTTCAAGTTACGTTCGCGTGTGCACAAAGGGAGGGGCCGTTGGACCGGTGACAAGGCCAAATATGGTGCGCGGTGACATCATCGCTGCCTCCGCAGAGGCTGCGGGAAGAGCAGCGGAGGGCACGTCACGGCTTTTCCACTGCGCGCTCCCCGGAGAACCGACGGATGTCCCAAATATGGCGATAAAACGTGACGTCGAGCAAATAGAAAAAAAGGTGCCCGACAGCGCTTCCAAAAAAACTTGGGGCATAACGATAAACCTTTCAGCAGAAATTCTTTTCAAGTCGAGTTTGATGAAAATATATCACACACACACACACACACACACACACACACACACACACACACACACACACACGAGAGAAATAAATAGCATAATAAAACGCGAATAAAAATATAAACAGAAAATAAGAAAACAACAGTCAGCTAATCTGTGAAAAGATGCAGCTGGTTATTATTTCCCTTACACCCTATGCCTCACTCGATGAATATTTTATGTATTTCGTTCCCATGTCATTACTGTAATTACATGAGCTCAAGAAACAGATCATCGGATGCCATGAAACAGCGTTTTACTACTTCCAGATATTTGATACAGCGCCATTATAATAAAGCCTATGATGTCTGTCATGACGCTTTCGTAGAGCACTGCCATTAAGGCACGGGTTGCCAGATTTCGTGAAAAAGCAGCGTTTTTCCTCCAAGGCAGACTAAGATAAGCATATCTTTAATAAGCTCTCGTGTTTTTACTTTATAATTATAATTCCGAAAAGGATGAAGAATGCTTTTGCTTAATACATATGTTGGCCAAATTCCACATAAATGAATGCAAGTAATAAAAAACACTTAACTCTATACTGACGTTGACTAAAGCAAGGCTGTCTAGAATGTATCAGAAACTCTTTAAGTAAGAAGCTATAAACACTTTGAAATAAAATTTGCTTTGTGTTTTTAAAAACGTTGTTAATACGTCTACACCCAACTGTACTCTTATTATTTTATAGCCTATTATTATCCCCTGGTATGCATTTATGTAGTTCTCTTTTATAGTTATTTGCTTAACAATAACATAAACTCAAGTGGAACAAACTTCAAATGCCTTGAAAGCAACTAAAGATATTAAAGCCGAAGCACTGCGTTTTTGGAAAAAACTGAAGTAAAAATAAACTGACCCTAAGTTAGTTGAGGGAAGCGTATAATAGGTGGACATGGCAACACAGAGCATATGTTGACTTGATACTTCAGCCCTGTGCCAATATGACGTATGTTGACAAGAAGGGAGGGCGTGTTTCTACACCCAGGGGAATGGAAACTCTTTACGTCACCAAAGCGCACATAAAACACCGCCCTGCGAGAAGAAAACTTTTAGTTTTGCAATCACTGTGAAGACCTCGAAGCGCAGAGGTTTAAACAATAGAAAACACGTCTAGAACTGAAGGATTCTGATACACTGCAAACACAATGGACGTCGAGGCCAAGAGAATCATGGCTCTTTCTATTAGTAAACTGTATTCATTAAGGACCCAGCGCGGGGGACTGAGGCTTCACCGGAGTCTCCTGCTCTCCATGACCATGAGAGCCGCGCGGGACATCTACCACACCGCGCAGCTGCTCAGAGAGGCGGAGGAGGAACAGGTCGTTCCGTGCGCCCCCGACGCGGCTCCGGAGGAACCCATGGAGATTAGCAAAGACTCTCCTCAGACTTCAACTCTTAAGGAGGTGGCAGTGAAACATCAAGAACCCGAAGATACTCTAGAAGAGGACAAAGAGAACCGATGTGCTTCTGAACGACACTCCAGGAAACGCCGCGGCAAGACGGCGCTCGAGACTGACTTTCTACCTCTGAAGAAGGCAAAAATGGACACGGATGAGGAGAAGCAACATCTCCAGGGCGAGGTTTTGAGGACTAATAACGGACACGGCTGTCGCCAGGCTGAAACTCTGACCGCCTTCCCGACAAATCGAGCCGTCGCGGCGTGTTGAGCGAGACGCGCTTTGGATCTTTCCGAGAATCGATTTCCCTCGATGGGAATTTCCTGAACGGACCGGTTCAGAACGGACCGGTTATGCAGCCCGACACCTGCGCGGCCGGCTCAGCTCGCCATATGAGCTCCAAGAAAGGCCGGGATCAGCAGGAATACAGAACAGGTGGTGGATACCGCGATCCCAAGAGCAATGGAATCACCAGAGCTGCTTTTTCATTGTTCGGTGAGGAGTCAGATGACTCTGTTGACTCACGGTTGAACCGGTTGAACTGGGCAGAGAGGCCCTGACGTCTTCTATCCCAAATCTACGAACTTTGAACAAGAACAACGCTGATGGTACAAACGCTGCTGTGTGACACTTGAAAATGTCTTTGCCAAAACGTGTTAAATGTCACTGCTGCACTGATCGATTGCACATTTCTATTCTGTATTGATAATGCCGATTTTAAGAAGGACTTGACGGACTGATAACACGATGAAGCTGATTTCAGTGTTCACTTGTTGCAATAAACGCGCAAATGTTTAAAAGGCATCCTGTTGTAGAATGTCATTTACAAACAGAAACATTTCAAACTGAACGATGAAATCTTAAAGTTGTTTTCATATTTCAAACTAAGTTTATTTATTTATTTATTTTTGATTTAGCACATTTCTCTAAATACAACTGTTAAAATGAAATATATAAGTATATATTACATTTTAACTAAATTATCACCACGGCACACATCATTTAGGCTGGTTCATCGTCAGGGACTCTGTCTAGAATAAGTAAGGGGCTTTCAGTTATATCATGTTTGTGACCAAGTCATCATCAGTAACACTTAAGCCTATCTCGCACTGATCCTAAAAGCCAATCTTTTGATAAAACGTACAGCTCATTATCTGTCACTCCTGTGTAGGCGATGAAAAAGGCAACAGCTGGAAACACTGGGGGTAACGTGTAATTTCCCTTCATTAGTCAGCAAGATCTGTCCGAACGTGTCCATGAGTCACGAAATTTACTTTTCCCTTGAACGCACGCATTTTGGCTACCGGCCAGCGCCAGACTACATGACTGTCAGGTCTGAAGTCTCAGCTTAAATGGCAGGGTTTCACTATTTGAGGCCGACATCAGTAGAGCTCAATGAGAAATAATTAATGCAGGAGAGTGAAACTAGAGTCCACGGGCCTCAGAGCATGAATTTTAATCACTTCTTTAAATAGCATATTATTGTGTTTGGTGGCTCTGGTGGGTTTGTGGAACCTAAAATAGCATATTAGCAATGTGTTTTTTTTTAAAGCAAGTAAATGTTTTATAGTGACACAAAAGCATGTGAATGGGCTTTACAAATGATCAGCGTGAGTAAGTGTGCTTGCCCATGCTGGTCATTTGTGAAGCTCATTCATATATGATTCACTGCTCTGATTGTAAATGTGGGTTGTGGAGGTGGACTTGCATAGAATAGGTGTGCAAGAAATTTCAGGTAGGAGGTTTTTGGCCGCCGGGAGTCTGTTGAGCCAACAGGAAGCGCGATTTTTAGGTGGAGATCAATTCATGTAGCCGAATCCTCAGCTGGGAAACGGCATAATTACTCAGGATGATTAATCGCCGAAACTCATTTCAAGGTTAATCACTGAAACCAGTGGAATTCAGACTGTGTGAAACCTAACTGAATCAGATTGTTGCGGGCATGTGTGGCCGGGAGCGTAAACCTCAAGCTGGTTTCTGATACAGTACTGTTTCCTCCAGGGTGGTCTTGATGTGGGTCTTTTACATGTGTAACTGAACAGACAAAATGAAGAGGAGGGGGAAATCATAGTCATTTTGACTGCTTAAGCAAATTAAAATTCATAACAGTGTCATAATGATAATAAAAAGTATGGTAAATTAACTTTTTTCAATGACCAACATGATACTAATTATTCACAATAAAGCATACAAGAACAAGAAGCAATTCAAGCTTTCATTAAAATAAGAACATCTATGTTTTTCTTTTTAAAACATGTTTTGATCTCTCTCACTCTCTCTGTCTCTGTCTCTCTCTCTCTCTCTCTCTCTCTCTCTCTCTCTCTCTCTCTCTCTCTCTCTCTCTATATATATATATATATAAATACATCAATCTGTAATTTCTTCTGTACGTCTAACATTTTCATTCAAAAATATCATTAGACTTCTCGAGCTAGACATACTACACTGAGTGTTAAACAGCTTCTGGCTGTATCCAGTTAAATGATTTCCCCCCTTTTTGCTTTATGGTGACTAACAGTTGACTTACGGAGGAAGTCTCTGTGAGGGTGTTTAAAAGCACGGTTAGTAATGAATTGTATCCTGGGTCGCTCATACTTGGGATTCATCGTGGAGCCGTTGGGTTAACAGCCCAGATCCTTAATCATCTGGCTATCAGCGCTTCCTGAACAACTGTCAATGTGTGGCGTCACTTCCCCCACCCCAAACGCTGAGCTTGATTGTATCAGATTGTCGTGTAGGTGTGAACGCACATGTAAAAGAGCGGCTTTTGTCCTCTACAAACGTTCATCAATTGCTGCGTGCAAAGGCTGAAATCAGACACACGTTCACACACAAACTAGTCGCGCATTTGAAGACAAGAGATGGGTTTAGAATGCATTCTCTCTGGTTTTTATTCAGGTTCTTTAGGAAGAGTTCTGTTCGGAATTACAAAATGCACTGGTAGAAATAGCAGAGAGATAGAGAGACAGAGGAAGAGAGAAAAAAGGGGGATTTTTCATAGCCAGAATAAATGTGTAACATCACCAGTTTCAGGCAGCCTCTTTCACAGCTCAACATCAGCAAAAGGGTTTTGGGTTTCTTCTTAAATCAGAGTGATGTGCAGTCTCTCATACAGAGAGTTACTGGGTATCTTTTCACCTTTTTTTTCACCTTTTTTTTTTTTTTTTTTTAACTCTTTAGTACAGCATGTTGTGTGCTCACCTTACCCACGATTCTCAGAGAACAGTTGGCAATAGAAACAAACAAACATTCTATGAGTTTTATCATGTCTCTTGTATTATTTTTTTTCTCCACTTGGTGCTCTTTTTTGTCTTTTTCATTTTTAAAAATAGAAGAAAAAGGAACACATTGCTCATAAAAACATCTAACTATATTTATATATTTATACATATATACTCTTTTTCTTTATATTTCTTTTTATATTTTATAATTCCTGAAGTTGACTTGTTAACCCACATAGTGGCATGCACGTTGCACATGCAAATCAGTAATTAAATACCTCTCTTTATCATGGCCTTTTTTTCTCTTTAAACTTCCTCTTTTGCTTCTAAATGGTTCAGGTCAATAGTAATATGGATGGCGGGTGGGATATGGGTGATTAAGGAGAGATGGGACGGGTTTGCGGGTGTCACGGTGACAGTGGCTTTGTTCTCGCAGGAACTCCCCTCATACTCACACATACACACACCACACGCATATTTCCCCTCCGACACACACGATCACTCACGCTGACAGGGCAGAAAACGCACTTCCTGTCTTGTGATCTGCTTCCTATTAGAGAACCGCAACATTCATTTCTCTTTTTTAAGTGAAATCTGTTCGTTTCTCTGATTTAATGCTACATTTTCTTTCTTTTTGTAGTTGAGAGCAAAGCATCTACTCTGACTTAAAGTTGCACTTAAAGATGAAAATTCTGTCATAGTTTGATTAATCGGTGACTTTCTTTAATTTGCAGAACACAAAATAAGATATTTTAAGAGGAAAACAACAACTTGGACCCCACTGGTTTTCATTGTACCGACTAAAACTACTGATAGCACTTCTTTCGTGTTCCGCAGAAAAAAGTAATTCGGCATGACAGTACAGGATGATATTTTTCCCTTTTGTGTGAACTATTCCTTTAATTGTGTACTAATTATGATTTATGTTTTATTTAATGTTTAATTAATACACATATATTACGTTTTTGCTTAATTGTGAATGATCAATTTAATCTCAATATCGATTCAGCAATGCGTTTGAATAAAGAAACCATGACATGCATACAGAACGAGAGGAAATGAAACAAAGGACCATGGCAATGTTGAAGAAAGAGGATGAACACACAGACTGTTGCAGGAAGTTTATGAATGAGATATATAAGAGTTACAGAAGAGAAAGAGACTGATAGACCCAACAAAACAAGTTAGATAGACATGGATAGACAGTCGAGGTATAAACATGATGACTCTCTTCACTTTCGCCATGGCTTCGTATCTACGGTCGTGTAACAGCGATGGGAAACTGTTCATTTAAGGCACTATAAAACGACTTGCCTTCAAATCAGCTCGCAGACACACGCGCACACACTCGCAGACGACCGTCCCACTGTCACATGGATGAACCCAACCCTCCGAACGTCTGGAATAGTGGCGATGGATTCGTATCCAATCTTGGATTTGGATCAGATGAGGATGATAATGAAGTATGCCATGGTAAATGCTGAGCAGAAATGGATTGGCAAACCCAGCACTAAATTACCCAAGGTGCACAATATCATTTGAATCCCTTTGACAAGATTGTTTTTTTTTTTTTTTCCTTTTTTTTTTTTTTGGCATGCACATTGCCTGTGCTGGCCACAGCTGTGCCTCAAGTTCTCGCTCTCATACACACGGGAAAAAAACTACATTACCCATCACCCCCCTCCCTTTTCTCCAGTTCCCCACACGTTAGCATGCACACACATGTAGTTCTGTTCTGTACAAAGGGAGACCACAGGAAGTGGTGTAGCTACATAGAGGGTGACTTGTTTTGGCAGCACTCAACCGTTGAAGGAAAGCCCTTATTTCGTATGAAACAGAAAGAAAATACAGCTTTGTTCCACTAGGATGATACAAAACAAACAACACATGCTCAAGTGCAAGTGTGTTGTGTATCTACGATGATTCACTTGTGTGTTGCAAACTAAAAATGGCTTCTGTTGGGACAAAAAAATGAAGATGCGAGTCGAAAACAAAAAGAAATAAAGGCATTGACACTGAGAGCAAAAGAGGGTCAGAACTAAACTGATGAACAAGCAGAGCCAAAGAATGATGCACTGGTCTTAATTATAGTCGTAAAACTCTTAAAGGGACAGTGCACCTAACAATGAAAGTTCTTGATATCATTCAATCACCCTCATTTATCTAAACCAAGATGACTCAATTTCTTCTGTAATAAAATTTAAATGCAATTATATGCTATACTTAAACTCACGATGAATGAATAGAATACTGCAATGTTTATTATAAATGATTTACCCATGCACATCGTTTACTTAATAATTCATGTGCCCTTTATTCAAAACAAACGTCTAACCTGTCACTAACATGAGGTCACAGCAATTAGCAAACTTTAATGCTCCAATCAATTTTTGATTGGAAAAACGTGCATTTTTTCACCTCAATGTTTTAATTGTATATGCATCACAATAGAAATTAAAAGTAACTGCAATTTACTTCTCATGCCAAACGTAAGCCTTTAAGCCTTCTAGTGAACTAGATCTTTCTAATTTATTAATTAATCATTCTGACAGGTTCTGTCAATAGGTTGAACCAATTTGTAAAATATTTAGGTAAGAACTTGTATTGGTTTCTCACATAAACCTATTGTATAAAACTTGGAATATAGTCATATAGACTACTTATAAGGAGCTTTTGTGTCCTTAAAAGGAAGTTTAAAAGCCATAGTTCTTTCTTATTTTAACTTCATTGAAAAAGCAACTGGAATAATTCTCGAACATCTCTTTTTCTGTTCTACAGAAGAAAGTAAGTCATAATGGTTTGGAATGAGATGAAGGTGAGTAAATGATGACAATTCTCTTTTTTTGGGTGAACTGTTCCCTAAAAAACCACAACCTTCTGCTATCTCTGTATAATTAATCAAATTCTAATTGTATTAATAATCTATCGATCCACCATCTTGAGCTAAAATGGAGCAAATTTCCTGCATTTCAAGTGTTTTCGGCAAAAGAATACAAGACCAAGAGAACTTCTAAATGGGCATAATATTAACCATGCAAAAGTTCTAGCTAACATTCATGCCTCACAAAAATAAGCCTTCCTGTCCTTTTGCTAAAGACCTGAGAAGTAGAACAATCCCTCCGATGTTTGATGCAACTCTCTTTACGAGCAGGGTGAGACAAATCAAAAAATGGCTGCCATCCACTTGAGGAAGCATTGCTAAGAGAGACAGAGAGCCTAGATGGACACCCTGACAGAACTTGGTTGTCATTTCCCTTCATTACTCTCAGAGTAACTGGGATCTTCCCCCACCATATAACCGTGCCTCCCTGTCTTTAAAAAGCCCAGCAGACAGCGCAGACATGGGGACTTGTTAAGGCGTAGTGTGAGTCCATCACATTAAGAGAGAGATAGAGGGGAGAGGGAAGAGAGGCAAGGGAAAGGTTAGTGTGCGACACTAGAACAGAAGGCACTGTGGCTCTGCAGGTTCATCTAGACCCATGGGCATCAAACCAGGGGCTAACTGGGGGCCAGCTGTAGGTAAATGTGGGCCGAACATCAACAAACACCCAGAAAACAGTGGTTTCCTCCCTAAAAGTCTTGGGAATGGGTTGGCAAGGAGAAAGAATCAAATGACATGACGATATTCAGATTTTTTTCAGAATTGAGATAAGAAAAGGAGAAAATACAGAACCGCCCAACTGACTTTAAGATTTTAGATAAATGTGGTGAACTATTCTGAAATAAGTGATGGTTTATGTTGAATCACTTTAGCTTCATGTATTGACATCTTGAGGAGAATTTCGAAATCTTTCAAACTTTTTTCTGGTATCCCATAAAGAAAAATTGTAAATGAGATGTCTTGAACATCTCAATAGTTACTCCTAGAGATGAAATTAAGACTTTTTTTCCTGAGAAAAAAATCTCACACATGTCTCTTCACAAACACTCTGTGACTTGCTAACAAAAATCTCCAATCAAAAGTCAAACATATGCAAGTTTTATAGCTATAATTTCGTAACGAATGTCTTTTTTTTAGTAAGGATTTAAGAGAATAAAATTATCTGGAGGAGAAAGCCTGTTGTAATGGCGTATTTCAGAAACATTTGACTCTTCTGATGTTTTGAGATGGGCTGATGTGTGGGGGTCAGCTGGACGGGTTCAGTGACAGTAAGGGAGGCTGAATAGGCCACACCTCTACACCCCTGTGAGATATATGTTTGGCTGAATCTTTGTATCCTGAGCAGAAGGAGGGGGAAGGGGGTGTCTCAGATTGAGCAGGCAGCAAAAGACATAACAAGCTGCCCATGGCAGGGAACAGGAAGGCAGGGTGGAAAAATTGTTTCCAGTTATGTGATCAAAAACTACCCAGGTCAAAATCCTCAAAAAACTCCTGTCTGAAAAAAAGTCAAAGGTGAGCTTTGACAGACCTGCTATGTCACCTGTCGGGGGACAGTTCTGCAAAATCGAAAGTTCTTCAAGCGCCCTCTGGTGACCTTATTTTCATAAGGGATTGTTTGTCCATAGTCTAGCCTGGCTTAAGCTGCGCAACAGCACCACAACATGGACAAAGAGTAAACAACAACATTCATCACCCAAAATACTAACTTGCACTAATTCTACATTAGCTGTGAAATAATTCAAGGGGTTAAAAACTGACCCTCTATAAAACAGTTTCTTCAGATCACACTGTTGTGTGACCATCTTTTTCTGTCAAGAAATAAATATGGAATGGACCCTGAATTTGTCTGAAAAACTCTGACACAAAAACTGTCCCAGGGTATCCTGAATGCCCCAACTCTCTCTTTTAAAACATTCATGAGCTCTGACCCGAACTATTCTCTACAGATAGGAATATTCTACTCAGCTGAGGTCGCAAGTACGTAAACTTCAGGATGCTATCAGGAGCGCATCCTTATAGACTTCAATCTGTGGTGAATAGAACCGAAAATAAAGTTCGAAACAAGATGGCCACAACAGACAAAACTCTCGAAAACAAGACAACAAAGTCACATGATCACCTCTATCTTCATCAGCATCACTGTCATCTTCATCAATTGCATTAATATAGTTTTCATCATTATAAGACTATTGTTATTGACAATAGCAAATGAAGCCTTTAGAAAGGAGAACGTCTCTCACCCCGTTTCTCTCTCTGTTCGCAGCCATGGCTGACAGAGCCGTAATGAGGGAGGTTTTACCATTCAGGTTCGTTTTTAGTGCAATCCAAAGTAATAATAAACAGTGCAGAACATCATCTGGGATCCTCAGATGGATATAACATAGAAAACACCTTAAGATCTCGCTATTCAGAAAGGTCTGCTGTAGCGTCTATCTATAAACTCCATCTGCACGTAAAGATCTGTAGACATGGCAAGAGCAACAGGGAGAAAACGAGAGAAAGAACTTCCAACTGAATGGAAAAAAGAGAGCTATCACCCCCCTTCCCACAGTAAATCTTCTGTCTGATATATATATATATTTATATATATTTATATATATATTTTTTTAAATCAATCATGCAAGTTTCCATCAGATTTTAGTCCGAAAATATCAAAGAAAGCTGAGCAAATGCAACAGAATAACCAAGCTCCAAATGTTCAAAAAGAAGAAGTAATCAATTGAAGACATTCTGAAGAGGAAATAGTCTTTCCGTCCCTCCCTCATCTGCCGTTTCGTTCTTTTTCCACGGTCTTTTCCTCGTCAGGACCGAGTGGCAGTTTGTGGGTGAGGCTTCAGTGCGCCACGCCCACCCGCCTCCTCTCGCCTGCACTGGGTCCTTTCTTATGCCACGCCTCTTTGACGGTTAACCCCTCCCCCAGGTGATGAGGTCACTCAGCATCTTGAGTTGGTAACAGTAAACGCAGATGATAAAACTCATCGATATCGGCCAGCACATGGGGCTGGTTTTGCAGTAGGTAGAGCTCTCGTTCAAAAGAGCACTTGCTTTTCTTCAACAATGTCTGTTTTTTCTTCCCTTTTTTAATTTTTGGGTCTTTTCAAGAGGCATAGATGTGAGGGGGAAAATGGGTTCTGGCTTCTTTTTCAAAATTCCTTTTTTTTTTTTTTTTTTTTTGACAATGTTGCTTCTCATTTTTTCCATCGGGCAAGAAGCAATCGGTCTTGCTTGCTCAGTTTGGAGTGGAGCATTCAAACACAACGACTCTGATCTTTAAAGTTCAGTCCATCTAAACGCAACCACCCCATTTCTCGCTCATACGCTCCCATTCCCTTGCGTGCTAAGCAGCATGGGAAACGTAGTCCAGAGAGCAGGAGAAAGCATTAGAGAGAGAGGGAGTAGGGGAGCTGCATGTGCTGCTCCAAGGCTCAGAGTCTCACAATGGCGCATTCGCCCTGTTTGCGCTTCCCCTTCTGCCCCCTCTCTCCCTGCTGCGGTGCATAAACATGTTGGTTTAAGTCGAGTGGCGCCCCTCTCCTGGTCACCCTGTGCACTAACACCAATCATCCTCGTCCGTCTCGCTATACTGTTCGTGCAACCCCTTCCGGGGCCCACGGCCATGGGGTGGCCGGTGTGGGCCTGGGTGGGGGCCGCGCCGGTGCGGGGAGGGCGAGGAGGAACGGTAGCCATTAGGCATACGGCGTGGGTGCAGGGGAGGCCCTTGACGAGCAGTCCTTGGCGATCGGGGATGCGGGTGTGAATGAGGATGGGGGTTGCCCTGTGATAGACTCTGCTCGTAGGCAGGCGGCTCATGGTGCCTCTCGTACTCATAGTCCCGATCGTAGAAAGGTCCGTCGCCCTCCAGACTGTCAGGCGCCGGGCCCCAGCGGCCGTGGCGTGGGGACCTGGGAGATGCGTGCCTGGGGGAGCGCGGGGAAGCGTGCCGGGGTGAGCCGTGATGGGGCGAGGCGTGGCGGGAGGGTGGACGATGGTAGGGTGGTTCGTGATCCGGTGGAGAGAAGTGTCGCGGGGAAGGGGAACGGAGTCGTCCCTGGCCCGGGGAGCCGTACGGAGGCTTGCGGACAGCAGGGGAGTAGGTGACATGAGGGCGTGGTGTAGACGGTGTCTGGGGCAACTGCCGACGGCCACGTCGGGGGGTGCTGGTCCCCGACGTCGAGGGAACGGGGCTTCCGCTCACGGAACTACTGCCCTACATGAAAATTAAAACAAGGCAAATAAAAAAACACCACAAAATTAACGTCAAACAAAAGAGAGGAGCACACACCGGCAAGAAGGGGGAGGATGTAGAGGAAGAAGAGGAGAGAGAGACAAGGGAGAGAAAGTGAAAGAAAGAGAGAGAGAGAGAGAGAGAGAGAGAAAGAGAGAGAAAGGTGTGTGGAAACAACAACATCAATAAAACCAGAAAGAAACAAACCGGTAATGAGGCAAAACAGCAGACACAGAGAAGCCACAAGTCACATCGAGAAAAATGGACAGAAACCACAGTGATAAAAGAAGATAAACAAAAGAATAACACAAAAAAGAGAAACTGATTTCAGTAAGCAGTCATGATAAGCTCACAGGTGTGCATATGCTGTCTGGTTACAGTCTTCCCACATGGACCCACACCTGTGTGCTCAAGATACCTTTCATCCCTCAGGCTCCTCATTGCAGGCTACTGTAAAGAACTAAACCATGGACTTGCACACATGATGCTACTTCATGAAATACGCTTTTAAATAAAAATAACAGTCATAAAAATTGTTTAAAATTAATTCCACAGACTTTAAAATGGCATCTTCTCAATAAATCCTAAACACAAAAACTAATATCATTAATAACAGTCTTGACATGAAGGCTCTTATTTATTATTTTTACATGAATTATTTATTAACATTTACAAAACCTAAGAACGTAATAATAATCGTAAATGTAAGAACGTAAAAATAATTAAACCTGAAACAATATTCATATAAAACAGTTATAAACAATCTCCACCTGATTATGTTTCTGCCTCTGTTAGTACTCAAACTTTTAATGCTATTGTTACCAGACCTAAAAAAAATAAATAAAAATGTTTAATGTCTTATATAAACATACACTAGCTTTCATTATAAAACATCCTCCAGTCCAAAAAGACTATCTACTAGAAATAAATTGCAACTCCTCATTTTAAAATGAGCATGACTGCCCACAAATTTTGCGGTGTTGTTTGGATGCATAAAGCTTCAGGATCTCACTATAAATATTTTTTTTTAAATTAAAAGCAAACTATATTAGACTGGACTGCAAATCTGAAGCTAATAAGTGCTGTTGCTTATTTTACATGTGAATAAATTATAAACAGAAACTATAATCATATCAAAGGCTTTTTCAACCACCAGACAATAGCCAGAAGAAAGGTGGGAAATGTTTGGGTTAAAGTAAATTACAGAGCAAGATACCTCGATTAAAATGATAAGTGTAGATCAGTAAATGAAAAACATTTAATCACCTTTATGTACTATTATGAGTCACTTTTAAAATGAATGTTGAATTTGTGTATCAAATGAAAGTGTTCTTTCAGTGAGTGTGTGCCCCACCTGTCTATGCCCTCTCCCCTCACTCGGTGAGCGGGACCAGTGGCGATCAGATCTGTCGTGAGGATGACGGTGGTAGTCGCGCTCATGACCGTACCGCTCTTTATCCACGGAGCTGTGGTGATGATGATGATGGTGGTGGTGGCGACGGTCTTTTGCTCGACCCCGTTCTCGTTCTCTCTCTTTAGGTGGGAGGTCACCTGATTGTGTAGTGGTGCTAAGATCCGTGCCCAGACCTGTCAAAGCCAACGCAAAAATGATACGAGAAAGCACTTTAGACAGCAAGAACATCAAACCCAGTGGCTGTCAAATTGAGGATGGATTATAAAAGGTTTTCAAATGACAAAATGGCATTTTTTGGGAGAACAGAGAGCCCTATTGAAAAAGTCCAATTATGCTGGTTAGGCAAGTTTTGAGGCATGGTAGCTGGTTTCAGGGTGGGTTTAGCTGGTCCTGTACTGGTTCTAAGCATCTAGCTCCTGCTCAGTATCAGCTTAAACCAGCTCATGACAAACTAAGGACCAGGTTGTACCAGCTGCCATGCTTCAAAATGTACCTAATTGTTAATGGAAATGAAAAGTAATATTGTTCCTACAAGGTATTAAACCTTTTATTAAATGGGTCATTGGATGCAAAATTCACTTTTACATCTTGTTTGAGCTAAAATGTGTGTTAACGCTAAAAATCCATCCAGTGTCCCCAAAAAATAATAACCTCTTGGGCAAATCAAGCTTTTCTCAGATTCTTACCACTCCCACAATTGCTGATTGGCACGCATGTGATTCACAGATTAATTTGCCATTATAAAAGCATAAACGAATTTAAACCACAAAAAGAAGAATTGAAAGACAACAAATTTTTTTACTCTGTTCTCAAATACAGCCAAAGTGGACACAAGCATAAAAAACTTAAAAAAACGAGTTGATTTCTCGAGTTGATTTTCATGTCACGTCACGTCACATGTTCACCCTTTTAATCAATTTTTAACCAAAGTATGTTAAAGACTTTTCATTATGACTCGTCATAGAAGAATGATATCAACTTGTGAAAATTAGGCATCCGATGACCCCTTTAAGACATTTTGCATAATTAGAGCAATGCAGAATGTGTAAAGGAAAAAAAACAACCACAAAAAGTTAGTTATCTTTTGTGTGTGTGACCTGTGTCTGCATCTGTATAGCGAGCGAGTGATCTCTCTGAGGTGCGGTGACTGCGGTCTCTTTCCCGGTCTCGATCCCGTTCTCTTCTTCGTGGACCGTGCCGGTGACCCTCTTCTGACACCACCCGTTCAAGAGAGTAATCATCCAATCGCACACCTCGTCCTGAACGTCCGTGAACCAGTGAAGACGTAGAGCGGCGCATTGGACTCGTGTCTGTGATGGTCTACAGAGAAAGAAACAAGGTAGAAAAAAAGAAGGTAGAAAAAGAGTGGGAAAGGACAGAAGTTCACATTGATATGTTTTCACAGAGCAGCTTGATTGTATGCAGTGTGACGAGCACATATGTGTGCAGGATTGAAAACATTTGAACGTAATCTGGTTAACACTCAGCCCATTCCACACCCACTGAGAAAACCAAGGCACAGGTATATCTGTCATGCTCAGTGAAGACAGAAGAAATAGTAATATATAGAGAAATGGACAATTTGTGATTGAGAGAGCAAGAAAGAATGAGAGATAGACAGGTAGACCAATAAATAGATAGATAGATAGATAGATAGATAGATAGATAGATAGATAGATAGATAGATAGATAGATAGATAGATAGATAGATAGATAGATAGATAGATAGATAGAAACCATACAAATACAAAGGCAGACAGACAGACAGACAGACAGATAGATAGATAGATAGATAGATAGATAGATAGATAGATAGATAGATAGATAGATAGATAGATAGATAGATAGATAGATAGATAGACAAATAGATAGAAAGACAGACAGACAGACAAAGACAGACAGACAGATAGATAGATAGATAGATAGATAGATAGATAGATAGATAGATAGATAGATAGATAGATAGATAGATAGATAGATAGATCATGCCTTACATGCACTGCAGCTTTTCTAATTCAAGCGGAACCAATAAATTTCTCTGCCATAGCTGAGCACACAGAACCCAATCCAGCCAAAAGAAGTTCAGCACATCTGTCCATGCACACACACCCGGACACATGATGGTCAACACGACAATCTATAGCATGTGTGAACACACAAAGACATACTTGGCACATAATGCTCTTCTGCATCAAAACATGATCTGAAAACGAAAATATCCCTTCACACTCTTCTTTTCTCTCACACACATAATGCTTTATGCCATGCGCCTGACTGAAACATGCTAACAACAAGACCGTTATAGGCAGCAGGTGTTCCTGTTTGAAATCCATGCGTCAAGAACTACGAGACAGCGAAAGCTTCCTATGTCCACAGGACCAGAAACAGAGATAAGACACAGGCAGACACGCACACTCACACACACACTCACACACACACACACACTCACACACACACACACACACACACACACACACACACACACACACACACACACACACACACACACACACACACACACACACACACACACACACACACACACACACACACACACACACACAGGGATATAGGGCTGCATAAGTGGACAGGAAAAAGGTATAGAAAGAGAAAGGTACAGCGACGAACAGAATATACAAAGGAAAAACAGGAAAAGAGGGTGAATAACAAGAAGGATGGCATGAAAAAGTTCAGTGTGACATCAAGACATAAAGAGAGACGCAGACTCCTAAAACAGACAAAGTAAGAGAGAGAACAAGGGGGAGCATGAAGAAGAGGCAGAAAGCCAGAGACGGTACATACACTGAGGTTACTTCCTCGCGGCCTGTGTCTCCGTCGCTGTTGAACAGCAGACAGACGGTGCGTAGAACAGGACACACGCATGAGACCACGGGACGATACACAGAGCACAGCAGAGAAAGTGTGTGAGAAAGAGAAAGAGGGAGGGGGAAAATAAAGGAAGACGAAATGGAACAAGGAAAAAAGGAAGGAAGAAAGGAAAAGGTGAGAAGGAAATCAAGGGGCAAAGAAATATGACATGAAAATGGTGACAAATTCAAAATAAACAAAAGAAGTAAGAAAAAGAAAAGAGGAAAGCATGAAGAAAAGGAGTCAATTAAAAGGAAGAAAAGAAAGACCAAAACAAAGAAAGAAAGTAAAAAGGAAATAAGGACAAAAAGGTAAACAACGAAAACAAGTAAAATGGAAAAGGAAGGAAGTGAAAATGGAAAGAAGGAAAAAGGGAATAGAAAACCACAATGCATTATGGGTTTAAACAGAGACAAAAAAAAACAAGATTAAAGGAGAGATTAAAAGCAAAGTGGACAAGAGAAAGAGGGAGAAAAATAGTGATCCCCATTTTAATTTGAGAGAGAGCACAGAAACACACAGGCATTGACAGGAAGGGGTTGGGGGGAGGAGAAGGAAAAGGAAAGAGAAAAAAGACAAAAATTGAGCGAGTGTAGAGGAAGATATGAAGCACACTAACACACTTACCGCAGCAGAACGCACACTCTGTGGGGCAGAGCAGTGTTAGACAAGAGTGAGTCACAAGAACAACAACCACATCTACGTTACAGCTTTACACGACACGCACAAACAGACTTTAGATCCTCACACTTCCTGGTGTGTACTGTACAACACTTCCAACACACAAGTGAACATACTGATTCTAGCAGATACTTACTAGATTCTACAGTGCCTATGTTTAGCTCACCTTCACACACACTTCAAACAGAGACACACGACTCCCTCACACTTGTCTTAAACACACTTGGACAAACTGCCAAATCCAGACACATCTCCAAAGGAGAGTCAACCAAGAGATCATGGGGGTTATGTCAGGGTAAGAAATGCAGTGTGTGTGTGTACACATTTATGCATTATAGCACAATAGTGTATTTGTTTGTATGTGATGTGTTGTGGGTGTAGGCTTGCAGAATCAAATGTTTTGAGCATGTTACTGCCTCCAGAGGTTGATTTGTGGTAGTGCTTCAAAGGATCACAGTAGCTATGCATACTTAATTTCTGCCTTTTTTGGGATTCAAGGGATGTGTCTTAAATTTAGTCTACACTTAACTGGATCCTTTTATATGTGAACTGTCTTATAACTCTTTTCTTTTACTCGACTTACAAATGGAATAAGAAACGCATTTGGCAAATGTTTTCTTAAATTATTGCATTTCGAAAATGAAGTATTTTCAAATGTTTAATTTAAATAACGAAGTAAAGAAAATAAAATTATTTTGAATTTTATATTTATTACAGTTTTCATAAAAATATTAATCTGTGCAACTGTTTTTTTTGCAATAAGGTAACTTTTATTACAATAACTGTTTAATTACAACAAGAAGTATTTCTTCGGCACTTTTTGGCATATTGGAATCATTTCTGTAGGACCATGTGACACTGAATTTTGGCTGAATTTTGCCATCACAGAAATACATTTTTAAATTCATTAAAATAAATAACAGCTATTTAAATTGCAAAAATGTTTCACATACATTTTGTTATTAGGCACAGGCTGTTTTCTGTTACTTCAGTCACTACCTCAAATCCAGCTCCGGAGGCAGTACACACCAGACACACCAAGGTTTTCTTGAAATTGAGCTAGGGTGTTATGATTATGCATAGAACCAACTCTCTCTCTCTCTCGCTCTCTTTCTCTCTCTCTCTCTCTCACACACACACACACACAGCCATGCATGTGTGAAGTGAAGGTCAGGGTGGTAGCCACTTATCCATGTGCCCTTTGACAAAGACATGCTAGCATTTGTTGACTTGTTAGCATGACAGCACACCAAACTTTTGAAGTTTGGTTCCCCCAACTGAAGCTGTCAAAGGCTGTTAGCTGGATAACTGACTGAGGACGGATATTGGGAATGGATAACAGATAAAAGGTGGAAAGACGAAATGGATGAAGGGGTGGATGAAAGGATGAAGGTGCTCACTTGGTTGTCTGCTGAGAGGCGTGGCATGGAGATGGTCCGCCCATGCCCTTCCATTGGGTGATAGGGCTCAGTGTCCGAGTAACCGTCCCCAACAGGCCCAATCTCTCTCATTTCTACCGTCTGCAAAACAGAGCAACAGCATGTGGGCCGGGCTGATGCCTGCTTCACCGGCCTACAGCTCTATCGGATGCGATAAACCAGTAGAGGGCAATATTTTGCGCAAAAGTGCAGTTGATCTGAATATTAGATTAACCCGAGCTAGTTATTAGCCATTCAAAATGATGCATATCACTAACAGAGTTGAATAAGAGAATAGGTGCACACTAGTCTCTGACCATCAGCCCACATCACAGCTTATTCCAGCCTAGAACTGCCAACTTTAACAGGAAGGGGCAGTCTTATGTACACAGAAAAGTGGCAAATCAATGTTTGCTTTTTGTATGTATTTAAAGAATGAAATCAGTACAGCTCAAATATATCACATTAACGTTATATTTTCTTCTAAATCCTAAATAAAATGTAGAAGACATAATTAAGCTACTTCAAATTCAGGTATGTTTCCTTGTGACGTTGTAAAACTAAACTAAAATAAAAGCTGCTGTTCTGGTTTATGTAACAGTTTAAATTTACGAATAATTTAACAAACCATTCTGCATATATATCAAAGTGATGAAAGGAAATAAAAAGAAATTGAGTGGTTTCAGATTTGGCCTATTAAAAGGTAAAATAAAGATTAAGATAATACAAATTGATATTATTAAATATTAAAAATATTCATATTGTTGGGAGAGCAAACGAAAAGAGATTGAGTTTTGTTTGTAAACTAAACTTAACATGGACTCTTTGTCTTTACCAATCTAACTTTCTTCACTGATCTAACCCCTGATAATCTTTTAACTATGCAATTTTTATGGCATTATATATTCTGGCTTTGTAAGTAACGGAAAAACAAATGAATATTACAAATTTACCATAACTTGTTTTGCATACATATCCATAAGGAAAAGAGGAAGTAGAACACACAGTACTGGTTGGATCGGGTCAGGTCACGGCTCTCGTTTACAGATCTCTTGCATGCTGAGACTAGGTGCACGCTGACCCTGTCTGATTGCCCACTACAGGTTTAAGTACTTTCCAACATGCTCATTATGCCTAAATCTGTTTATTCAGCATCTCCTTTGCTTCATAGTATTAGGATGAGTGGCTAGTGCAGGGAAACATCAGGGTCGGATGACTGCTTAGCTACAGAGAAGAGTCACACTGAAGGAGAGATGAGAGTCTGGAGGGGGTTTGGTACAATCCAGCAGACAGTGAGGAAGCAGGCAAGCAGTGAAACACCCCCGCAGTCTGGCAGAAGTGGAAGGGGTCTATACAAATGGTCTACAATGGGCAGTGAAGTTCATCAGAATGATTCATCAGACAGATAAAGAGGTGAGCTACAGACCGACAGAGACAGAAGAGATAGAACGAGTGATAATATGAATGAGAAGTGTGTCCAAAAGCAGCCAAAACACGACGATGGCTGGGAAGACAGTGATCGTCTAAACAGCACACGATTCTTACAGTACCAAAGGCTGAGAGAAGCTGATATATTCACGGCTGCTTCGACGAGTTCCAAGCCAAATGTTTTATTTCAGATCTAAACAAGACAAAATTGCCTTTCTGATCTGAGGGCCTACGATATTACCTGTGGATTGTGACGGCTGTCGTGATGGTCATCAGGATACGGTCTGTCGGGGTTCCAGTTTTCTGGAACAGGCTTCTGGAACATTTCCTGGGCTCGTGACGTCACCCACGACTGGCTCTCGCTCATTCCACCCTCTGGAGGCCTAACCCAGAGAATAGATGTTGGCTGGCTAATTCATTTACTCACTCACACACGCACTTACACAAAAGCAATTTACACAAAATGCCTTTTGCAGACAAAAATAGTACAAAAACACTATTACAAATGTTTATATGTAAAAATAGCAGAATTAACACAAGAGCAGATAGACGTGTATCGAAGAATCGAAACGCAATGATAGAGGAGCGACAGCTGAGAGACGGGAAAACAAAGAAAGAGCAGAAGTGCAGCCTATAAGGAGAAGAAGAAAGACAACAATTAAAGCAAAGCTAAGCAGAGAAAAAGGAGACAAAGAGCACCAGCTGAAACAGGTGAATCTCATAAAACCTCTCAGATTCAGGTGATATTTTGCTCCAAAATTATTTTTTTTCAAGTGAATTAACTATAGTTAAATATAAAATATATATTTATTTTAATGCTGTCAAACCATTTATTACAATTAACAAACGCATGTTTATTTTTAAGAAAAATGTTGTTCATTAAATATATTGATATGAAATACATGATCTTTTTTATATATATATATATATATATATACACAATAAATATCTTATTTAAATGCCTATACAGTACTTCAAAGAAGTGCTATCTGTAATGTACACTTTTATTAAATCTAGAATTTCTGTAATGAAATTTTGGGATTTTATGAGACTCACTCAGAAAGATTAAACTTAAAGCAATAACACTTTGCGATAATGTCCATTGGTCAACATGAATTAATGCAGTAACTAATGTTAACTAACAATAGTATTTATTAATCTTTGTTCATGTTAATTAATAAAAATACAAATGTTCATCATTAGTTCATGTTAGTTCAGGTCCATTAATTTATATTAACAGACAAAACTTTGGATTTTAATAATATATAAGTAAATGCTGCAATGAATATGAACTCAGATTAATAAATGTCTTAAAAGTATTTTTCGTTCATGACTTGACTATTTAGGATGCTACTCACAGGCTGTTGACAGGTTCTTGCGGCAGCTCAGGGAGACCGTTCACCCCCTGTCCCCCTTCCTGGCTCGGGGATGGCTCCATGCGCTGAAACATTAATGGCGTTCGGTTCTGTGTGAGATACGAACATGGCCTGCAGCTGGGATCAGACACACTCATGGGATATGGGGTAACACACACAAGCCACCGTGCATTTCACAGGTGGTGGGGTACCAGACAGCAGAGGTCCCCCAGAGGGCATCATGGGAAACGGAGTCCTTCTGTGCCCTCGCCAACCTGAATGGAGTCCTCCATTGGGGCTGTGCTGTCTAGGTAGGTGCCGATGGCTCAAGGCATTTCCATCCAACCCACCGCAAGATATGGGTGGTTGTAACAATTTGGGCATGCTACAGTAAAGATCTGAGGTTCGTATTTGCAGAACTACATGCTCTGTGTGGGTGAAACTTAAACTACAAACACTAGAAATCTCAGAAACCGTGGTAGCCCAAAGGTTACACCAAGAACCTCCCCTCAACATCCATTAATGAACATATTTGGCTAGACAAAAGGTGTCCACACGGAGGGAGAAAAGATTCCATGTTAGTGACAACCTCACCAATCAACAAATGAAGGAAGACGAGACAAAGAAAATAACACAAGACACAAAAAATAACAAGAGGTTGGATTCAATATACCAAAAAGAATGGAATAAAGGAGGAAAGATCACAAAGAATTAGTTCAAATGCAAACAAGTTGACAGACATAGATATACAGACATCAGGGATGGATATAGAGAGTGAGACAGCCACAAAAGTGAAGCTGATGTTGAGAGGATGGTGCTGAGGTACAGATACAGTCAAGTGAAGTATGACAGGTAAAGAGACGGACAGGGAATCAGGTGAGGCAAGACACAGACATATATTTAGACCATTCCCTGATGTTGGCAGAGTGTCCATGCTCTTTGAGCCAGGCTTCAAATATTACTTAATTGAAAATTCAGGCAGAAACTATGGACACTGTGCCTGTACAGGATGGGAGCGTTTTTAGGGAAGGGGACAGGAGTGACACTGACAAAAGGCCATGTTGTATCATTCATCATTGCATATAACCTGCAACACTACTGCGCGTGTTTTTAAGCATGCTCTAACTCTGTAAATAAAATCTTGTATATTATCAGTGTTTTTAGTTCCATGCCATAAAAGCACTAAAATATCTAATGGTTTGCATGTGCGTCTTTTCAAACATAGCGCTCCATGTAGGAAGTGACATACACTACTGTTCAAAAGTTTGGGATCGATAAGATAAAAAAAAATGATATTGTTATATT
Organism: Puntigrus tetrazona; assembly: GCF_018831695.1. Classification (NCBI taxonomy): domain Eukaryota; kingdom Metazoa; phylum Chordata; class Actinopteri; order Cypriniformes; family Cyprinidae; genus Puntigrus; species Puntigrus tetrazona. Next base: position 23,419,350 of record NC_056709.1, on the reverse strand, counting down.
TAGCAAGAATGCATTATATTAATCGAAAGTTACAGACGACAGCAAAGACATTTAAAAACTTTTTATTTATCAAATTATCCTAAAAACATTATCACACTTTCTACAAAAATATTAAGTATAAATATTAAATATTAATATTACATTTTTTTCAAGCTGAAAATTCAGCTTTAGCATCAAATGAATGAAATGCATTTTTAAATATATTCAAATAGAAAACATTTGTAATAATACTTCACAGTACTTCTGGTTAACTGCATTTTCGATCAAATAAATGCAGCCTTTGAACAAAAACAACAGAACAAAAAACTATAGACCCCATACTTTTTAACAGCAGTGTGTATCTAATAAGGGATCATTTTATCTTAAAAATAGAGTGAAAGAGACATTGGCTGTGCCTGAAACTACAGTTAGCTGTGTGGCTTAACTGCCTATATACATAGTTTGCTTTTTTGGGATATCTCATAACAATTACTGTATAAACCTACCAATGAGTGATTTTTTTCATAATGAGTCTAAAAAGGCAATGATTACTTTTAGAAATTAGAACTTGAATTTTAGGTTAATATTTTTAAATACATTTCAGACATAGCCAATAAATGTGAAGGTAAGAAATTTAGAATAGCCGTGTGGACAGGCACGAATCAATAAAATGTGTTTTTACCAGTGTTGATTAGCAAAGCTAGAGAGCGGACTTGGCATTTGTTTGTTTGTCTGAAGTGGTACCTGCTCCTCACGAAGCGCCTGCAGCTTTTTGGCCTTGCTCTGCCGGTAGTACTCCATGATCATCATGGCAGCGTAGATCTTGCCCACTGTCAGGTCTGTCGCTGCTGAGAGGATGAAAAAGTTACCCTGCACAATTAGACCGGGGAGGAATGGGACCCTGAGCCGAGAGGGGAATGGGAGTTGGAGACAAGACATGCCACAAACACAAAGGTCTAGCTTCTCAGACACAGACAAAACTCATGACCTCAGAAGTTGAATCAACAGAAGTTCTTCAAAGGCCAGAATGAGTTTTAATCTGGGACTGAGAAACTGGACAACAGGTAAACAACAAATTACATGACAAATTTCACAAACACAGCTGCCCAAAAGTGTGAATAAATACTCTTAATTCACAGTTTTACAACAAAGAAATTACTGATGAATCTTCTACCAAATGGCTTAAGTGTCCAAATACTTTCTGGTGCAACTGTATATACAACAACATAGAAACACACAATACACTTTTTACACAACAGACACTAGACAAAGTACATCAACAAATACAGAACACCACAGAGCTGATAGTCTTTTCACAGTCAGATCCTCATTAATTAAAGAACCTCTTATTTTTCTCAAGAACCATTTACAGCCTGCATTACATTCCTACAGGGACTCAAAAGCCATTACACTATGAATACATGCCACGAATGAGGCAACAATAACAGAATGCTAGGATTACACTGTTTCGTGGGGAGCTCAAATTTTTCATCAAATCTCTGCAGCGGCATCCAGAGTTTGAATGAGACACAGAACATATAAATGTGAAAAATTTTGAGCTGCCATATATGACAAAGAAATCCCTTCACATTAAACACTTTTCTTTAAGTACAATTTCATAGTAAAATGGCATGAATCCCCCAAGGAAAGACAATAAATCCTGGAAATAACTCTAAAGCATGCTTAAATTCAAAATTAACAAAGAAAACATGCTAAAGGAAAGCATAAAAAAGTATTTTTCATAGATACTATGCACAGTCATCATATTAAAATGTAAAAGTCTTTAACATCTGTAAAAAAATAAGGTAATATCTCGGGCTACACTGTTTTTGAGGCTCTGTGGTCTGGAGGTTAAGGCCAGCTTTGTGCTTTACACGTGCTGGAGTGAAAAGACTTCTATAGAGGATCCGTCTATAGCGAGGCACCCCCTGATAACAGGCAATGAACAAAGAAAGAGGGAGAAAATGAAAGATGTTGAGGAAAAAGGGGGTATGTAGTTTAGAAGTGGAGTGAGAATTATTTAAAAGCAAACAGATATAAGGCATTATAAGCAATAAATCATATAGCTGTGAGACAAAATAATTTTAAATAGCATTCATATGGTAAAGCAGTATTTAATGAGGTCATTAGCAGAGCAAGATGTTGATTTGCCATGTGGTTACAGGAGAAGGGTTAGTTAAAGGTTGTGAAAGTTTTGCCTGATCAGAGGGTGCTGAGCGGTGTGGACTGAGAGAAGCTGTTCTCTGATGAATTGGTGATCTTCGATCTACTTTTTTTTTTCTACAAACCCATCTGCAACTTACACTTGTGTGGTGTTACCAGCAGATCCAGGTTCTTCTGGGAGAGATTTGGCCAAATTGCCATCATTTCCTTACGGAGCTCGGCGTCCATCTGGTGTTTGTCTGCGCCTCCTGTAAGCATATGATGTCAGGGCAGGATACATACACACACATACGCATGCACAGATAAACAAAACATACCAATACACCAAAAGCATCAATGCAATATATATATATATATATATATATATATATATATATATATATATACACACACATAATATATATATATATATAAACATTGCAAAAATATGTTTATAATATTCACAAAACATACAAACACAAAGGAAAGGGTGTTTTGTTAATAATAAAAAAAAAATTAAAAAAGAAGAAAAAGATAAAGTCAAATACTGTAGTACAAAAGTCAAGTTTTTCTCTACCTGGTATCATGGCATAAACGTACCTTGGTGCACTTTTTAGTGAGACCCAAAATATGTATCAATAAGTACATATCACTGTTTCTAGAAGAAAGGAACACTAGAGGCACTAAAACTCTGACACTTTTTTCAGCTTCACACAAATTTACAGAGTTCCAATTAATAAAGCGTAACTTTCAGACAATTACTTGAAGAATATCATGATATGACTTAAAAAAAAAACATCCTGAACGGTAGAATCACACATATCCAGCTCCATATGTATGGGTTATCATAGACAATAGTTTGTTCAGTAGCTCACAGAGTACAGAGACGTACTTTAGAGGTGAGGAGCTCTGTTAATACTGTGTAACTACTGTGTGACAAAAAAAAAAATTTGCATTTATTAATTCTATCATGTAGGTTTAGGGTTGGATTTGGTGCAGGGCATATTACCAACATAAAAGAGCATTAACTTTTATCAACAGTGCACGGATATTTCAATTCTGAACTGCCGCAATACATACCTCTATCAACGCAAAACAAAATGTGCCAGGGTTCATGTGATGAACCTGTGTTTTAGTGCCACTCAGAGGACATTTCTTTTTGAAACTGAGACCAGGTTGGTTTTTCTGATACTTATGTTTAGGTTTTATTTTTTGGACAAATAAAAGATAGAAAACGTCAAAAGAAAAAACAAAAAGGTATATGGTTCTGTACCCTTAGCAATTTTGATGTCCAGAGCTGTGCGAATCAAAGCCATCAAAGTGGAGTTGAAATGCACCGTGTTGTCATCTGCAACGGGGAGGTCCATGCGTAGCAGTCTCTGTGAAGAGCCAATCAGAGGGGATGAGGGCGGGGCTGTGTAAGTTAAACCTCCAATCAGATGTTTTGGTGGGCTAAGAAAGGCTTGGGGAGCTCAGCAGTTTGTAGCCAAAAAATAAATTACAGGCCACACAAATTGCAGGAGATTAAGTTCACTTAAGGAGATTAAATCAGCCATTTGATTGTAGTTTTGACTGTAGTTTCTTTTGATGCAGTGGTTGGGTACAAATATCCACCATTTCTTTTGGTGATACTCATACAACCACACAAGTTGGCATCTGTGAGAGCAGTTTTCTTAGACTGACAAATAATTGACCAACAATCTGCAGCCTTGTAATGTGTGAATGAACCATTCACACATCTCATAGAACATATACAGTACATACACATCAATTAAGTGACTTAATTGGAGCCCTCACAGATAAGTGGAGCAGTATAACATGGGATGAAGTCATTGCTTCATCATCATCATCATCAGTGTTCCTCTGCCTGTGAAAACTGATCTCATATCACTCTGATAAGCATGTATTTTTTGCGACTGCCACTCGATTTGATATTCTGCATCTAATTCATGTTTCTACATCATGACGTGTGCTTATAGTTTTTAGGAAGTGTGCAATCAATTAATCTTAAATCAGCTAGCAAAGGCTGAGGACACAAATGTCACAAATGTATCACAAAAGGCTACTGCTAAAGAGCTCCCCCTACCTGTTGGAGTTCATACATTTTGGAAAAACCAATGAACGAAAGGGCACATAAAAAGTAGTTTTTAGATGCCGGTTTCATGCATTGGATGTACCTTTATGGAACTGGAACACACAAGCACACAACATGGCGTTAGTGTGAGAAAGTGAGCATGTGATTGTGAGCCTGTGTATAGTCATGTGCCCATTTCAGACGAGTCCGTCGTTCCTGGCAGGTGTAGATACCAACGAGCATGTGCCGAGTTCCAGCGATGGCCATGCAAAAGCACATGCAATGCAGCACCCTAATCAGAGTTCAGCAATGGTACAATCCGCCCTACCCACCGGTCCCGGCCCACCCAGACATCAACCCCTACTCCATGCAGCATGCATTGCATGCACCCCCCTCCTCCCTCCCCACCCCTCACAGAACAAGAGCAGTGCAGCCGCGCACAGAGAGTATCATTTCATCTTTCATTGACCACTTGTATTTTTGGGTTTGTTTAGCATCTTTATCTTTCTTTGGGTTATATCTCATAGGGTTAATTGCATTGTCTTTTTTTTTTTTTCCTTTTTTTCTGATCTCTCGATGCAAAACGGGTGCAGTTTTTTTTGAAGGTCAGATAAGGGGTGGCATTCCCTACAGAGTTAAAGAGGAAAAATGGCTGTGTTGTACACCGAGAGGTGTAGGACTGGATTAGGGGGCAACAGGTATAGAAGTTAGTTCACTTCAGACTGGAAAGCCATGAGATATGTATCACATATAAAAATAATGAGAAAGGGGGGAGTGGTGTGCTTGGCAATGGATAGAGAGAAAGTCTGAGAGGAGAAAGAGAGAACTAGAAGAATGCTGTTTGTTTGAGATGAGGGAAAACAATAAAAGAGCGAGGAAAGTGAAAAGAAGAGATTGGAGTGAAGGGAGTCTCAGCAAAGCTTTGTGAGGTCGTAAATAAACTATATTTTGCAAAATGTCTAACATAGAGTAAGTTGTTCATTAGATCATAGTGTAGATGCCATTCAATTAAATGCAAAATACAGATAGTCCGCCCAAGTATAATCAACTGGGCAAAAACTCTAGAAAACATTACTTGGAAAAGTCATGATCCAGAATCTGAATTATTCATGTATTTATTTTGGGGCTTAAAATAGTTTCTTTTGTAGAGTGAACAGGGACAAAAACACAAAAAAACCCAATATTGTTCAATCTTGGTCGAAATGGTCCGATGAGATTTCAAGTCACTTTTTTACCTCAGGAACGTGCACATTTTCTGTATTACTTTCAAGTACACTCATCCATATTTCTATTCCATTTCAAACACATGCTGTTCTTTTGAACGTTCAATTATAGACTTCTAAAAAATGTTTACAGCATTTGAAGGATCACGTGACAAATTCATTATTGCCATTCATTTTTGCGAATCAAAAAAGTACAATATTATTGAAATATTATTGCAGTTTATCTTTTGTCATATTGATACATTTTAAATATATTTAAATATTTAAAAAGTATCAATATGACAAAAGATAAACTATAATAATATTTCAATAATATTGTACTCTATTTGTAATCAAATACAAAAAATCTTAATGTCAAACTTTTGAACGGTAGTGTATACGGTATTACCTACAAGTGAATAATGTGGGAACAAACCACGGTTTTGGACATAGTATAAACATAAACACCTAAAAACCTCTGCACTGTGACTTATGAGAAATTGATTACAGCCTCCAACTGCAAAATGAGTGATGTGAAAAAAAGACAAGAAATGGCTTTGTAATCATTCAACGTAAGGTCCATAGCCTTAATATGATGAACATAACATGTAAAAAGACAGGATGTTTCTGTCACACAAGGATGCATTGAGATCTTTACAATTTGCATAATTAAGAAGCATGCTGATTTAAAGTTAAGGAATGAAAGATAGACGACAGGAAGTAAAAGAGGAAGAGAGCAAGAAAATGATTATTGTACAGGGATGTAAAGATGTAGTGGCTGAAAACGCAAACTGGAGGAATGTAGGGAAAAGAAGAGATAGAGCAAGAGACAGTAAGAGAGAAAGAGAGAGGGGAACGGAAACAGGTCAGAACTGCATTGACAGAATCAAACGAAGGACAGGTGAAAAAGCTTCTCTGTGATTCTAGTGGATTTGCTGAAAAAAAAAAATCAAAAAGACAAAGTGAGTCTAAAGACTGAACCTACAAAAGTGTCACCTGTCTAAATCATACAAAATGGATATATGTAGACTTTAAAAATCATCCACTGGAGGGAGAGACACAGAGGACCAAAGGCACACGATCCTTCCCAGTCCTTCTGTACACGCACACAGACTGTGTCTATATCCTTCATATCTATATTTAAAGAAAGCATCCAGGGAAATAAAACAATGTTCCATGTTTTCTAGTTAAAGTCAACATGAAATGGCACTGGCACCCCAATTTAATTTTGCAATGTGATATTTATGAGAGGAACAGAATATTAAGCGAGAACAAAGAAGAAGCTGACCTGATTTTATTTACTAGTTTACGTAGAGGTGAAACTACTTAAAATTTGATAAAAAAAAAAAAAAATTAAGCTTTTTTTTACTGAATAATATTAGGCCAATGAATAAGAGCAATGTAATTGTATTAAGAAACTAAAAGTTCTATTTCGATTTCATGTTGATTTTAACATATATGTGAAGTCATAATCACAAAGGATGGCTAAGAACTGGCAAAGAGTTCCTGTTACGGTCACAATAAAATCCTTTCCATCTGAGTATTTGAGTACGGTGCAGAAGGGCTGACAAGGTACCCTCCGTTCCCGCTCTCCAATGGATGTGTGCGTCCGGATATATGTGTCAGCTGGCTAACGCTTTCACCGGTACCCCACAACGTAAAAAGAAAGATACAGCAGCTCACCAACACCAACACTAACAGAAAAAACGGACAGCTTTGATTGGCTGTGGCGCACCCACGGTGGGCTGCTGCCGCTAACCTTGTAGGCGACCCGAGCTGGGCACCTCTTCCCCAGGCCTAGCGGAGGACACATGTGCCTGAGCATCTCATACATATCACTGTAACTGATCCTGCCGCTGTAAGGGGGAGTGGGGTGGGAGGGGAGGGGTGAGATCCCCAGAAATTAAATGGGGGGGGAGTGGGGACGGACAAAAAGAGAAACAATGGAGGGGAGGAAAAGACATCATGGGACAAACCGGAGGAGGATGGTGGGATTTAAACCAAAAAAGGAGGAAGAAGGAGGAAATAAGAACGGCAAGAAAGAAAAACAAAGACACATAGGTTATTGTTTTGGCCTGGGCGAGGGGCGGGGTTTTGAGAGCGTGAGAGCTCTTGATTGGCTGGAGGTTAAACAGGAGGAGGGGAAGCTGGTTTTTAGTCCTAGTGAAAACACTGTTCTATGCGATCGTGGGACGGTCCCATAGAACTGCAGTGGGGCTTCGAACAGGCAAAGAAAAGCACCGCTGCTTGGTGGTGAACTATGGTAGTCACGTCAATGCAGTCCTCTGATCCCCAACCCTCACTTCGTCCCCAAACAAGAACAATGCACACTGTTACACCCAGTTTGCCAAGGCATGGTTCAACAGCAAGCAGAAAGAAAAAAATAACAAAATGACTGATTCATTTTTTCTTTTTCTTTTGTTTTGATTGGCTGTTTAGAGTGATTCATTCCACAGAGAGATTCATACAGACTTGGCTGTCGATGGCAGTGCACGTCATGCTTCTAAAAAGGTGTCTGCATTGTCCCGCACATTCTCATTTGTCATATCAGAATGCATATAGAGATGGCGAATAAAACAACAAAAATGGAATTTCAAGTAAAAGAAGAACTGTGGAGAAGAGTAAAAAAAGAAAAAAAACTTAAAGAAAACGTAAACGAAAAGAAAAGAAAAGCAACATTCATTCCAGTCTTCAATGCGAGCAGGTGCTTAAGTTTTTTGTTTAGTAGGATCCAAACCTTGCAGGCCACCCTATGAGGACATTTCTTGCCTAAGCCCAGCGGGGGGTCGATAACCCGCAATAAACTGTACATATCCTTATAATGAATGCGCCCGCTGCAAGAAGAATACAGGGAGGTTAGAGAGGGGGCACACACAGGAAAAGAGAGAGAGAAGAAACAGAGCCAGAGAGCCAAAGAGGAGGTGGAGAGGAAGAAGGAATAAAAAGAGAAACAAGAAGAGGAGCACAAAGAACAAGAGAATAAAAGCACACATATCCATTGACAAATCACAGACCAAACCCAGTGAGGCTGTTCCACTGCCTCAAACCGATAGAAAAACAGATCATTCAAAGGACAGCCCAAACGATTGTAGGCTAACAAACGTGTTTACTGTAATCTTCCTGCAATGGATCCTTTTCATAAGACTGTGATGAGGAATAATTCAAATCCGGTAATTTAGACGCAACAAATTAGTTAATACTAAGATGCAAGAGTCTTTCTATAAAAAATAAATAAATAATGGAGTTTAGAATTACAAAAAATAATACTAAACACGTCAATAAATTTTAAACCTGCAATATTTCACTTCTATTATCCAGACTTGGACAGCTTAAAAGGGACCATTGCCTTGGATAAATTTAAACATGCATGTGAGGGTTACTGTATCTGAGATTTCAATGAATGTCAAAATCCAGTCAATAAACCCCACCTATGCATGTGCAATGCAATGAAATAACAGATCCAATTTTAAGTCCAAAAAAAAAAATGATGATGAAGCTGTCCCTGAATGATCTTTAGTGCTGTTCTGAATCCTCCCCCCGTCACGGTGCGGAGTAAACGAATCCACCGATATATGACCGTGCACATGAGAGGCTCTCTCATCTTGGCGAGTCCAATGACTTAATTTAACTGCATACAGCGACAGCTATGTGGGCTTTACCAGTCAAAATACATGAGGTGTATTTTGTTAACGTTTGTATGCAGTGGCAAGTACAGAAATAAGCTGCGACAGCTTGTCTGTGAAGATGTTTGCCATGCACACCTGAACCATAAAGATGGTAGAATTAAGTCATTGTGAAGTCAGAATCTGCCATGCACAGGGTCTGTTCAGCTCTCTCCATTATGTTCTTTTAAATCACTTAATTTTTTGCTGCGGTTCTCACACGCAATTTTTTATTTTTTTTGCAGGGGGTTTGACGTGGATTTTATCTTACATTTTTCTACACTTAGTTTTTCCATTACCTTTTTAAAGTTTTACGTAAAAAATATTTTACACATAAAAAATATTTTTACGTTAATAATTATGTATACTGTAGTAAAAATGCAGATATTTTTCCTTCTTTCTGACTCTTTGAATGAAAGCATTTGTTCAAAGCATTGTTTGGATTATGCAAAATTCAGAATGTAAAAATGGGGTCACTTGTATTTCATGAGTTTGAATTGAATTAGCCACATTCCACAGAAAGATGAATTGTAATTTAAATTGGAATGACAGGAAGAGGAATGTACTGAACTGTAAGTCACAGAAAATCACAGCAAGTAATGCATTCAGGGAAATTAAATTCTGTTAATTTTTTAATATGATGTAATTATGCATTATTAGTAAACTCAAATGTCTGTAGATGGCCATCTATCCATCCATTAGGTCTATAAACCATAGGTTTGGTTTTTAGTTTCTTTGATATTCAATTAATTTCAGTGCTATTTATTTTTCAAATTGCAATTTTACATCTCGTTTGGTACTGTAATTCAAATTCAATTCAGATTCATGGAACTGATCTGGAATAATAATAATAATAATAATAAAATGGTTTAATTATATTCTGAATGGCGCACAACCCTGGTTCAATCGTTAACCTTCTTTTGCTCAATCATCAGCGGACGTGCACTGTCAACAGGGTAAACAGGGTTTCTCAGGGCAGGGTAAAGGAATCCTTTCCTTCAGACCAACTTCATGGGCTCCTGCAGAACAGCACTCGAGAATGAGGCAAGCACTGGGACGGGGGAAAGTAGGAGGGATATAAGGACAATCACTGGACATATTGAGATTTAGATCTGTCAGGGTCTTGTCTTGAGTGACTGTGGACAGTATTATGGAACTTTCATGGCATGTTTTCAGTAACAAAACATGTAAGAGGCTCTGGGCCAGCAGCTATGGAGAAGAATGATTGTTTTTTGAGTTAGTTTGTGTGCACATATATATCTGTGACAAAATAAGGTATCTTTAGAATGTCATACTGTTTGTTAACTTGCAATGAATATGTTTTCTTTTTTAAAAACTACAGTTTAAAGGTAAAAAATCAATGGTTGCATGTTTGCCAAAAATAATAAAATGTGTGGTTTTGTGTGTTTGAGTGGGAGAAAAAGTGCAATAGATATGTGTTTAGCTCACCAGGCTGCTGGGTCGTACTCTGCCCAAATCCTGACATACTCATCCAAATGATGTGGACCCAGAATGGAGGAGTCCCTGGTCAGGTACTCAAAGTTATCCATGATGACAGCGACAAAGAGATTCAGCATCTAAACACAAACACAAACCCCACAATGCAAGCCTCAAAACATACAGAATCTATTATTTATTGTTTGAAGCAATAAATAAAGAATAAATGCATCTGTAAAACAAAGAAAATAACCCAAAAAAAGCGGGATTAAGGTCAAGGAGGGTGAAAAGAAACAGGCGGGTTCTCACCAGGAAAGAACAGAGGAAGATGAAAGAGACAAAGTACACATATGCAAAGTTGCTGCCGCATTCTAGCACTGAAGAATCTACGTCGTTAATTGGTAAGTTGGTTCTATCACACTCCATTCCTCCGAGACATGCCAGCATGATCTCATGCCAGGCCTCGCCTGTGGCGCTCCTGTTACAAAAACAGACAGATAACGAAACATGAAAATAATGCTTTTGCAAGTAACTTTAGTAAAATTCAAATTGAAATTGCAAAACATGCTAGACAGATTTTTTATTCGTAAAAAGCACAAAACAAAACTACAAAACCTTAAGCTAAAAATGAAGCAATAAATGAATTAGAGAGAAAACTGTTGTTATAAACTATAATAACTATATAACTGTTAAATAAATATAAACTATATATTTAGTAAAGTAACACTGGTAAAGACACAAGACCGACCTAAAGAGGAGCATCAGGGCCATGATGAACGTTCTGAAGTTATTGTGTTCATTGATCGCACTACCTTCTTCTGCATTCAGCTTCAAGTTCCCAAACAACTACAGAATCAGAGAGAAAATATAAAACTACTGCACACATCACCGCTCTCATAGATGAGATCTCTCAGCAACCTTAAGCTTATTTAGGTTAATTTTGCCTTTATTACAATTTTTAGAAACCTACAATGATGTTAAAACTCATTTCAAACAAAACAGCTGTTACCTGCATGCCAATGATGGCATAGATGAAGAACAGAATTGCAATAAGCAGGCACACATATGGCAGAGCCTGTAAATAGCAGATAGAAAGACCGTGAAAAGGGAAAGAAATTGGACAGTAGTTTGGTCTGAAAGACTGTGTATGTGTTTTGATAAATGAAATTATGTACTGCAACGATCATATAGTTTATTTTTGAATAATGTACTCTTTAAAAAATGTTCAAATAAGCTCAATTTACAGAATGCTCAGATGACAAATAACTAATTTTGGTATCCATTCACTCCTTTTAGGTAGGACAGTAGGCTATTTTCATTATATAGAAAATATGCAAAGAAATATTTCTAAAGGAGAACTATAAGGTGGGACTGTAGAATGCCTGAAATGTGGATGTGAAATAAAATATGACTTTTTTGTACCTTAAATGACTGAACAAAAGTCCACAGCAGAATGCGAATGGTCTCGCCTTGCCTCAAGAGTTTAATGAGACGTGCTGCTCGGAAGAGTCTCAGAAAACTCAGGTTTATGAAGTTATCCTGGGGAGATTAGATTGACACATATGTAGAAACAGAGACAGAGGATAATGTTCCAAAAAAAATGCCAATTGGTTTACTTAATGATGATGAATCTAAATTTTCTTTCTTCAAATAAAATAATAAAATAATTATTTAGAGAGAAAGTGGATTAAAGTAATACATACAAGTAAAATAAATAAATAAATAAATGCTGACCTTCTATATACATATAAATACACCTAATGTAAAAAAAGGAAGGCAAAAATGGAATTGACAAAAAAGGTTTTATATAAAACTATATATATATATATAAAAAAACGACCAAATTAATTGAGAAGGGGTCTTAAGAAAAACAATGAATAAATTGTTACAGTCATCATCCAATCATATATTAAAGCATAAACTTTTTTTAATCAAATGCACTGATCTGTTGAGACAGGCAAGGCACAGTATGAAAGCAGCCTGATGCACTATAATATTTAGCAAATACAGGCATAGAGTAGAGAAGAATACCGACAACATTAGCCAATGGGGATTGGCTGTGTTGGTCATGTAATTCTCAATGGTCCAATCCACACAAAGTTCATGCCAACTGTCTTTTTATTTCTCGCGAAATTTTAGAGTTGTGTTTAAACACAACTGACATATTCACTTGAAATATTGGGTTCAGACATGGTACAATAAATAATAAATTGTCTCGACTGTGTGGACAGGTTATTGAGGATCACTCCCCCATTCCAGCATACACAAATATTTATGAGTGAGATGCAGCGCCCTCTTCAATACAGAGGAGGAACTACAGTAGTGCAGAACAGGCGAATGAGACGGGGAAAGATAAGGTAATGAAAGAATAGGCGTCATCATGCAGCTTTTGCTAAAGTGCATGGCATTCAGCGATGGCATGACAACGTCTGTAACTCACTGAAATTGCAAAAGCATTTTTATAAGCAAAAACAAAAACTCATTGGTCTCATTGGTCAGTCGGTAACTAGGCAGATTAGAACTACAGGTCAGTAACAGCAATAGTCTACTAATTTGTCTTAATCTCTTATGAATACATATTGGTAAATCTCTTGGTAAATGTTAATTTTGTTAAATTTACTACTAAATTTACTACATATTGGCCTTAGTACTTATATATAAGTGTGTTTGTATTGGGGTGGGCGGTATGATTAAATGCTTACATGAGTCAGTTTAGATTGCTGTAATAGTCTAAATTACAACGCAGTTGTTGAAAAATGGTTAATAAATATTTCTGTATTAATTTTAATTCTACACTTCTAAACTTCAAATCAGATTCACAACAGCTTTTCCTCATTTTGGCCCGCTAACTGAAAGCTGTATGGATAAAACTACCATAGTATAAGACAGTAAACTGACACTTTTTTTTTACCATCATACCACCCAGTCCTATTGTATTAAGGGCTAATAGAATATATGAGTGTTAACATGAGCATTTTTCCAACTGTCAAGCATCTTTCGGGTAATGGGTCATCATACTGGAAGCACATGCTTTGAGGAAAGTGGGGAGGGAAGGGAGAGGCATTTTGGGTAATGGATGCATTAGGAGCCGAGAGAAAATTACAAACCAACCGGATTCTATGTGTTGTTGCAGTAGATGGAGGCGTACATGTACAGTGAGTGTGTGAGGGGATCGGATGGGTACACATGAGATGATAGATATGAGAGTTTCATAGTGCATTTTTGTTTTGTTTTGGATTGGATGGGTTTATCGCCAACAAATCAGAGGAACAAAGAAAGCATGTAAAAAGATAAAACAGGAATAAGTCGTTATGGATACAGTCAACAGGCTGATTAATCAAACACAGTGGGTATTGATTCACTATGCTGGCTGTTCCAGTGGCCAAATCCAAATTTACTCATTATGACCCGTAAAGCATTTTTTAAGATTATGTTACAAATACAATGCTAACTAGCTTAGAGACAATGGCAGCATCCAAAAGCCTAGCAGCTTTGTACTCTACCTTTTTGCACTAAGGAATGAAACAAATTTTGGAAAGGCTTCTGAGGGAGCATAACGGTTTAATGATTTACAACAAAATAGAACAAGCTTTAGTGATGATACTAAAAATATCTAATTATTAAAAAAATTGATAAATCTCACTGAAAATAACAAAAAAAATTCAGAAATATACATTTACACACAAACTGACCACTGAAAGCGACTTTCAGGTGCCATCTTTATTTTTTACGCTTTCCTTCCATCTATCCTTTAAAATTCAATCAAAAGAAGGTACCTTTGGCGACAGGAAGTGAAGTGCACGTGCCTTGATGCCTTTGAATGCAGTTTTAGAGCTTTTGGATACAGCCAATGTTGATGTTGTTAACAAAAACAAATCTAAATATATTTTATTAAAAAGTAAAAAAAACTATTATGTATGTATGCATGAAAATATATATATTAGGTTTATAAAAAATAAAATAAATAAATGCTGACCTGGAAAATAACTCAATTATTTAGTTTTAGTTTTAACTAAAATGACAATATAAATATAAAATAACAAATGCAAAAAACTTCAAACGATAAATGATGTTATTTTTAAAATATTAATAAATATTTAAACGTGTAAAACAGCACTGATTATATGGTTTATATTGAAAGTTATATAGACAAATGTATAGAAATGTATGTCTTATAATGTGTGACCACTGGGAGAGCCCAAAAAGTTCAATGTAACACATCAGAGTAAAGTGTCACTGTCTTATTTTTACAGACAGAGCACCCTAGGCACAGATGAGACACAACACCAGGATGAATACACACTCAAACACTGGCATTTTCACACAGAAACCAGTACAAATACACACAACACTTAGAATGGCAATAGAATGAACACATGATGTGAAGGATTGAACAGGTAAATATTCAAATAGACAAAAGTTTTAACATTTTGCTTTCAGGTCATCTTTACCACATCATTTTGGAATTGTTGCAGTTAAATCTCCCTTATTAAACACAATTTGATGAATTCTGCAATATGACGATATTTTAAACACGTATATTCAGTACTTAAATATTTATGTGCATGAGAATAAAACTTTTTACTGCCCCTCAAAAAAGGGGAAGGATCAAAATCAATGCATGTGCTGGTATTAAATTGAGTATTTATTTACAAGTAGTTATAATCACATCTCGCCATTCAGTTTCAACATGAATCAAGTCTGCTGTTGCTTTTGAAATTGGACTAAAAGGGCACTTACCCATAGCTCTGTCACCAAAATATCAGTGATGCTGCCGATAACAGACACAAAATCAAAAATATTCCATGCGTCGCGGAAATAATTCTGCAGAGAAACAAAAGGAGACAGAAAGTGCATTAAAAAGCTGCTTTTCTAAACGAGTAAAAAGAAGAAAACATTTAAAAAAAAATAATCTTTACTTAAATATTAGGACATATGAATTAATAATGGGAGATATGTTTAGGTATGATAAATAATGCTCAATAGAGCTGGATGTGTGAATGTGATTAAAGAGACTTACTCGGGCACCAAAGGCAATGATTTTCAAAACACACTCCATGAAGAAGAGTGTGGTGAACACTATATTCAGGTTCTTCAGGACTGCATCATACATCTTAGGGGCCTGATCGTACTGAAAACGCACAAAGAAAACTCAGACCCTAACGAATGCACAAGTACATTACCGATGCTAATGGAAGAAGAAAAAGCATGTACCTTCATCATAAGGACGATGGTGTTGAGCGCAATGAGAGCCATGATACTGTACTCAAACGGAGGTGACACCACAAATTGCCACATTCTGTATTGAAAGCTTTGCTTGTTCTGAGGCATGTGGCGCGTTAGAGGTTTGGCATTTATAGCAAAATCAATACAGGCTCTCTAGAAGACACAGAACAACAGAAAACAGTGAAAGAAGCATCTGACGTATCACGTTGCATGTTTGTTGCCGAGGAGAAAAGTAAAACTGTGGACTTCCTGTCTAGAATGTGGCTAAATATAAATGCAATACAAATGTGAACAGCTGAATCAAAGCTGCTTTTGACCCAGAAACACATTAAGAATTTTCTCAATTTTCTTATGATATAATCTTCCTTCAGAACATTGCTGAGATATCTATCAAACTATCTTACACTCTCAGGTACAAAAGCTATCACTGGGGTGGTACTTTTTCAAAAGGTACACTTCACAAAAGTACACAACTATTAGGTTCTAAAATGTACACTTTAGGAACTAATATGTACCTTTAAGGTACCAAAATGCACTCTTCAGGTACAAAGACCTTTTTACCTTTTGTACCTGATATAAACTCTTATAGTAATAAAAAAAATAAATAGAAAACTCAAGACTCCCTCTCTATATATATGTATATACTGTATGTGTGTGTGTGTGTGTGTGTGTGTGTACTGTGCATATTTATTATAAATAAAGACACACACACATACAGCATATATTTTGAAAATATGTTTACATATATGTTGTATCTTTATGTAGTTATATTTATATAGTTCATCTGATATATAAATATATTAAATATATAAACATAACATATCGACATCAACATAATGACAGAAGTCGGGTGAACTATCCTTTTAACTAAATTAACCTATTTTTTATTCAACAATGAATAAAACTAAACATGGGATTGAAGGATTTATCAGATGTTGCCTTAAACTTTAGTCTAATTAAGCATGTTTGCGGGTAAATAAGTGAATACATTTGCAAATACCTCATTCTTTTCAAGGCTGTAGTCCTCCATCATCTTGTCTCCTTGCTCCTGGAAAGTGATGATGATGAGAGCTACAAAGATGTTTACGAAGAAGAAGGGGAAGACAACGAAGTACACCACGTAAAAGATGGACATTTCCATCCGGTACCCCGGGCTCGGGCCCTGGTCCTCATAAGTGGAGTCCACCGAGTGTTTTAACACCCTGAAAGAGAAACAACAAAAAGAGGTAATGACATAAAAGGAGAGAAAATAAGCCACTAGAGATTTCTGAGCATGTACACTCACTGCGGCCATCCCTCTCCGGTGGACACAGTAAAGAGAGTAAGCAGGGCCCAAAGCACGTTGTCGTAGTGGAAATCGTACTTCTTCCACTCCCGCTTCTGTGATTTCACCTCATTATCGCGCTCGTACACTAAATATTCACCCCTGAACCAAAAACACGTTTTAACAATTCAGGCTTTTTTCTTAAGGATGGGCCAGTATACACATATTATTGTAGAACATGCTGTCACATTCATGTCAATTTTAAAAAATGATTACGTACAAAATATACATTTTTGACTGTGTAAACTAATAGAAACCACAAGTCTTTCACTGAAAGTCATCTCCACTTACCTGCAGTCACGGGCAAACTCTTTGGATTCGTCAGTGCAGTAGAAGAATCGTCCCTTAAAAAGCTGCACGGCCACCACAGCGAAGATGAACATGAACAGCATGTAGACAATGAGGATGTTCAACACGTTCTTCAGAGAGTTCACTACACAATCAAACACCGCCTGGAAGAAAGACACATAAGTAAAGCACACCAACTTGGCTAAAAAAAAAACCAAGATAACAACTAACAAAGCCGTGTAGGTGTGTGTGTGACTTTGACAGTACTTTTAGTTTGGGAAGACGCTTGATGGTCTTGAGTGGACGTAGCACCCTTAGGACCCTCAGAGATTTGATGATACTAATGTCTTTTGACTTACTGCTCCCCCTGTGGATCGGAGGCAAACAACAGGGTATCAACATGCTGCATGGTGACACATAAATAGGAGATAAGATAATAATAGAGATAAGGACTTCTTGAAAGACTTCTTTAACATATTTCACTTCTAGACCATTCCTTTGGCTTCCACTTGCTCTTATTATAGAAGTCAGTTTTAATATCACCATGCAAAAGTTAATACCATAGTATCTATCATGTATTAAGACTTATTTCTGTGCAATGTTTATCATCAAAAATATATTTTTTTCTTCAAGCAAGTCTTCAGATTCACAACCATCGTAGGTTTTCGGTCAGCTTGTTACCTTTCTGTGGGCATTCCAAAAGCATAACACATTCATGTAAGTATCAAAACTGTCAGGCATTTTTCAGTGCAATGCCCAGCCAAACCTCTTTCTTTCTTTTTTTTAGGTTATTAGCTGTGTTAGAGCAGACAGGGAAATGGCGGTCTGGGATATGGAGGCTGTTTGTGTTAATCATAGGTAACATGACAAGACTGAGGGTTCACTGAGATGCAGAAGGCTAGTGGACATGAGTCCATCTATATCTTGTCCCTAGAAGAACTTGAAGAAGCTCAAACCAGGAGACAAAGACAAGTTTCAAGGACATGTCGTTGCATCCAAAACAATAAGGAAACAAAAGGAAGGAACTGTTGATAAACCTCCTGCCTCCAAAGCACATTTGGATTTTTACAAGATATTCAAGTAATGATGGCCATTATAAAGGTTTTTTAACTGGCCATTTTGACGATCTTAAAGTTTAGCATCACATTGGCCAAAGTCTGTCTTCACTGGATGCATCAAGTTGCTTATGCCAAAATATTTACGGAAATAACGTAACATGGTCTGTATATATATATATATATATATATATATATATATATATATATATATATATAGACCATGCACAAGTATTAACAGCCAACAAAAACTAGACCATGATTTAATAATTAAATAAGTTATAAAAATAACTTTTTGAATGAATGAATAAATGAACAAAAAATTGTTTATTTAAAGATATAACTAATAAAAAAGTATTCAATTAATTTATTATTGTTTAATTATTCAGCATCAAAACAATGTTGGATACATAAATAGTGAATAGTGGCTGGAACAGTAAAAAAAAAAGAAATAAAAAAAAAAAAGAAATGTGTCCATCAATGAAATCCACAACTGTGGCTTCTATAATATAGAACATCTTGCATCATATGCGCCCAGTGCAGACAGTGTTAGCCCTCGAGGACGAATCCATATTGACCCAAGGATCAGTCCTGTGAATGTGGCAGAGGAATTTTTAAGTATTTACACAGGTCCCAAAACACAAGCAGAGAACTCTTCAATCAAGCGGCCAAGACGGCTGTCTTTAACTATGAACTTCCACGCAAGTCCCAGCTGAAGACCGGCCAGCTCATGGCAGATTGATTAAGTCGGAGCATTGGAAAAGGTCCAGGTTACCAATAATCAATTACTCGCTCCTGACTGTGCTCAGAGAGAGTGGTGTAGTACCATAAGCAGTGTGCAAAAGTGTGATCTCTTCTGTAACTTGTTCAGTTGTTTAGGTCCACAGACGGACCCGTTTGAACCAATGTAAGTCACAGCAGAATAAAACAAGCAGTGGAATGGAGAGAACCAGAGCAGATGAGCAAAGAGGAAGGGAGGGAGGGTGGTCGGTAGTGAAAAAGAAAGAAAGAGAGAGAAGCCATCACGTGAGCTGGACGGTAGCCGTGCGACAATAAGGAGGGGAGACTTTACCGAGAGAGGCTCCTGTTGGTCACCAAGGCGTAGACATAAGAGAGGGTCAGAGACAGACAGCGGAAGAGAGAAAGAGACAGAAAAGAGAGGAATACACACACAGAAAAAAACAGAAAGAGAGACAGAAAAAGAAACAAGATACTGGGAGTGGCTTGGCAGAGGAACAACATCAATATGAGAGACAGACAAACAGAGAAAAAGGACCAAGCAAAAAAACTTCAGCGAATGATTTAAAGAGTTGGAAGCCCCATGTTCAGATAATAAGTACAAACCAATTCAAAGATGCACTAAGCAGTGTTTTATACCTCTGCAAATGTCAAATTCTAATTATTGCAAGATTCATGATAGTAGACAAATAAACTTGAATTGGTCATCAAAAACAACTGTTTTTTAATTGATTTGTGTAATGTGATCCAATAGGTGTCAATATTAAAACTTTGATTAATGCATCTTTAAATTTAAAAATTCTATACACATATATAATTGACCACTGCTAAGCACCACCTAATTGAGTACCCCTAGCCACATAGCTTTAGAAAACAAAAAAAGAAACATTTTACGGAACTGTGAAAAAAGGATTTCATATATCCACATATGCTTCTTTGCATATTTGTTTAGATTATCTGTAAACTTCTGTTGTGTAACATTTGCTAAGGCAGGTTGGCCAGTAACACTAGGGAGGGGTTTAGCAAAGGGTCAATTAGTTTAAATCCAGACAGAATTCTGAAAATGTTTAAAAACCGTTGAAAGGTCTGATAAGAATAAATAGTATACAGATTTGAAATGAGATCATAACAATTTGTTTATTTCAAACCAAGCTCATTATCTGAGAAAAGATCAGCACTTACCACTGTAGCGTTACACAGTGAATACTACAGCATCTGATCTCTCCTCTA
The DNA here is from genome assembly GCF_018831695.1 of Puntigrus tetrazona. Classification (NCBI taxonomy): domain Eukaryota; kingdom Metazoa; phylum Chordata; class Actinopteri; order Cypriniformes; family Cyprinidae; genus Puntigrus; species Puntigrus tetrazona. Next base: position 23,398,993 of record NC_056709.1, on the reverse strand, counting down.
GCAAACCTTTTGTTGCTTGCACATTTAGTTTTAATTAGGATGCAAAAAAGTACTATACATTTCTAGTTGAATATATTTAAAAATTTCATTTATTACTTTTTTGCAACAACAAAAAGGTCTTAACTGTCTCTTTTGAACCACGATAGTGGATATATAATTTATCAATTATATTACACACAATATTATATATGCTGTTAAATTTATATAATGTATTATATACACAATATAAAATAACCTGTTAAATGTGAATACTTAAAGAGAAATAAAATCAAAGTGTGCTGATCAGTTGATAACTCTTAGCTGCTTTATGTAAGTGATAAACTCATGCTCACAATCGCTACACATACACATCCGCACATCCGTGCACACACACACACACACACACACACACACACACACACACACACACACACACACACACCTGAGTCTGCTGCTTTTTTTGTATTGACTCTGACAGAATCATTCTCATACACTAATGCCTGCCAGGTATTTGGCAGGTCTTTACTCTGGGCCTGTACCCAATCAATAACTGAGGATTCAAACTTGTCACACTTATAGATTAGGACAACCCACTGCAGTAGAGGAGAATCCTCCCTCTGCCATGCCAACTCTGAAAGCAGGGGGAGATTCTCAACACTTTAGCACACTGTATCATACACTCGAGCCGGAATGGAGGTGGAATCCATAACTGACTGCAGTGGAGCCAAAATGGCCGCCACACTGCAGTCACCTCAAGGTGGCAGTGTGGGATGGTATTTGTTACAGTAACTATCAAGCAGAACATACAGTTCTCAACCCCAAATCTACATGTAAATTGGGTTACATGATTCTCAGTTATTTTATAGACTTCATTTTAAGAATGAAGGTGGCAAAACCATAATCATTTGTTGAGTCATTTTGTTCTTATTGTTAAACTGTAAGACACGAGTAAGCCTTTTCTCCACCTAACCAAGGTATTCTGGGCAATCTGAGATGCTAGTGTGCCATGTGACCATGCCTATACCCAAAATGCATCCATTTAGAAAGCACCAGGCAGTGGAGAGAAGAAAAATTGTTCACCCCAAAATATATTCACCCTCATGTTGTATCAAACCTGCATATTGTTAGCTTTAGCATGTGGCAAAAAAAACAATAAATGTACAGGTTTGAAACAATATGGTTGTGAGTAATTAATCACAGGTAATAATGAAAGGGCATAACCTTTCATTTAATGTGTCTGTGAGTGCGAGAGAGAGAATGAGATAAACAACAACAGATGAAGGATAAAAGATAAATGAAGGTCAAAAACACCAGTTTATAGGGATCAACTGTCAACCTGGAGTCCTCTTTCTTTCTATTCCTTTTTCCTTAACATATCCTTCTATATCCCTTGTTCTCTCTATCTCTCCACATCTCTTGTGGTCTCTCTTTTTCACTCACTTTGTCAGACTCAACAAATGGAGGCCCAAATGATAAACAGCTTGACAGCTGGAGTCTGTCCAAGGAAGCTTAGTGCTGATGGAGGGAGAGGAGAGGAAAGAGGAGGAAAGGAAAGGTGAAGGGGATAGGATGGAGAAGAACTGTTTTTAGGAATGAGAACAGGAAGTGACACAGGACAGAAATAGGGTTGATATGGTGGAGAGGCTTCATTTAGTTTCAGGTCAGAGGATGGGGATGAAAACTGGGCTCTGCGTGTGGAGTGATTTTTAACTCAAGGGTTTAAACCTATTGAGTCAAGTGTATGTGACGATACAAGCTGATAGGTTTCACTACATGCATTCAGCTAACACAGTCATTCATAACAGCATACTATGCGCCTTCTTTTTTGTTTATATTTTAATAAGTACAGAAAAAAGGTTTTACTAAAACCTCAGGTCGTTAGTGTTTTGAATAAAAATACAACACTTAGCCTCAAACATTAAACTTAAGGCCACTCTGTGTATGATGATAGTTTGACTGATGCAAATAATCATGTCCACATTCTCCAAAGTCAATGCTGCTTTTAAAGGAGTTTGGATAGCAAAGTGTTAAAAGCTAAGTATTTTGACAAACAGTGAACCAAATGACAGCTTAAGATTACCAAGGCTATTGGTTATATAGAAATGCAATGCCAAAAATTTAAATATTGCATATAATAATAATAATAATAATAATAATAATAATAATAATAATAACCACAGTAGTAATAATATTACTATACTAATAATATCATTACGTTCAGTCATTTGCATATGGATCGCCTTTAAGGCAAGCTAGAGAAATTGCATAATGCATACATAAAATGAAATCTTTTAATGAGATTGTTAAGTCTATTTTTTCCTAAAATAATGCCACTAAATAATAATATTAGAATTGTATATTTTAATCCCTATTTAGAAGTGTGCTGACACTTTTAATGTCACAAGTGTTACAATAAGTCATTTAAGACACTCTGCAATTTCCACATACTCTTATACACACAGTATGAATAACTTGTCTTGTACACACATACACGTAATCTGGCCTACGGGACTGAGGAGGATGTACTAGATCATACATGCAGGGCTAAACAAGAGTAAAAATCATTTCACGCTCAGAGCCCCATCAGCGGTGTTAACTTGTTCTCCTTTCTCAGTGACTAGCTGATCTTCCCGCTCTAGGGTTCAGCTTTATTTTTTAACCAGGCTCTTTATATCCCAAAGCTGCTGCTCCCCCAGGCCGTGCAAAAGGAAAGAAACCAGAGTACCTGTGGCAGGACGGGCTCTCGCTGATCCCGACATGGAAACCGCCTGGGCACTAAAGGGCTACAGGTGCCTGGAGACCCCTCACCCCCACAGGGCCCCAAAGGGCCCAAAACTACCCTTTTCAGCAGAAGGAAAGTGTGAGGGGACACGTTTATGGTGAGATTTGCTTGGTGGAGTAATGACAGATGGAAAAGAGCCCTAACATGACAAATACTTTGCTTGTTTAACCACTCAGATTATTATCAATGCATTTTTAATTAAAATATAAATTAAAACAAATTCTAAATAAATGTATTAGTAAAAGTAAAGGTAGAATATAAAAATGAAATAAAAGAGATTTATTAGTAAAAGTAGATTTTAAACATTTGATTAAAAAAAATAATCTATAAAAAAGTAAAAAAAATTAAAAATAAATACACTTATTTAGTAGTAAAAGTACATTACTTTCAGATTCGATTTTCTTATATACTCTAATAATATTATATTTCTATATTTCTTATAATAGACAAATAAGAAAATTACTCGCATATAAAATTAATGTGCAATAAAATATATGTTACATTTTATAGCTCAAATAACTTGACCTTGGAAGAAACTGATGAGAATTTGAAATGTTTGAGATGCTGCTGAAATCTGGGGTATCTTCTGAAAACTGAGCACAACTTGTGACAATGTTAAGATCTCAGAAAATGATATGTAAGATTAGCAGAGACGTTTTGTCCTAAATCTGAGACAAAAATCTGATATTTGAGCAGCATTCTCCAGTTGTTATCCCATTTCTGCATAGGAACAACTGATATATCACTAAGATTCCATTTTTGCTTTTGCCTCGTTTATTTTATTGTTTCAGAGAAATAATTTATTGATGGAAATCATGGTTAAAGAATGAAAGGAAAGGTGCTTTGACAAATCATTTAGCACAAAGAAGGACTGAATATGATAATATAAGATGAGTGATGAAAGTCAGGCAGAAGCTTGTGTGCATCTAAAGGCAGGAGTTGGATGGGAAAGAAACAAAGACGTTATCAAGAAGAAAGCTGGGGGAGCTGATTGGTCAGAGAGAAAATAGAAAAAGACAGGCTGGTCCTGACAGAAAGTTTTATCTGTGTGTTTGTGTGAGTGTGTGCAAAGTGAGAAAGGCCTTCATCTTTGTGCCTGATTGAGTGAGACAGAATGCAAAGGGACAAAAAAATAGAGATAGAGAGCTGAGAAGAAGGGCACACAGTGCTGACAGGAGAAGAAAAGAGGAAGAGACCAAGAGAGAAAGGGGTAGAGAGTACTGGCGAGGCTCCAGGGTGGCAGTAGGGCAACAAGGTAGGAGAAGAGACAAGGGGCAGCAGGCAGCATTTTGGGGGCAGGAAATGGAGGGATAAAGGGCACTTACGTGAAGGCAAAGGCTACCAGGGCACCACTAACCACTACAAAGTCCAGAAAGTTCCACAGGTCACGGAAATATGAGCCCTCATGTAAAACCAAGCCTAACACAACCATCTGAAACGCAGAGCAGAGGATTAAAGCAAATAAAGAAAATGACAGGCTGAAACGCAGACAAGACATTGCCCGCACACTTTACCTTGATGAGCATCTCAAAGGTGAACACACCAGTGAAGACATAGTCAAAGTAACGCAATACCTGGAAAACCAGAAGAAAATGCATGAAAAAGCCTGTCATCACACTTTTTTTGTGCCGCATTATGCATTATTCATTCAAATTAAAAGTTATCTAGGATTGAAAAAAAGAGAACAGCTGTCTTACGTTGTTTCGAGGTGAATCTGGCCACACCGGATCTTCCGCAGCTAAAGCAATGCTGCTCATAGCGATGACTGACAGAATACACATCTCGAAATAACGTAGCGTCAGGATATAATGACAACATCTTCGGAACCTGAAAACTCACACCGGTTAAGGCAAATACATTTACTTTGCACACATGCACTTATACAGATGATCACACACTTACGGGTTGGTAGTGGATAGGATAAAGCAAGAACTGAACGGGGGAATGGGTTTGGGGCCATCTTCATCACCACCATTGTCTTCCTCCTCCTCTTTCTTCTCTCCTTCTTTAGCCGGCTCTGTGTTGGCATTCTTGTTCACTGCACAATGGAGGGAAGGCAGAAAGAAGGAAGTGGACAGAAATCCACAAATGTAAGCAAATATCAAACAGTACAACATTTGATTTTACAGTCAAACACGCACAAATGCATCATAAGGCAAAAGTATACTTCAGTTATTACACGTACGTGAGGGTGTGCATGCAGTGAGTGTGACGCAAATTTAGTCACCAGAGTTGTACTTTATGCACATCATCTATTTTTAGCGCATATGCTAAAACATAGTGTACTTTGGGTTTTACTCAGAAAGTAGATATGAATATTCATTCTGGTGTTGTCGTAAATCTGTATTGTCTTTTTTCTGCAGAACATACAAAAAGATATCTTAAAGAACTTTTCAAAAACTGTGAAAGCTGTTTTTGCCATTGGAAGAGAATGAGGTCAATACAATTTTTTCAGTTAAATAATGCTTTTGAAAGCTTTTAGAATTTTCTGTAATCATTCGTCCCTCACCTTGCAGTTTGGCGTTAAATGAGGGGTAAATCGGCGGCATATCTATGGCAGTGTGCTCAAGTTTACTAGGGGTTTTGGTGCAGTCAGTCAGAATGAGACTGCTGTCATGGAAATCTGGGCCACGCAGGTTCAGCAGGTTATTGGCCTGCTCTGGGTCACAGTAGGGGTCATAAAAGTCAGGGTCGGGGTCGTGGATGGCCATCTTGCTGCTATTTCGTAGGTTGTCCAGATCCTCGCTGTACTGGCTCTCTGCATGTGAAAGACCTGGCTGAATTGGACGAGCCGTTGATAAACTACCCTCTAAAAAAAAAAAAAAAAAAAAAGAAAAAAAGTGAGAGATAAGAGGTTAATTGTTACAGTAAGCTGCATCAAGACACTTTTTTTAGTAAAATACTTTTATTGTTTTTATTAATATTGTGAATTACAGTAGTATTAGTAAAATAGTGTATTAGTTTTTCATTTCAGTTTGTTATACATTATATAAAACCTCCACAACTGAAATAAAATAGCTTTATGTTAAGGAATTGAAAGTATCAACACTAAATATTACAAAACATTAGTGGGTCGATTAATTTAAATGAATCAATGAGATTCGCCCATTCAACTCAGTTCTTTAAGTCCCTGTGCAGTTTTGAAAAAACTCAGAACACTCACTTTCTAGCTCGATGTCGATTCCGTTCTCTATCCCTCCTTCCATCTCCATCCCCATGGTTTCCATGGCGATGCCTCCTCTGCCTCTTCTCATGGCCCTCCTCACCTTCTCCTTCCGCCTCCCCTCTGCTGTGGTGTTCTCTGTGTCTTCTCCCTCCATCTTCATCCTTCCTTCTGTGCTGGTGGTGTCGTGGCCGCCTGTGCTCCCCTGCACCCTCCACGTCCTCACCTCCTCTCTGAGAACAATCGCAGCCTGCCTCCCCCAGCTCAGGATGGTGTAAAGACTGGCGGCTGGAGTGGTGGTGGTGGTGGTGGTGATGATGACTGTGATGGTGGTGGTATCGGGACTGGTGCTGCAGGTATTCTTCACCCCGCTGCTGGTTTAGCTCCTGGGGGTTTGGTTCACCCGGTCGGGGCTTGTTGGTGTTGTTGTTTCGGTTCTCCTGAGGATTAACTACTAGTGGGCGGTCCAAGTGGGTCTTCATGTCAGGACGGTTGTGGTAGTTCATCTAAAATAGAAAAAGCAGATTTGGTCAATACATCTAGGCTTTACACTAAATAAAACTTATGTACATTTTCCAATACTTTTTTAAGAAAAAGAACAGTCAGCTGGAAATCAGAGTTGACTGCTTTCACTTTTTTTAATACGTCACAAAAGCAATTTTTTGTAAACTGAGAAAGCACTGAGATTAAAATATGAAAATTACTTACATAAAGTTACTAAAATTGCATTTTATTTTGTGCAACATTTAAATTGTATATTAATTGTATATTATTTAAAGAAAACACTGAAACCTTTTTAAAGTATGCTCACCAAGGCTGCATTTATGACTGTAAAACAGTAATATTATAAAATGTCATTAAAATTAAAAACGTTTTTATTTAAAAATATATAATAAAATATACAAAATATATAACAAATATTTTAAAATGTAATTTTTTCCTGTGAGGCAAACATAGGGTTTCAGTGTCGCATGATCCTTCAGAAATTATTCTAATATACAATAATTCTTTTCTTATTATTTAGAGTTATTTCCTTTAATGCCGAAAAAAGTGTGCTGCTTAATCAGGGCTTAATTCTGGAAACATGCTAATTATTTCTCACGATTCTTTTATGAAGAGACATGTCAAAATAAAAGCATTTATTTGCAATAAGGTAGAAATGATAAAAATACATGACTGTGGTAAATAAAAACGTATCAGTTAAATGATCATTTTGTACTTTTAATTTGTTGGTTATTTTTTTTAAATGTCTAGATATTTAGCTGATATTTATTGCTAGCTTCACAGTTTTTCCTACACAGGAAATACAACATTATCACTCTTTATTTGTGATCTGAGATATGTCTCTGACCTTCCAGTGATCTTCTGCATCAAGTTCATTGTAAAGCGCCTCTCTGCTGGTCATCAGATTTTGTCTGCGGATCTCGCTTGTGCGTTGCTCCCACACTGACTTGGAAACCTTTGAGTTCTTCTGCTGCTCTTTGCTACAGTGTAATGAAATACAGAGAGACAGAGGACAATTTTAACCCAGGAAGGAAGAAAAGCTTTTCTTTTTCTCCCCTAAAGCATCTATGAGCGATGACCCAAAGTGAAAGGAAATGATAGTGTCCCTTAGTCCCCAGCAAGAGAACATGGATGTGGCTCATGAATTCTGTGAAGGGAGTGATGACGTACTGGACAACAGCACTGAGAAACGTTCAGACAGACAGAAAGGAAGAGAGGAAGGCAGAGATGGTTTGAGACCAAAACAGCGAAACAAGCAGCCCTGTGCTTGCAGTGCTGCTGTGGAAGAGACAGTGTGTGTCATCACAGCCAATGATACCTCAGCCTCAGTGTTACAACATAAAACTGCAGCTACAGCAGCTGGAAACATAAAAACACTCATACAAAAACATGAGGAAGGCAGAAAGCAAAAGAAAAAGGGATACAGAACAAAAAAAATGAGTAAGTAAATGAATAAATACCAGTCCAGTAAACTGTCTGTGGCATCGATACGTTCAGATTTTACTGTAACTCTGAGGAGAGGGGGGTGAAACAAGGAACATAAAAACAACGCTGCCACAACTATCACAGAAAACAACTGACAAAGTCAACAGGTGTCCCGTTCACTGATAGCAACTCGCTTGATCAGTCAAATACGTTCATGGATGACTTGGCATAAACATGATAACGCTCGCTTTTAAAAACAAACTACGGGGTGAAATATTTCACTTCTCAAACCTACTCGCTGGCAGACCAACCCAATCCTAGTTTCCATGTATGTGCCAAGTTATCCACAAAAACGTATCTCACTAACCATGTATTTATTGTTTATTCGCTAAACATCTTGACTATAAATGTATAAAACCATGTCCTAACCAGACACAATAAAGTGACAACAGTAAAATCTCAAGTCTGAAGTAACAAAAGGGGGCTGATGAAATGAAATTCCCAGTGAAGTGGCGCATTCACCGTTCGTGAGGTAAACAAACAAATAAAGCTAAACTAAAAACTGAAAGCTACCGAGCAACTTACAGATAGTAGAGTTTTAAAGACTGGATATCCATGAAATAAACAGATATAGACCACCAGATATAAATAAGGCTTATATGCATAGATTTGGACCATTTAACAGACACATCAGTTTAAGTTATAGCAGCCTGAACAGACGACAACTTTAACAATTCAGTGAATCAATCTAAACAGTTAAAATTACAACCAATTATCTAACCTCTTAACATGTAGTTAAAAACTTTTCATCATGCCTTTAGCATACTATTCATGGCATGGAAAGTTCAATGTGACATAGCTTAATGTGTCATAACCGTCTTAACCGTAAAAGATGTCTAACTGTATCCATAATCTTAATCCAAAACAGTAATCTAATATCACTGCTTGGCAACCATGATCATTTTATTTTTTTTAAATAGTTTTTACATTTTCATTGAGGAAGTGTGTTTGACATCAAACATTCTAATCGATTGTGTTACATTATGCAGCATTTTTGCTTTCAGAATTGAAAAAGGAAATGTATTGCTGGAAAATCGTTGCATTATGCCTGGTTAGGTCACGGTGTAAGTATTAGAGGATTGTACATGTACATATATACATACACAACAACAAAAAAAAAAAAAACATTACTGATCACTTCTTCTAACAGAATGATGAATTAAATGAGGAATCAAATGGCTTTTTACATCACAGAAAAAAGCACAAATCACATACAGATACCACACATACAGGTAGTTACACTTCAAATTTACCTCATAATGTGTTTTAAGTCACGCCTTCAAAACACTCACATAGTCACAGAAAATTTTGATAATTTTTTTTGGTCTTTTTGGGGGGTTTAACAGTGCCTGTTTGCTTTGCGCTTTACAAATGAAAGGAAAGGAGCTGCTAAGTGCTGAAAAATACTTATTTTTGCATTCTCCGCAAGATAAAATTAAATCATATGGATCTGGAACATCAAAGTATGTTGTTTTAATTTTTGAATGAACTATCCCTTTAACAACAGAAATAGAAATGGTCCTAAGGGGGTTACATGCTGTTCGATAAAGCAGGTTTAGGCAAGTCTGCTGAAAAGTGAATTAGAGTGGATTTACTTAAATACGATGATAAAGTTAAGCTGACAGACTAAGCTAAACTCAGCTAAGCTAGGCAAGAAGTATTTAAACCAGCTACGGTACCAGATCAAATTTATGTGACATAAGACATGGCTGCTTACAATAAAAAACTTCAAGTGTGAACTATATTATGTCTGTTTCAGACATTAGTGTGTAAGCGTATTAGGGCTCATTTGCATATATATATGCATATTCATGTTATTTACATGTACCTGATTGTCAGAGGTGTCTTGTAAGTATTTCACCTTTTGATCATGAATATTTATGAAAAACTGAATATGGCTTCATTACGTTTGGCTATTACTGGCACAAGTGGCTCGAAGGTGGTAAAGGGGCTGATTAGTTAGTGTGTAGAGTAACTCACGCAGCAATAGATAGGTTGGCAGCAGACAGTGGGCTCACTTCTGCCACTTCTTTTGCTTTCTGGAGAGCAATCTTTTGTGTTGTGGCCTCCTCTTCCTCCTGTTCATCCTAAATAATCAAAAAACATACAGCAGTGACAGCCGCTAACCATTGTTGGGCATCGAAAAAATTGTATAAAATAAAAAAGCATGACATTTATATGACTTTAGATAAGACAGAGAAACTGTTTAACCTTAGTTAGTTCCTGAGCATTGGCCAGGTTGTCCACAGCGATAGCCAAGAATACATTCAGTAGTGTGTCTGAGAGGTTAGAGTTAAGAACATTTTTTAGGAATGGTTACTGTGTCATGACTAAACTCACGAAATGGCGAATGATTACTAAATAAACCGCGTACCGTTGTGTTTTATAATACACGCATGAGTTGCAAATAATCAAACAGCGCTGTAGGAACTGCTTTTTAGCAGGGGTTAAAAGTCCAAATCTGCACTCAAATATTGTTACTCGCCAACTGCTACATAACATTTTCATGCATTTTTAAACGAAATAAGAAAAAAAGAAAATAATAATAATAATTACAACAGCTCTATTAATATATTTATTATAACTCAGACCTAGTGCTCCAATTGGGATCTGTAATATTTTCTGATCTAATGTTTTTAAAGAATTATCTTCTGCTCAGCAAGGCTGCATTTATTTGTACAATAAAGGTACATGCCTGATTCAAGAAGGGGGTATCAAAAATTTGTATTGTTAACCTTATTTATTTTAAGTTAAGCTAAACTGTGCTTTCTTGGTATACTTATTAGTATATTTAATACATGTTTAGTGTTAAGTAAATATTAATAAACTGTTGTTTTGTAAATAATTTTTTTTCTCTTTGAAAATCTAGACAAAAAAAGTAATTTATGCAATTGTGAAAAAAATTGGCAAAATATGTGGGGAAAATGTGAAAAAAACTTGTTTGGTATTCAGCCTTCGGCCTTCAGTCCAGTGTTTCATTTTGTTTGTCTTTGGACAAGAATTTTCATCTTGGTGCATCCCTAAAATTAATACTAATATTGAACAAGTACGCATTTAAAACAATTGTGAAAAAATGTATCACAACTTCCTAAAGTAATATTAAGCAGCACTGATGAATGTTGATAATGCTTTTTGAGCCCCAAATCATCATATTATAATAGTTTCTGAAAGATCATGTGACACTGAAGACTAGAGTAATGGCATCTCAGAATATAGCTTTTTTTTTTTAAAAATAGTATAATAGCAATAAAAAAATTTACTGAATTCATAATCAAACACATGCTGCATATGCAGTAATGAAAATGCTTGTGTGTTTCTGTGTGGTTAAGAAGGATACAGTTGCCAAAGAGTGTTAGGACAATGAAGAATATGGAGAAGACCATTCCTTTGTCCACCCCTCCCTGAGACTTAATGCCGTCATACATCACAACGTTCCAATCCTCTCCGGTTAGAATCTGAGAAATACACACGTCTGTTTTAACACACAAAGAACTGTACGCATATTCGCACACACAAGATTATTTAAGTAGAATAATCTGTTTTATTTATCTGTATATACCCTATAACGCTGGCTATGCAGGCAGCTGACTTGGTATTATAACAGACCTACTTCTGAACCAACATAACCAACCCACCTGAAATACTGTCATTATGGCAGCAGGGAAAGTATCGAAGTTTGTTGGAGGAGTGCCTTGCTCAAAATTAAATCTGGCAAAAAAGAAAACATTAAATGGCCTTTTAGAAAAACATGCTATGCATAGTTATTGGTCATCTGTATCTAACTGAGAAACAGTAAAAAGTAAGTGAAAAATAAGGAGTTGGTAGCCGGGTGTAGATCTATACTGACTGTCCACCAAACAGCTGCATCCCGAGAAGAGCAAAGACCACGATGAAGAGGAAGAGAAGGAACAGTAAACTGATGATGGACTTCATGGAGTTCAGAAGAGACACTACTAGATTTCGCAAAGATGCCCAGTATCTGAAAAAGACAGAAAGAGATCTAGTATTAAAAACCTAAACTGGAGCATTTAAATAGCACACACAAAATTGAAAAGTGAGAGTACATTGCTTAGATTTGCAGATTTGCAAATATAGTTTTTGGACTACTGCTTCATAATGTTTTTTGTTAGTTTTAGAGCTTGACAGCCTCTGTCTCCATTGACTTTCCCTATTGAAAAGCGCAGCGTTGCATGCGTTTTTTCCCCACAAGCATGGAATGATGTGACCTTAAGAAATATTTTTTAGTTTAAACTGTTCTTTTAATCTAAACAAGCCCCAGTGAAAAAAAAAATCTGCATTGTTTCAGATCCCAAAATGAGGACAACACACAAACTGACAAAACTTTGTGATGGACGAAGCAGAGGTTAAATTAAACGCACTTGGTGACTTTGAAGATCCTAAGTAGTCGGAGAGCTCGCAACACACTGATTCCAAAGGACGTCCCAGGTTTCACCATGGCCCAGACCACCTCAAATATGCTGCCAACGATGACCTGAAACACGCATACAGCCAAATCCCAAAACAAATAAGGAACACTCCGAGGACTGGCTAACAAGGACTTAAGTCTGCATCTAATGTAGGCCATCGGCTTGCAGAGGTTAAAAACAGAGGCAGAGTAAAAAGAGAGAGAGAAAGTGAGACTTTAAATGGGCCAAAAGAGAGAAGGGCACTCACGGCACAGTCGAAACAGTTGAATGAGGAGTGGAAATAAGGGCGCGTCCCCAGTCCGTACATCTTAATCAGCATCTCTGACATAAAGAGGCCTAGGAAAATGAACTCAGCATAATCTGGAGAAAAAGAAAAAGAGAGACAAGACATATAAAGTGCAAGAAAAGAAAACAGAAGTGAAGCAAGAGGGGGTTTACTAACAGCAGAAGTAGAAAACTACAAAAAACTATTTGCAAATGTACAACGGTAAAGCATGCAGAACAGATATGAAATTATGTCTCCAAAAACGACACGAAAACAAAATCGAACAGCTTAGGTTAACTCACAGAGGAAGTCTGACAGTAGCTCGGGCTGGTCGTAGTGTACTACAGCCACACACAGTGTGTTGAGTCCCACCAGGCTGAGGACAGTCCAGTAGAATGCCTGAGTCTTTACAATCTTTCGAATAAAGAAGCGAAGACGTCGCTCTTTCTTGCCAAATCCGGTCCCATCGCCCTTTCCGCTTTTTATGCTCCCACGAGCAAAAGGCGAGCCTAGGAATATGCAAACATAGCATAACATCTGGCACGAATACTATAGGATCTTTAAGTGTAAGCCACTATGCGTTTCAAGAGACAGAAAAATTTTAATTAATCAAACGAGTTGTCTTCCTTAGGATCTGAATAATTCTTACCAACTGCGTCTCCCATGTGGTCCTCTCCCTCTTCTGGATTTAACAGGTCAGCTTTGTTTTTCTTTATGGTGGGCCTGCGACGAGATCCTGCACACAAAAGTATTCACTGTGAATGATTACTGCATTTTAGGCATTAAACAGCAACAGCACCAAACGGGAACATCTCCACACTTACCAGTGCCATCATCGTCCTCTGCGAGTATGACTTCCTCTGTAAAAAGTGACAGAGAGAGCATTGACTTTTCAGTTATTTTACTTGAATATTGTAGATGCTAAAACACAAACAGTTCCAAACTGGTCATTACATTCTGCAGGAAACTAAAGGAATAGTTCACCCAAAAATGAAAATTACACCATAAACTACTCACTCCCGAGCCATCCTAGATGTATATGACTTTCCTCTTTCCGAGTTTTTAAAAAATGTATCCTGGCTCTTCCAAGCTTGATAACGCTGGTGGATAGCGCCCATCCTTTTGAAGCTCCATAAATTGTATATATCCGCAAGTAAGAAAATCGATGAGTTTCTTTGAAAATTTATAATGTAAATTATAATGATATAGATTATAATGTAATGTAAAGTGACTTCCGGTTATTTTCCGTGAGAGAGCTGAGTTCTGGCTTCTTGGCTGTCCTATGACTCATACGTCGTACGTTGAGTCAGAAGTCAGCCAGAACGTTCTAGTACTTGCTGATAAAACTGATTTATGGAGCTTCAAAATAATGGCGACAATCCACCAGTATTACCAAGCTTAAAAGAGCCTGGATAAATAAAATAAAAGACAATGTATAAAGTCATATACACCAAGGATGCCTTGTGGTACTTTATGGCGTAATTTAAATTTTTGGTGAACTATTCCTTTACTATCTATATTTGTGTTTATATGTTTTATACACATACCTGCTTTGCAGATCCACTCTAGATATCCGTTTAGCTCTCTCTCAATCTGCTGCTGACGTTTGAGCTTGAGGAACTCGCTTCTGTTCTCCACACGCTCTCTTTCTTTGGCAAACTCACTTTAGGGGCGGGGTAGTGGGGTAAGACAGAAAGACAGCTGTATAGTCAGCAACTTACTAATCAAAAACTTATTTACATACATTGTTTTATACAAATGAAAGATGGATGAAACAATAGATAAAACAAATAAAACTAAAAAATATGGAGAAAGATGTAATTATACAACAATACATGTCTAGAGAGACAGATAGAACATCAAATAATACACAGATAGAACAGGAAACAAAGAACAACCAATAGACCGAGAGATAAAATAATCAAAAATATAAAATAATGACAGAATGTCTGACAGAACAAGAGATCGATAAATAGACTGATGGAACAAATGATGGTGACAGACAAATGATGGATGGATGAATTGAGCTAGCTAGCTCAGCTGGTTTAACATAGTAAGAAATACTACAAAAAATGTTCAAAATCAAGTGTATCTTAAGCATTAAGGTCTGTGAGAAACGGAAGTTGCAACCGATATTACTTCCATATTGTGACATACTTCTGACAGAAACGAAATATTAAATGAAACACACTGACAATTGGAGGGCCATGGTTAATAATGTTACGCTCATGCCCAAGCCGTCAAACTGATAATACTATTGCGTGATTTGCACAGAATAATTATTCACCACAAATATAGCAATGTGAGCTAACAAATAAATATAGCCAATGTTGATTTCACACAGATTTTAAGTAGTCTTCATAGAATTAATCGAATTTGAACTCTGTTTATTTGAATACTTCCCACAACAGCATTTTGACAGAATTGTGTGTGTATCTGCCAATAAGATGTTAAAGAGAAGAAAATTAGCGATTACATGCTGTCAGAGAGTTCGCTTTCACAGCTTAGCGCGTTAATAACACAATGATGTTAATTAACATCAAACAAGTCCTGCTTTTTATTTTCTAATTTTTGCATGAAAACTGTATATAACGTAAGTAGTAGGCTACTGTGCAACGTGTATATATTTATATACCGCAAAACAATATAGCAAAATCTCTAACATCCGACACTTCACGTCACAATATATACTTTCATACTGCCCAGCCCAGCTATAGATAGATAGATAGAAAAAAAAACAAACAGACAGAAATATAGATCTTACCCTGAGAGGACACCCAACACCAGATTTAGCATGAAGAATGATCCAATGATGATGAGAGGAACATAGTACATCCAGTTCCAGGCACTCCCTAAGGCATCATTGCTCTGTAATACAAGTTTACCCAACATTATTATCTAAAATCTAAAAGTCCATTTTAAAAAACAGAATCATAGTTTAATCATCGCCTTTAACTCTTACATAATAAAGCATGTCAGTCCAACCCTCCATGGTGATGCACTGGAAAACAGTGAGCACAGCAAAAAGGACGTTGTCGAACTGTGTGATGCCATAGTTTGGCCCAAGCCAGTATGTATTACACGTCGACCCTGTCCCACACTCTCGAGCAGGAAATTCTGTACCACAGGGCTGTTCATCAACCATCTCGCCTGGATAATGTAAATGTACAGGGTTTGGTAAAAAGCATACAGTTTTAAAGGTCAACTGTTTTTAGTTTTCTGAGAAAAGCTCACCTGTGACATTGTCGAAACAGGTTTGGTGGAATTTGCCCATGTAGAACTCCAGGCCAATGATGGCAAACATAAGGATGGCCACAAATAAGAGCACGCCGATTTGCAGTAGTGGAATCATAGCCTTCATGATAGACTTTAGCACCACCTGCAGGCCTGGAGAGTAATGGCACTATTGCTTACTGTGCAAAGAACTCTGATAGACATTGAACTGGACAGAGAGAGAACACTTACTTGGAATTCCTGACACCAGTTTTAGAGGCCGTAACACTCTGACTGCTCGCAATGTCCGCAGGTCTAATTCTGACCCCACAGAGGACAGTATACTGGAGGAAAAGCAAAAAGAAAGGAGGCAATGTTTTATGTGCCATTAAAGCCATTTATACAACAGCGGATTTAATCTACATTCTGCTTTTCTATTTGTATAAATCCATTTGTGTATCAGGATATCTCCACATGTCCTGTGAAAGGTAAATTTTGTCATTTGTCTACAGCAAAGTGCAGTCACAAGCAGACACATTATTCTGAGAAGAGGTCAATCGCAGGTAAATAATTGATCAGGCACTGCACTGTTCTCACATCACACACTGGTCTGATCATCTGATCTTTAAACGTGAGTGTGTGTGTGTACGTATGCTATATTTGGTCAGGGTGCTGATCTTCTAATTTATTAAAATTATGTAAATATTTTATTAAAACTTAACAAAACATAAAACATAAAACTAAACTTACATTATAATTATTTTAGAATATTATATATTTATACATATTTATATATACACACATACATACACAAAAACACACACACACATTAAGTCCATCCGTAGTTTAAAAAAAATGAAATGATACTGAATTCAGTATCAAGCCGTTTATCTCAATCTTTTTTCCATCATTTTTCCGCTGCCTTCTGCTGTTGCCTGCATATGCAGCGATGCCAATGTTGCTAAGAGCTCATTCATTAGTGGTTATGATATAGAGCGCCAGCCAATGGCTCAGTCAATAGGCCGTTAACTGCTCTGCCATCACATGCAGCAAACACCTACATAGGCTAAAAGAAAAGAGAAAGAACGAATGGACTGGACAGAATGCAGCAGACTCGTCTCCTGACTCTTTCATTAATGTCTTCTGCTTTTTCAGTCCTTCCTCTTAAGCCATTCAATTGGCAAGAACATTGTGACTAATTTGATCAATGCTCAGAATCATATTAGTTATTTTGTGATGTCACATGGTGCAGTAATGTTTTGAGGATGAGGATGAGATGGCGCCAACCCTCTATTATAAGCCTATAGAATCTGTCTCGAATATTCGCAACCAACCTAAATGGAAAACTTGATCACAGTGCAGGAGGCCGATCCCTTTTTGACCAAACCCAGCTCAGACACAGTATTTGGATGAATCTCTCAGTAATTCATTTACATATATCTACAGTCTCACGTAACAAATAACACCTATTTATGACCCATCTTTCATGATCAATAAGCCCAAGACTGATGCAAATATACATTCGACACTTAAAGAACTGATTTGAGATCAGGACTAAAGTGCTTTGGCTGCTCATACAATATCGGTTTACACTTTATTTCGTGGAACAATGGAAACTTAGATGCGGGAAGGAATAAACTGCCTCCAGGTCAGGCAGTGAAGAACACTTTATGTACAGTAAGTGCAGTGAGGATAACAGAGCACCGCTGACTGCGCTGATATCCTACTACACACTAAAAGGCCTGCGGTAAATTTGATGGAAGAGTGGACTGACGTGTGTTTGTGTGTGAGAGGGAGGGATGGAGGGAGTGTGTGCAAGTTTGAGACAGATGGAAATGTTAAGAGACAGTGAGATTGTGTAGATATGTGCAAAAGTTTGAAGACAGGCTGCAGGCCCTGTTCCCAGGTTAGAAAGGAAGTTGCGGGCCTGTCCACATCTATATGGCTCATATGAACTTATATGTTGTGAACTGTAAAATAAAGTACCATTTGCAGGAAACAGGATGCTGTTTTGAAATATATGATTGATAAATTAACTTGAAATATTTCTTTTAAGTAACTTCAAACCGTTGCTTTAAATGACAACATTTCATGCTAATGCTAGCTATAGCATCCCTGCTGTCAGCACTATGTAACAGTAATGTAATGTAATAATGTAATGTAATGTAACAGTAATAATTAAATATCACTAAGACACTATTATAGACATTATTAAATGTATTAATTCATTTTCATTTACATAGTTTATTATTATTTTTAAATGTCTATTTTGTAGTATTATTTCATTTATTATGTATCATATATTTTATTTTTTATTTGTAGTTCTCAGTTAAACTAATTTAAAAGAACTTTTTTTAAAGGGTTCCTTGGCAAAGACCTGAAATACAGTTCTATTTTTAGCTAACATTAAGCTCTAAATTTGAAAATAACACCATTGACCCCACCCTTAAACCTACAGCACACATAAACCAAACCATAACCATATCCCACCCCAATAGCAGTAAAAGTGAAACAAATACAATATGAATACAATAAGTACACTGCACTTATTTTTTGATGGCCAAGGTGAGTAAATGATCAGAAATTGTTTTATTCAGCAAGTGAACTAATCCTTCAATGTGCACACTGTAAAAAAATCTGTAAAATAAATATGTTTTTGGTTTAACAGATTTAAGTTAAATTTACAGTTAAATACCGTAATTTCATTAACTGATATTAATATACCAACATATTAAAGTACTGAAATCTGTTTTGTACCTTTGAAAAAAACTGATAACCACCAAATGCAGGTAATGATGAGAAAGCTTTTAAATATGAACATATATAAAAGGTATTCAGTGTCATTAACACAAACAGTCATTCAAATTTAAATATGCAATAAACATACAACCCTAATAAACACAACCGATAAGAAAAACTAAAAAGAAACTAAATTTGAAATGCAATGCAGGGAATTCTGGGAACTTCAAATTACATTGTTTTTCTGTAAATTTTACAGGAATTTACTGCTGCATTTTTTTTTACAGTTTTTTCCTTTAAAATCACTGCCATTTTTTTCAGTAAACTCATCACCTAGAAACGCCAATGAAATGGTAAAAACGTAAGTATTATAACAGTAACTGTATTTAAACAAAAAATAAAAAAATAGCTGGCTTATTACCCAGATTTATTCTAAAAATGTTTGTCAGATTTTTATTAAGAAAAAAATTAAGTGCCATTTGTGATTTCACCCTCATACTCATAACTGTTAACTAAGTCTGTATTTCTCACTGTGTTTATTGAGGTAGTCACTGCCCTTTCTCTCAGCACCAGCGGGAGAGTCTTGTGAAGGGAATAAAGTGTGATTTGGGAAGCTCTGGAGAGGACAGACTGAAAGACACATAGTTAGCCCTGAGAATGCAGAGCGGTAAAGGGAAAGAGAAAGCCCCTCGGCCCCAGGGAGCGGACGATGGCAGGGTGAGATAGAGGGATTCACAGGAGCGACAAGGCCTCCGTCTGCTGGGGAAAACCTGACAATCAATCAGAGCACACACACTGACGGAAGGGCTTTCTCTTTTTTACCTTTTCTCCCTACACCAGTTTATTGCTCCTTTTCTATTGCGTCATTAGGTCTGAAGTTTGTAACGTCACACACAAAAAAATCCTTTATAACTTCATAATCCAAATTGAATCAATTGTAAAATGACTGCAATGTAGTGGGGAAAAGGGTGTGGCAATATCTGGTAGAAGTTAGCTGCAGTTTATACGCATATGTGTATGTGTGTGATTAAACGGTTAGATACATGTTACGTTCATACGTTAACATGCTTTAAAAATGTTTCTAAGAATAGATTCCGTCTCGCTCATTTGCTTTAAAAAAAAAATGAGGATGACGATCGTGGAAGCCTCTCTCCAACATCACGCCACCAGGTCTCTCCCCATTCACGGCATCACCATAGCAACCGGCGATTCCTCTTTTACCAGCCTCCTCTCATTCATAACCGTTGCCGTAGCAACGGGCCCTCTGTCATTGATGGAATCTCGTTATTGCCACTGCAACCGGTCCAGGAGTGACAGATAAAGGGTCCCCTTTTCGATTGATCTCCGTTCCTTTCATATGGCGAGGATTCTCTGACTGACCACAGTGTCGCATCTAGACGCAGTTTATGTTTTTGCCTCATTAGTGTGTCCTCTACATGTTACTCATGTTGTCGGTGCAAGAGATCAGCCCGTTTCTGTGATAAAACGGCACAGGAATCCTCCAGCTTTTCGTCGGAGCTGAATCTAGGTCATCCTGATACGCAGCCGAACTCTACATTATTCAATGCTGTACACTCAGGCCCGTGCGTCTGGAAATACAGCGCATTTGTGCGGTATGTAAGGGTGTTCGTTCAGGGATTGTGACAAGGATCTGGTATCACAAATCTTGTCTCTTGTTTCCGTCAAAGTGCTTGAATATGTCACTTCTTTGTTAACCTCTCATATCAGACTTCTGCGTGATGGTTTGATCTGATCTGCAGCTAAAAGGGTTCATTGTCAACTCTGGGAAGGTTTTAGAAGAATTTATTTCATGTTAAGTATACTAGAAATAAATTTACATATTTATGTAAAAATTCTCTGCAATTGTACTTTTACTGTACTAAAGAGGTACAGCTAAACTGGTCAAATAATTTTGTTCATAATGCCCTTTAATTGCTTAGAAGTCTAAATAAAGATATACTGAAATGTATTTAATTGTCCTGAAGTGGAACTATTGCAAATATACTTCATGCACACTTCAAGTATCTTGCATTTAAATACTGATAAATACTGATTTAAATCATACAATCCTCATAAATAGTGACATTAAAACACAATTTATGGCTTAATATTAAGAAATGTGCATTGTGCACAAGTAGTACTCTAAATAAAGTTTAATTTTTAAGTTTTGATATTTTTACGGTACCATATTTCATCTTCATCTTCATGTATCTTTACTTAATTGATAAAGAAAACTGATCATTTTGACTCCTACAGCATATTATTGGCTATTGCTACTTATATACCCATGCTACTTATGACTTGTTTTGTGCTCCAGGGTCACATTTAAGGTTATAGATTTAAATTAGCTTTTAACTTAAGAAACTACAGTTTGGGGTGTGATACAGATATGGATAAAATCACTGTGTTGTCACCTGTGTAGAATTTAAATAAGGTTTAAAGGTGGTGACAGAAAAGCCACATACAATATAACTGGGACTTAGGGATCTTTGAGGTTCTTTAGACCTTAAGCAACTCCTTAGCGATGCAAACATTTTTAAATCTAGTTTTAAATCTCTGATTTTCATGCCATTCCATTGTTTGCTCCTGCTTTTCTTAACACAGCTAATGGTCATTCCCTCTCCTTCCTCTCATCCTCTCAGTTGTTACTAAGCACCTGTGTTTCCCCTGCATCTTCACATTTCTCCACCTCTCCCTTGGCTCCCTTTTTCCCCACAAATGCTTTTTTTCCTATTAGTCCCTACTTGCACTGTTACATCTGTGATGAAAGAAAAATGAGAGTGAGGGAAACATGGAAAACCTCTTCCACCCTTTACTACTGCATAACACACTGATGCAGTCTTTCGCTATCACACACACACGCAGACACAGTCTCTGTCCATTACTGTGAGCCTGGCGGCTTAATCCACCTCTTTCGTTCGCTCTCATTTTCTGTTGTCATTCTTCCCACCTGTCCTTATGTGGAAACTAGCATGTGTGTGGCCTTTTCAAGGACAAGAGAAGGAGCATCTTCACCAACACACACGTGCAGAAGGTGCATGTCGACGTGTGTAACATGACGTGTGTGATGAGAAAGAGAAAGAAAGATAGAGAGAGGTTTTCTACCTGTGTGAATATTGTACCTCTGCCATCACTTCCATTATCATTATTGCTCTGCAGTCATTTAGAGAAAGACATCCTTCCCTTCACCTCCATACAGACATTAACCACACACACACACACACACACACACACCCTGAAACACACTTACTCTAACATCAACACACACTCCACAAACACACTTCACTTAAAGTGCATCTATTCCTGAAACACGCTTTTAACCTGGTGTCCGGTCGACGCAATGGTTCCTTTAACACAGACATCACTTCCTGGACACATACAAGAACACAAGATTACACTGCTATTTTAAGACTTTTTGGGACTCTAAGAGATTTTACTGAGAGGAAAGGAAATGATGCAGGGAAGCAGAAGATGAGTGTAAGAGGCAAGTTAGATTCTAACTCATGCCATATGAATAAAAATCTGCAAAATATATATATATATATATATATATATATATATATATATATATATATATATATATATATATATATATATATATATATATATATATGTAACATTAAAGACCGGATAAATTACTTTCAGCTTTGCAATTAGAGGAATGCATTCAATTTTTTACTTAAATAAAGGCAGCCACGGTGAGCATAAAAGGCTTCTTAAAAAAAAAATTGAAAAGGAAAAAAAAACCTCAATCTCAAACTTACTGTAGAATACCATATAGAATAGAATATATGAAGCTTGGCAAACTGAAAAAAAAGAGGAATTGGTGATGTCAGCCACAGAGGAAAGTTGTTTCAGAGGCAGGGCAAGTTATTACTTTCTGATTTAAGATTATGACAGTTAACTTAGGAATAACATGCATAATTAAGCATACTGCTTAATGTAATGCACTTTAAAGGGTTTTTGAGTGAATACATTCACAAAATGGAGACATTGCACACTGGTTCAAACTTAATCTCAACTGGAGCATGCATGAATTACAAAAACGTCTAATGTCTGTTTTTTTAAATGAAAGATTTCAGCCCAATGTAACCACTCATACTGGTCCATATTTAAACGTTCCTCACGTCCATAACATTCATATTAAAGACTATATGTAAGCGTTTGGACAGAGGGAGATGGCGAACCAAGTAAAAGATAAGCAGAGAAAAAGCGAGAGAGAGTGGTGTCTTCTCTGGCCTTCCGTGATTCTCTCTTATTACATAACATTGCTATGGAAACAGCTGCGCATGGCAGCGCAAAGGTGTGTCCAGAAACTGAGAAATCTTCTACAGACTAAACCATGGTGTTATTCTCTTGGTCTCGCTCACTCTCTCACTCTTTTCCTCTCTGTCTCTCTTCGCTGTGTGTGCCAGTAGTGAAGTCACAGATTGGCACAGAGCAGGCAGCCAATAGCCAGCGCAGTCACGACTCAGGAATCTGCCAAGTAAGAGCTGTACATTGGCAACACGTGCACAAGCACAGGCAGTGGCAGTGATACAAAGTGTGATAGAGAACTAATAACAGTACAGATTCAAAATGGAAGTGGTGCTATATGGTGCAAAATTAATCGAAAGCAAAAAATTAAATATCAAATATCAAAATTAAGCAATAGTAAAACCATTAACATTAAAATAAAAATAAAAACAATATATACAGAAATATTATTATGCTAATGCTAATACTAGCAAGGATTATATATATATATATATATATATATATATATATATATATATATATATATATATATAAATCTACACACACAGTATTATTAATATTATTATAATATGATTAAATGATATGATATATATGATATTAAATATGATGTTAAAATATATAAATTAAACTAAATACATGACTAAATAAGTAAATAAATTCTGAAATTTATGAATATTCATTCATTAATTGATTCATTTAGTCATTTACATATTTAAACAATTATTATGCATTTATGTATTTAGTGGTTTACATATGTAGTTCATTTATTTATATATTTCATCTATTTAATGATATAATAATTAGCATTTTAATATCTTCATTCTAATACTTACTTTTAGATGATGCAGAAGTAAAGACAAAAAGAAAAAATTTTATAAATGAAAAAATGTGTAATATATAACATATATATATATAAAATAAAACCTAAATTCATTAATATAGATTTGCATTAAGTGCAGACTAAAAAACTGACGCTCGGGGGAAAAAAGGCATGCTCATGTCATTATTTGTCAACTACTCAAATGGAGATTCAACATGAGATCTTTCAGACTATCCGCTGTGACCAGTGACCGCTCTGTGACCAGCAGCAAACTCTGCTCAGAGGTCATGAGAGTCTGTCACTCTGCTGTCAAGCTTCATTGACGTCTTGATGTAAAATCTACGAGGTGAAACTAAAATGTAGAACTAGAGCTTTGGAGCTGATGGAAAAGCACTCAGGGGACAGCTGCAAGCACAGCCCTTGTGAGAACCAGCATCCGTGTTCAACTGACACTATAGAGAACTTCACACTCTGAAAACAACACGACTAAAAGTTCAAGCTTGTGAAAAGGAACAATGAAAGGAAACTGGTGTCCAATAGCCTGGTAAGTATATTCATACTAATTTGAATAGTAGTTCTATGTTCTATTCAAAGACAAAGCAACTTAGGATTCAAAAGGCTGAAACAATATAACACTAGCATAGCAGCCAGTTTTCATTATACAACCTGCATTCCTGGGAACGTTGGGCCGGTTTTTAAATTTGAATAAAATGAAAACTGAAAGACTTTCAAATCGCATGAGCCAATATTTTATTCACAATAGAACATAGAGAACATAACAAATGTTTAAACAAGGAAATTTTACACTCTTGTCCACTAAATGAGCTAATTTCAAATTTGATGCCTGCTGCAGGTCTCATAAAAGTCGCAAAGGGCTGAAAAAGCAAGAAATTGTGAAAATATCCAGCTGGGAGACTATCTAGCAGCTAATTAAGTTACTTGACATCAGTTATTTGATGTCTTTAGCATGATCGTCTTTAGATAAAAGGGATGTCTTAAGGTCCCTGATATACTTCAAATGAAATCGAAGAACGAACTGAAATTATGTCATCTCAGAAAAAATAAGGCCCAAAAAAAGTGCCTTTTTCCCCCGGGTTTGCTTCTCATTCAACAGAGGTCAAAATACTGGAAGACAACCACAAACTCGGCAGCTGGAAACCTATTTCAGGCAAGAATGGGACCAAATACCAACACCAAAACTCCAAACACTCATAACATTGATGCCCAGATGTCCTTAAACTGTTCTGAAAAGAAGAGGAGATGCTACACCATGGTAAACATGCCCCCATTCCAACTATCTTGAGACCTGTAGCAGGCATCAACTTTGAAATTAGCTAATTTTGTGCATAAAATGGTAAAATATCTCAGTTTTAAACATTTGTTATGTTCTCTATGTTCTATTGTGAATAAATTATTGGCTCATGTGATCTAAATGTCTTCTATTCAAATGTCAAATTCAAAAATCCCAAGATTTCTGGAATTTGGGTTGTATCACAGTTATAGTTAATACTGTACAGTATACTGGTCTCTTCAGAGTATTATGACTGACATGTACCCACACCTTTAGAAATAGACAATCATATTTAAAGAGTTTTTTTGCGTGGCTGCAGTATGAGGAAAGAATTGGCTCTGTGAACCAACTTTTAAGACCAAGAAAAATCTTCTGCCAGCTGGTAAAGTTGGCAGTGAACTGAACAACTGTGCAAGCAGTAAGCAGTAATCCTGCTATGGCTAGCACCCATTAACTGTCTGTTATTAATTCAGGACTACTGAGTAAACATCACATGACAAAAAAAACAAAGCTGATGTTATTTTCTGATTATTCATATGCCACTGGGCCACTTAAATAGAAAAGAAATGGTCTAAACGTATGAGCCTGAGTCAGTAATTAAAATATTAGTAATTAAGTAAATAAATTGTAATATGTTAATAAGTAATCTTATTTTGATTTAAATAAAATGGCAAAAAGTAAATAAAAAAAATAGCTAAATGCAACTAAAATGTATGGAAGCTGGTTTCCATTATACAGGTTCAAATAAAAATAAAAAAGGTAATTATGATCATTTCTCAATGTGACCTCTTTATCTCACATTTCATGCTTTACTTCTTCAAATTGCAAGTCTATATTTTGCAATTCTGTTATATTCCTCCACTCAGACTATACTAAATTGTTACAAATAAAATAAAATAAAATAAAATAATGAAAACAAAAATAAAATAAATGAAAAGTTCTACTGCACAGAAAGAGAAAAAACATATAGGATAACTTCACTTTCGCGAGGAACACAACATGACAGACCAACATGACAGAATGTGTATCGTGTTCGTTTCAGTAGGTAAAGGTGTGTATGAGTCTGACTGTAAATAGAAATCAAAGCTGCAGGAAGCAGCATGGAGGAGGATGCATTTTATCATCAAAGTGCAGCTCTTTCTCTCGAGCGCACACATACACACGGCGATACTGCTGTGAAAGCCAGCTGATGCTTACAAATGTGTCCAATGTGCGCACACAGCAGTCAGTGTTGAGTAAAAATGTGCATTGAGGATGTAGTTAATGATTGGCCGTGTTCAGTATCACAGCTGTTTGTGTGTGTTAAGATCTACTCGTGTCTAAAAGCAGGGCTAGTTGATTGATCATCTGCAGTAGTGAAAAGCAGGTTACTGCAGCAGCTAACGAAAACACACACACACACACGCTCGCCCTGCTCCTTTACGTTTCCCTCGTTCTCATTCTCTTCCTCTCCCCCTTCCACCTCTATCCTCCATGTTCTAGTTTTGCTCTCTACCTTCTCTTTATTTCTACTTTCACTACTTCCCTGTTGAACAGATAAGGACTGCTGGTTGCATGGTGTGTTTTGAATGCTGGTGTGTTGGCGTACCTGCTAGTCTTCTTAAAGAGACAGCTCAATCAAAAATAATTCTATCATAGCGCAGTCCGGAATTGCATACTGTCTGAGAATATAGTAGGTACTATATTAGATTTTTAACCTATTTTGTGACCATTAAAAAGTATGTTCTATACAGTATGAATATGGATAGTGCAATTGAAAATCGGACATACTATGTCTGCCGTGCGGTTACTGTTATGTGACCTATCAATGTCAGCTGTGTTGCTCCGCTACTATTCATAAATCCTCTCCCATTGCCACATTGTATGTTAAAATTATGACACTTTAGAATCCAGACAGAAGTAGCAGGTCATCTGAGTAATTTTTGTATTTAAAGACACCTGTCTGTTTCTGGCATATTATATAATAGGGAATTATTTGATTTCAGATACAGTGATTTATTCACCTTTCATTCTCATTCAATAAGCCAGATAAGCAACCATGTTTCGTTAAACCATGTTTTTATTTTAACAAAAATAATATTTGGAAATGTAAATTATTTCTGTGATGAAAAAGCTACATTTTCAGTAGCTATTACTGGAGTCTTCACTAAAGACTTTACTTGAGCCTTCAAATCATTATATGCTGATTTGGTGCACAAAAAAAAAAAAAAATCTGTGTTTATTTTGGTGGAAATCATGATAGATTTCTTTAGAATTGTATTATCAATAGAAATTTTAAAAGAACCACATATGCATGAATCAGAAATCTTAAATTTTATAGGTATTCACTGACACTTTTGATCAATTTAATGCTTCCTTGATTTATAAACATGTAAAAAGACATTCCCTGGAATGTCCTAGATGCTTTTTTCATACAAAGTCAGTGTCAATACGGTTAAATCTGTCCCTATTTCATTTTATTAAAAGCAGAAGTCTGTATAAAAAAGAAAGCTATACAGGCATTGAACAACAAGCGAATAATGACAAATATGGGTGCACTACTTCTTTAACTAGCTCAGCCACCCTTAGTCGATCATGATTATCCTGCTAGCTGACCGTTATTTTCCAGCTCCAAAAGCACTAAGCAGCATAAATCAACAGGGACCAACATGGAAATGAAAGGTTTTCAGGGTTTTCGCTCCATCTTGGATTCTTCCATTAGCCTCTGATCTCCTCCTCCTCCTCCTCCTCCTTCAGCTATATGTCTTTTCACATCAACCAACACCTTCTCTCTCTCTTTCTAATTTTCCAATATTCCAAAGCCCAGGGGAATGGAGTAATGGAGTCACATGGCCCTGCCTTCTTTAGCACTGCAATACTACAACACATCCCCCTACACACCCGTCTGTCTCTCTCTCTTTCTCTCATTCTCTCTCTCTCTCTCTCTCTCTGCTTCCCAGTGAGGTGACATTTCAGACGTGCCCTGATGGTTGCTCCCTACAGTGCTGCTGTGATCTGCCTGTGTTTGAGAGTCTGTGTGTGTGCGCGCACGTGTGTGTGTGTGAGAAAGAGTGCTCATTAAGGCATGACGGAGCCAGTGTCCAACCAGACCTCTGCTGTGTACGTAGCATTGCTTCACACAACGAGTTCCAGGAGGGGTGTGACTTTCTCTGTGCTAATTTAGGCCGAGCGAAGAGTACACCGTTTAGTACATGTTACAGATAATGTGCAGTCAGTCAGGTAATAAGGCGATCCATAATCTATTTTATAGCTGAGTTATGAGCTTAAAAAGTCTGAAATGCTAGGTTAAAAATAAAAAGTGTTTTTGCTTTGTCATCTCTGGCTGCACGCGAAAGAAAAATAATGACTACTGTAGTCTGAATTATGAACAAATGACTCTTAATGAATTGATCCAAAAGAGGCACAGACTCTACTGACAATACAAATCATTATACAAAAATATTTGACATCAGAATGCCACCATTGACCTATTATAATCAAGCGTTTCATAGAGCCATCTAATAATTGTTTATATTGACTCATAAATCGAGCAGCTCAAATTCTGTTCTTTTTCGCTTTCATCATGACTCCAGAGTGTGTGTGTTTGTGTAACTCACCCTGTGAGCACCACTACAAAGTCCATCACGTTCCAGCCGTTTCTCAGGTAGGAGCCCTTGTGGAAGGCAAATCCCAGTGCAAGAATCTTAATGCCCGACTCAAAACAGAAAATAGCAATGAAATAGGGCTCTGTCTCTTCCTGCAAGTGAAAAAAAAAACACAGATGGGATTATTATAAAAAG
The DNA here is from genome assembly GCF_018831695.1 of Puntigrus tetrazona. NCBI lineage: Eukaryota > Metazoa > Chordata > Actinopteri > Cypriniformes > Cyprinidae > Puntigrus > Puntigrus tetrazona. The sequence goes on along the minus strand of NC_056709.1, from coordinate 23,370,289 downwards.
CATTTTCACTTAAAACATTCTTAGTGCTTGGCAGTTTTTAAGTAACCTTTCACTGTTTGTGTATCTAATAAACCCCCCTCCATATATTCTGTATGATTTATTTTTAACATTTTTGGGTTATAGTAGTTATAGCTAGTTAAACATAAAAAACAATAGTCTATGCAATGCCCCCATTTATTTTAGTTAATGTGTGTGTGTGTGTGTTCCACTTTACCAGTCGTTCTGAAAGTGGAGTTTTGTCTCCATCTGGTAAGTGTTGTTCAAGAGCCAGAACGATGCAGTTGGCAATGATTGTGGTCAAAATCATCCACTCAAACGGAGTAAACGGCAAAGTTAAGGCTTAAAACAAACTGGATTCATCATATCATGCATATTTAAAATTCAAAAATGACTATGCAAACATAAAACAGTTTGAATATTGCAAAAAATAACTTGGATTATGAAAACATTTTTTCTTATTTATCAGCAAATACCTCAGAACAACTTAGGAGTTAAGGACAACACAGCACTGGTTGAGAGTTACTCAAAATGCATGCATCGCATGCAGTAAAAAGCTGAGTTTCTACGTTTTAAAATGATACATATTTCGGGTTATTCCATTCAGTGGTTCCTAAGTAATTTGATAATTAATTTTTTCGTAGGGGGTGGGGGGCCTGCTGGCGATACACTTAAAGGGTTTAAAGGGTTAAATAGATGAGTGTGGACAGATTCAGCCTGGCTGTAATGGAGCACTCATTATCCAGTTACTGTGTGTCTCTTTACCAGCTGCCACTGGCACTGATACACACACTCAGCACTTGTCATAACCGCTTATGTCATGTGCGTGACACATAAGCACACACACACACAAATACATGCAGTCACTGGAATGACATTTTATAATAACCTCAGTTAAATTAATAAATATTTACATTACACTCACTCACTATTATAATTTATTCATCTGAATCCGGTTATTAAAAAAATGTCATGCAACATTGAGCTAGGTGTATATGTGTTCATATCATGTAAAAATATTTGTATATGGGTAAATATGAAAAACCAAACCAAACTAAACTGGTAAAAAAGTGTAATACTCCTTTAAATTTTTGTTGCTCAAAAATAAATAAATAAATATCACACTTATCCCCTTAATTTACTAAATTCACCCACTAAATAGTCATTCAGTATAACAGTCCTGTAAGGCATATTTATGACAAAAATCTAATTTTAACACAATAAAAGGTGAATTACTTTCACCCCAAATATTAATTAGTTGTAATTTTTTACATTTGCCACTATGCTAGGTTTTATCTATTTGTCAGTAGAGATTTTTTTACTCATTTAAAACACAATCCCATTTTATTTGGTTCCTTATTCCTTTATATGTTTTAATATGTACAAGTCAGAAAAAGCATGTTATTTGAATTTTTACATACATATTGTTCTATGACCATGTTACATTATTTCAACCAAATCTGAACGTCTTTGACCCATGTTTGTATACATATGCTTGCTGACAGTATTAGAATCACAATTTGTTAGACAGAGTTTAAAACAGCTATTTTATATATCTTATTTAATAAATACAGAAGATAGCATATCCTGTTTTCACTGTCACTGTGTTCTGAAAAAAGGTAATTTAAACAATTTCTGTTAAGAAATTGCTATAAATTTCACCATAAATTACAAACACTGAATATAACATGCACCATTTAGTTAGAAAGAAACTGCATTTCATTACCAAACACACTTTAATAATTTTGGTTTTTTTGCAACTTTGAAAAAACACTTTTACAGTGTGTGAGCCTCAGCCCTTTTAAAAATGAGACTATATTGCAAAGCACATCTATCTTATTCCATATTCATTATGCAAACATGTGAACATGGCTCCTGAATTCATCTCAACCTGTCTGCATACAGTGTAACACACAGCTATGTTTAAATTGCATCGGTTGAAGCAAAAAAACAAACAAACAGACCTCACACCATGTTCACATCATGACTAACTTACACACACAGACATATTTATTCAGAACCCATTGAAATCGCCATCACACAGTTAGCTTAAGGCTAACAAGGCTAACAGTACAATGCATGCTGGGAGACTTAAAGTGGTATCCATAGCAACCACTCGAGCGCTAAAGTGAGCATGTGCAGAGTGGATGTTCTGAGAAATGAAATGTGGAGCATTTGTGTAAACCCTTCACGGCAGAAACCACGAATAGAGATGCTGCAGAGTGCTGCACACTGAACTACTAAACAACCCAAATATATCCTTCTGCTGCGCGAAAGCAAATCTTCCCTCTTCTCATTTCAACAGCCTTCTCTCTCACTCTGTGTCCTTATCTACCTACTAATCATGCAGTCCGACGACGCTGATGATATGTTCCTGAAAAATAATATTCGGATGGAGTGCTAAAGCTGTCTGCAGCTCATAATGCGCCCTTAATAATTCACATCTCAATTTTAAGACTCGGATAGAGAGATGGAGAGCGAGAGAGAGAGACAACAAGAGAGCGAAGGAGAGAAAAATATAACAGAGAAGGAAAACAGTGAGAATGTAGATGTATTTAAATGAGGAGGACAAGAAAAGGAAAGGCAGAGAGAGCTGGCAACAGAAAAAGAGAGGGAGAAAGGCAGAAGAGCTGTGAAATGGAGAGTTGGCTAGCGTTTGAGAGAGTCTACTGCATTTCTCCATCAGCAGTTTAAACGTGTATTAGACTAATAAGAGGTAGTGACGGTGCCAGGTCCCTCTTTCAATCTCTTTTGCTTTAATTAAAAAGTCTGTGCACAGATCCAACACAGCCAAAGATATACAATGTTTTCCTCCTATATATATATTCTCGAAAAATGGGTACAGTTGGAGTACATTTGTGTACAATTGGGGTACAATTGCTGTGGACATATATACACCTAATGTTCAAAAGATTGGGATCAGAAATATTTTTAATGTTTTTAAAATACCTTCATGAACATCTTTGAATAAATGCTGTTCTTTTAAACTTTTATTCATCAAAAAAACCTGAAATTTTAACAGTATATTAAAATAGAAAACTGATATTTTAAAGTGTAATTATATTTTACAATATGAAATTTCTTTTGTGCATTTTTTATTAAAAAATGCATCATTGATGAAGAGATTTGTTCAAAAAACATACAAATTCTTACTGATCCCAAACTTTTGTACCATTTAGGGCTAAACAAGTTACAAATATGCTTCCAATTGTCAAAACATCCACATCTGTTCTATTTTATCTTAAAAAAAAAGGTACAAATCACTTGTGTGGGAGTAAAGATTGTTCAAGGCTGCCAAACCACAAAAGTAAAGAAATAGCTCTATTTATATACATTTTTAAATATTGGAGGCTTTCCTTTTTATTATTATTACTGGTAACACTTTATAGTCAGATTTTATACTTAACATCAGTCTATTTCCTGAATTAACAAATTAAAAATTAAACGCACCACTAAAACATTACTTAATTTTAGTCAATATTCATTTCGACATTAACAAAAAAGCATGTTATCTGATGAGCTGAGCAAGAACTTCTAGCAAACGTTGCTGCTAATGTCATAATCTTAAACCAAAACCCTAGCCTCATCCCTAAAAGACAAGTTTTCTGTGTTAAAAAAAGAATGTCCTCGATGGAAGGATTCGTCAGATTCAGCTAATGTTCGAGGGCATTTTTTTCCCCCAAAAGTATAGTTGAGAGAACACATGCATACAGTATATGCATTGTAAGCACTCCAACTGTAATTTTCTTTTTGGCCTCATTAGTGTCATTACAACCTTCCCATGACCACCTCTTCTTGTCCCTACATGCACTTTTTCCATCACCTCGCACACACTAGCACTGTACACTCCCTTCCTATGCACACACTGCATTATCAAGCATCAGCATATTGATGGTTGACTGCTCACAACTAAAAACTCAATATTATATTATCAGAAAGCACTCGAGAGGAGAGGAGAGACGTTTAATACGGTCATTTAGCCCTCCAGGCTTTAGAAACTTTGCACTGGCAGCGCTTAACGGGCAGCAAGTCATGTGACCTCCATTGTCTGCACTTATGCATTACGTTGTTGCGCATTTCTATAAGTTGGTTCCAACTTTGTCGCATTACTCTGTCACACTGCCAACTGAAACGGAAAACGACCGACTTGTTTGTGTGTGCAAGTGTTTCATCTGAAAAAAAATCAAGCTCAGATAAACACTTCCTGCATGAAATCACAGTAAGACTCTCATTGTAAATCCGACCTTTGAGTTAACAAAGGTCAGGTAAGCGCACACGTTTAAAACACATATGTGTAGTAGTAGGTTTTTTTATTGTGGTTTTCTATGCTCTAGATTTGAGCTGACAGTGTGCTTTAAGGGGAAACGGAGCTGATGAGATGAACACTTTTCAACTGAAATAAAACAAACAACCCTACAAATTGAATTAAAGAATCCACAAGACTCAGCACAGAGTCTCGCCAACAGAAGACTTGCTTGCCTCACTTTCCCATTATCTCTTTCTTCTTTGGCACAATGTGGTCTTCCTGTCTCCATCTTTGCATTTTTCTTTCCTCCTCATGCACTCCAAGATGCGCAAGCGTGGGAAGCGAGCCGGTGTGTTGGTTAGGCTCAGACAGTGAGGCTTAAGAACAATGCTGCCTAGTATCCATCTGCCGAATCTATGCTCTCTCCAACAAAATGGACGAACAACTTCTCCTCTCCCAGAGACATAAGGACTCGTCGAATTCTGCTGATCACTGCTGCTTCAAATGCTCCACCATCCCCATCCCAAATCACAGGACTTAAAGAGTACAGACCTGTTGCTCTAACACCTGTGGTCAAAAACTTGTGTTGGCCTACCTGAAGCCCCTTTTTGGCCCTCCTTTAGTTTGTTCCCTTACCTGTTCTCGAAAGACTGCACCTCTGCAGACCTCTTTGATAAGCTCCTGAAGTTTGAATAACAGTGGAGATCATGGTGGACTTTAATATAAACACCTCAGCATTAACGCTATTCTGAAAACTGTGGCAGTCATTCAGTCACTCTTGGGTACTATACCACAGGATGGGAAATGGGACACTCACATAGGTTCCACTGTGAAAAAGACCCAACAGAGGGGTTTTAAAATTTTCTTCACTGACTGAGAAAGTTCAGCTACTATGTCGTCATAGAGTCTGTCCTCTGCATTTCTATAACTGCCTGGATAGGCTAGGCTCAGAAAACTACAGCGAATAGCAGAGAGCCATCAGCACTCCCTGTGCCGTTTTCCATGTGAGGAAAAGGGCTGTAAAAATCACTCTGGATCCCTCATATCCAGGACACTTCCTCTTTGAACTGTTGCATCTGGACGGCGCCACCAAGCAATGCACATCACAACAGCCTGGCACAAGAAAGGTTTCTTTACCATCTACCTCATGAACAGTTTAATAAAGGTTCAATACACGACACTATTTAAACTTAGTATCCGTACATACAGTACATACTAGTGAAATGTTATTTATATATTTATTTATCCGTGTCTTGTTGTGTGATTTTGTCTATGCACTGGAAGCTTCTGTCACCAAGACAAATTCCTTGTATGTGTAAGCATACTTGGCAATAAATCTAATTCTGATTCTGATTCTCCTCGATTGCTCTGTTTTTCCTGCAGAGGGACCTGAAGCGAGCGTGTGTGTGATCCATCATGCTAAAAAGCCTTCAGTTATGAATTCCCCCTCCTGTTCCATATACGCTACACTAAAAATAGATACATGACAGATTAAAGAGCCTGCTCCTCTCCTCCTTGAAACCAATTCCTTTCAATCTGTTGCTCACTTTTTCAGCTTTTATATATATATATATATATATATATATATATATATATATATATATATATATATATATATATATATATATATATATATATATATATATATATATATATATATATATTGTGACGAATGGCTGCCCCTCCTCTTTATTGTCACCATCACCCCGTCCTTTATTCGCCGCCCTTCACCAGGCTCCCGACGGGAGTGGGTGTGTTCGAGAGGAGGGGCGTGGTATCGGTCAGGTTTGGCGGCGTGTGACGAGGCACACCTGAAGGGGATTAGCCTTGTCACCGTCGCCGTTAAATACCTGACCGCGTCCCTCCTCGAGGGACCGGTCTCTTCCCCCGTGCATGCACGCTGGTGTCCTCGTGGGTCCAGGAAGGGTGCGCGATGGACCTCACCCCGCCGTCCGAGAAACACACAGCTCATCCCACTCTGCCGCCGGAGCAAAGAAACGACGGAGACGCCGCGGAAGAAGCCGCCGCCCCTCGCGCCCCGGGCCAGAAAAAGGGGAGCGCGTGCGACCGCCGGACTCCGCCCCTTACCTGGACCCTTCCCCCCTGGAACACGGCCTCAACCTGCACGTTACCCGGAGCACGACGAGGACACCAGATCCCCCTTTTATTTGGACACTTTCCCCTGGACACTTTATTGTGTATTTATTTTATTTCTGTTAATAAAAAAAAAGCCTCTCCGAGGCCTGACGCCACGCCCACTGTGTCTGTCGTTGGCTCCTCCTCCGTCATATATATATATATATATATATATATATATATATATATATATATATATATATATATATATATATATATATATATATATATATATTATTGTTATTATTATTTCTGATATTAAATTCTTCAGCATGCCGTTGCGTTTGGGTCTTAAGTGATTCTTGATTCACAGAAATTTCTTCGTTCCGCAGTCTTAGCGCCCTCTTCTCTCATTTCCCTTTCTCTCTAACGCCCTCTCTATAGCTTTCTTCCTCCATCAAGGATCCCTTTAATGGTTTTCATTGCGGTAAGCCTGTGTTAGCCACCGAGCTGACTGCTGGATGCTAACTGCACACACATGAGGGCTGTTTCACTGATGCAATATGCAGAAAGATCCTTATTCTGCAACCAGAGTAACATTACACTCAACACCAACACTCATATAAACAGTCAGCTCTAATACATCTAAAATGAAACCTAAAAGCCTAAAAATGAAATTTTGCCACCACTTATTCATTCTTAGACTATCCTCAACCTGTATGACTTTATTCTATAAAATTCAAAAGATATTGCTAAAATTATCCAATAAGCGAATCTGCTTGGAATTGAGTTTTAATTGTATGAACAAAAACAGCTTGCAAACTATCTCCTTTAAGCACTGATGTAGATTCCACTTCCACTCTACCTTTAACACAAAAAAAAAAAAAAAAAAAAAAAAAAAAAAAAAAAATATATATATATATATATATATATATATATATATATATATATATATATATATATATATATATATATATATATATATATATATACACACACACACACACACACACACACACACACACACACACACAAATAAACACACATATATGATTTAAAACATATATGTGTTGGTGGCCAGTGACTAAATTGATCTGTTTTGGTTGAGCTCTTGTTTGTTGTTATATTGTGATATTGACGTAGTGAATCGTCTATACATACTTTGGTTTCAACCACAATTTCAAGCCATTCTACATTACAGCAATGATGTGACGATAACATAAATATGTTGTCTTCTCATTTTCCAGAACCTGCTGGAAACTGTTCAAAAAATGAATGAACTGATCTAATTCTATGGAAAATAAAATGCAGTAGTACTTGTGAAATAAATTAATCTATGTATTATTTAAGAAAGTAAATGTAAATGAGGACTCTCCTGCCTTGTTCTTTGACTTTTTCCTCCCTCCACAAATATTTGTGCTTTTATATTCTTATTCTTTTCTATATTGATAAAATTCTGTTTTCAACACACCCTGTGTATTGTTCTACATCTCTTGCTTAAATGTTAAAGGTTGGTTAACAGGGTGATTGTGGCTCTAATGTGTTTCATGTTCAAATAATATTTTGCAGGGCAGGTTTATTTTAAAAGAATATTATAAGCATTATTGCCTGGGAAACATTATAATTATAATATTTAAAAAAATAAATTTTAATATACTTTATCCATGTGATGGTAAATTATCACCAGCCTTCAGTGTCTTCAGAAACTGATTTGGTGCTCAACAAACATTTTTATTATTATTATTATTATTATTATTATTATTATCAATGTTCACAGCTTTGCTGCTTATTACTTTTGTGGACACTATGATATACATTTTTGATTTGGAATTCTTTAATACATTTTTTGTAAACTATAAATGGAAACCTCATGGTTGTGTGTATTCATATGTTTCAGGTATTAGTTTTTTTTAGAGGTTCTTTCCGCAGACATTCATATAATTTCTGTCACAACGCCTTCACTCTATTTTCATATTCACAGTCTGTCGGTCATTTTGACATGCCTCCTTTTCACTCACCCGTTCCTCCATTTTTCCTTCGGTCTTCCTACATATACCTTTTTCTCTCTCGTCTTTAAACGTTATTTCCGGCACATTTCACACTCTGACATCTGCATGTTTCTCTCTCTCTTTCTGCTGTATGTTAAAAAGCTTTTAGTTGCTTATTCCACCCTGTTTTCCACTCCACTCCTCGTCTTATCTTTTATCCTTCCCTTTCAGCCTTCCTTCCTTTCCCTCCTGCATTTCGCCTTCCTTCGTGTTCCCTTGCTCTCGTTTGAGAGTGCTGCACATCAATCATACAATCTTAATTCAGTCAGAGAGCTGCTGCCGCCTCAGCATTTCTGCAGAGAGAGAGAAGATAGAGGGAAGAAAGAACATAAACAGTGGTGGAACAGACGGAGAGAGAGCCCCTAGTGAGAGAAACCGAAATGGAGAGCATGAGCAAGAGAGATGGGTGTATAAACAGAGAAGAGAGAGAAAGAGAAAACGGGAAATGCAGAGAGGTGTTGGAACTGTGGGTGGAGGGGAAGAAGAGATGCAGTGGGTTTTTTTTACTGCTTGTCTTCAAATGGCCTTTAAGAAGGATTATCGTCATCTGACTCAACCACAAACGTGATCTTGTGTTTGCATACCATACAACATTAAACACTCATTTTCAGACACGCACACATCCTCAGAAATATGTATGGCCAGTGTGGAAGAGCATTGGATTTTGGGTCAATCCGTGGTAATTGCTTAAATATTTGCTCATCTTCTCTTAAAATAAAATAATACAAGCGTGTGCGTATGTGTGTACACGTTTTTATTTTATTTTATAATAATTCCATAAAATATGAATGAAAAAAATTCGCATAGTTTTTTTGATTAATCGCATAATAAAGGTTATTGTTTACATAATGTATGTGTGTGCTGTTTATATTTATTATGCATATATGAACGCACACGCATGCATGTATAAGAAAATAGGGTGTGTGTAAATGAATAGAAATATATGCATGTATAAATATGTATACAGTACACAAACATATAGTATATAAACAAAAAACATTATTTTGGATGTGATTAATCGCTGCCCCGCATTAATATATATATAAAGCATCTATACTGTACACGCTCTGCATGAATATTATCTACACTGAACTACATGCATTACATTACTGTGGCCAAGCACTGAGAGTTCTCTCTGTTTTATAGAGCTTCTGTATTGATCGGAGCAAAAGCAAATGCACAATATGCCACAGTGAGGCTACATCAGCATTACTTGACTTAAACATACCAACACTTCTCATTTTTTTTGTTTTGTTTTGTTTTTTTTTGTGCATTTGTGCATTCATCGTACATTGAGCTACAGCAATACTTGGATATCAGCCATTAAGAACTGCAAGTGTCCAATAATTCTTACCGTAATAATAATTTTTCCAACTCAGTATTTCTTAAAGTAAGACATATTTTTCCATGTCAATACCGCTGTTTCCACAAAGATGCGTTGTGCAATTTGCAGAAAACACTGTAACATTTTGGCTCCTGGGCTGAGTTAAGTTCTCTGAGCTTCAGCCAAGTGAAGCAAGTGCTGATGGGACTTGATGGAATGTCAATGGCCTAATGCAATCTGGGAGATCTACAACGAACCTGTGGGGCACACCTGCATGTGTATGTGTGTATGGCGTGCACGTCAGCAAGGCCAGGCCCTGATAAGAGAGGCTAAAAGCTTGCAGTCTCAGCACTGCAAGTCCTAAATTGTCCCATGGGAGATTTAGGACCCTGGGGGAAAGTCGGAGATTACACAATCCACCCTCCCAACAACTACAAAAAAAAAACCTTCTCCCCAACCCTCTTCTCATTTAGAGGAGTGAGAAAAATGCTTGGGTAAGAGGGAAAAGGACTCACGGATCAATGAGGGGTATTGATAACTTAAGACTACAGCGCAGTTGTTGATAAGGCGTATCCATGATCTGAACAATCCCCAAAAATAAATAAATAAACAAACAAACAATCACTATATCTGTAACTATCAACAATTAAAGATGTTATAGTAATTTCAGTTTAAAAAAATAAATATTTTAAAAAGTTTAAAAAAGGCTAAAAAAAAAAAGCTTTTAAATAATATTTTTACATTTGCAACTAGCGTATTATTAAAATGATAACAAAATAAGGTATGACAGCTCAAAACTAAGATAAAACCTTTAAATGTCTGACACTAAAACAAATTATCACTGTATAATAGCCTCTTGTTCATATGCACAAATAGAATGAATTAGAAATTCACTTTATATCTATAAATCTATAAATATGAAAGGAAAATGTAATTTAATTTTTTATTTCTTTCTTTTATAGTTTTGACTATATTAGCTTATCATCACCTAAGGCCAGCAAAAATATATAATAATAATAAAATATAAACCACATTGTAATGTTTTGTATTTTATTTTATACAAAGTATATTATATATGTGTTCTGCATATTATTTAATTTTTTCCCCCTCTTCTTCTTTTACACAGAAAACAGAACACAGTGTTGAAATGCCCATGCATTAATCATACAGAAATAAAAACAGCTAACAGTGCAACACCAGGCTACGCAGATCTCCTAAAAATAATCAACAGTGCTTAAAACCACCACACACAGGTGTAGACCAGGCAGCGAGTCACCCTTGAATCATGATGGACACAGAATTAGCCACATTAGCAATATCTATGTTTACACTCTGAGTACTATTTACGGAACCAGATCATCATCTTGGGGACTTGATCCTGCCTCTGCGAAACCCCGTTTCTTTAAAAGTGGCCTATTTGTATGTCAGGAAAAACCAAAGAAATTTTACAACGTTGTATCCATGTCATCTTGAACGAAAGACTGTCATGCCTGGCACATGACTGCTCGTTTTTAATCAAAGGAGCTTTGCATTTTTGAGTTTGTTCAGCTCCAAGAATTGGCAGCACCTTTCCAGACAGTTTGACACAGAGTGTAAGATGCCAGGATGCTGATAAGACCTCCGTCAAAATCTTTCACTTGATAAAATTAAAGTGACCAGAATTCGAAAAATTATGAAATCATTAGTTTGGTAATACTACAGGATATGATAGTAATTAAAGGACTAAGAGATTTCCCAGCTGTCAAATGGTTAATTAAATCAGGGCTTGTGTCTTCATGCAGGAGCACAGCAGTAATTAAGAGGACATTTTACAACTTTGCAGAATTTTTTTATTACCATAATTCGCTGGATGCCTGGAGCACAGTGACCACAAGCTTGTCCCAGTTACTAGAAATAGAGCCTGACTGAAAAATTAATAATAATTAAAAAAAAATGCTGCTGACTGACAGAGAGAATAGTGTCTCTAAATCTATTTAAACTGTGTTTTATTCTGCAAAATGTCATGCAACTGATAAATATAGCTGAGATTTTGGTTAGTATGACTGTAATAATTTCAGTCTGTTTAAATGACAGGGATTCGTGGATTGAAGGTTTGACCTCCGGGATCTCTTATTGACACATATTGATGACTGTGACAGTTCCCATCAGCTGCAGTCCACAAACATCTGCAACCAATACTGTATATTTGAGAAGAATACATTCCAGAGAGCTGATCGACATTATCTTTCAGCTTCTCTATTGCATTGTATTTTTATCACACAACCTTGCATCACGCCTGTACATGCAAGGCAGTTTTGACAAGAAAATTTGCTAATAATCTTAAATAAACTTTCAATGTCAAAATATATGCACTATAATAATCACTTGAGTGCCTCCTACAGTGTACTTATACTACCATTAAAAAGTTTCAGCTAATTCATATTTTTATTCAGCAAGGATAAAGCATAATGTAAAAAAAGACAAGGTTACAAAAGATTTCTAATTGAAATCAATGCTGTGATTTTCTACTGAAAATTCACAGGAATAAATTTAATTTTAAAATGCATTCAGATAGGCAACAGTTTTTTTTTAATAAACTGTAATTATATTTTCAATATTATCAATATTATTGTTATTGCATATTTGATCAAACAAACTTCAGAAACATTAAAAAAGTATTCATTTTTGGAAAGTACACATGACTTAGAAAGGAAAAAAGCATATCTCTCAAAAACCATACAATTTCAAAAACACAAACAGTGTGGGATGAGTTATGATGAGAAGTATAATACTAGGTGGTTTAAAATGAATATTTCACTAATAAAGCAGTTTGCACCTTTGGGTTAAGTATCTGAATAGTTAAAAAAGGCCTGATCCCAGCTGGCAGTGACCCATGAACTGCAGACTTACTGAAAGCCCTGTCCTCATTACCACTGTGCCCTGAAGCACAAGACTTAATCCCAGGTTACTGCAGGAAGACTGTTCTAGTAATTAATCTACTGTAAAAACACATGCTAAATGACTAGCAACTAAACTACAGTGAATTCTTTCAATGGTCAATATTTGTCCATTCAGTCAAATTTTAGTTCTTGTTTTAAAAGTTAATCCAAAAACATTTAGTGAGATTTATGGTACTTAATTTCCCAAGATTTTCAAGTTTATGTTACAGTTTTCCTTTTCAAGTCCAGTTTATCTTACGTTAAAGGGTTACTTCAATTGAAACTCTGTCATCATTTACTCATAAAAATCACAAGACTTTGTTAATCTTGGTTAATTATCAAGAAACAATATTTGTATCAATTTTATATCGTCAAGTCCAGGTAATCAAAACTTTGGCACTGTTCAAGCATATAATGAAATGTGAGGTTTACCATTTTATTTTATTTTTAAACATTTTGTACAGATAAACTGTCACATAAAAATAATTTCTGTGTCAGTACGTTTTGAACATTAGTACATTTTCTTTTCTGATCTATGTTTTGATTGTCTGGACTTGAATGGACAGAAACATTCAGTCTTCTGAAGGTGAGTAAGTAAACGATAACAGAATTAAAACTTTGTGGTAAACTATGCCTTTTAATAATGTTTAGATGTTTGGACAGGAAAACTACCCTAGTGAAAAATAAATTAAACATTTATTTTAATGCTAAGTATGCTACAGATACATTTACATATTTATGTCCTTAATCAAACTACCCTGCGATTGTACTTTGACTATACTAAACAGGTATATTTCAAGTAGGGCTGAGGTCCAAGACATAATGAAGCATATATACATAATGTATTGCAAGTATATTTCAGGTACACTTTAAATAATCTTGCATTTAAAAACCTATTTTATTATTCAAAAATCATTTAATCCTTATAAATAGTGACACTAAAATACATTTTAGGCTTAATATTAAGAAATGTGCATCGTGCGCAAGTAGTGCTCCAAATAAAGTTTGTGTTAGTCTTTATAGCGATATTTTAGTATGTTAATAGATGCAACTATACTAAGTATGAAATAAATGCATTTTTAAATATATTGTTTTTTACTAGGGAGGTCAAATTAGCTGATGACTTCATCCAAAGCACCTCCAGTCGCCGTGCACTAATTGCAAGGTCACTCCTCCTCCATCAAGCTGGGGTCAAAAGGCCTACACAAAGACAGAGCAACGGCGGTCGGTCTAACTGTGCAGTTCACAGGCCACTACTACTGAATATTGAACCTGTAATCTATCTGTTACCATCTATAACCACCAAACCTCTTTATTGATGAGATGGCAGCGGCCCTGTGACCTCTCACCTCCACCTACACCGACCCAGAGTCAACCACCACATGCGCATACAATCAACTCGCATGTATCACACTCATTGCTCCCTGTAGGATACATAATGCCTCTCTCTCTGCCTCTAACACACACTCCCCTTGTTCACTCCCATCTTTGGAAGGTATTGTATACTGCATTGAGTGTGTTTGCATCCCCTAGATAGTTGCTTCCATCTTCATCTGTGTATGTGCAGGCTTCGTGTGCTACTGCAGGGGCAGACCCATCGAGTTACCGTGGTAACCAACAACAGCTATATAAAGACGGAATCAATAGCAATCATCGGACCATGGCGATCTTTACACCAGACCAGTGGTGTGTGTGTGTGTGTGTGTGTGTATTGACTATAAAATACTAGCATGTGCGCTAATGCATGTATACATTATACATTCTCCGGTTTACCTATCTGATGTTATTTGGAAATAAAATCTCCAGAATTTGATGATGACCCGCAGACAGCTATACATAAAGGAATAGTTCACACTAGACTATCATCTTTTGATAGATGCAAAGCATTGAACCAAATGTTTATACTGCGTGAGATACTGTACGCATTTGGATTTTTGGGAAAGAGAGACTCCGCAGAGAATGAGAGAAGATGCCTGAAAAGATGACGGCTAAACATATTAGACACGGACAGGCAGACACATAGACAGAACAACAGAACATCCAATACATAAAAATATAGAGAATGAAAGATAAAATGATAGAGTGATACATGCTGTAGAAAGACAATGCTTGAACAATAGAATGAATTAAAGAAAAAAAGAAATGTACAATGACAGAATGATGAATGAACGGACTATACAACGAATGTTAAAATGAACAGTAGACCAACAGACGGAACAAACGATAGAACAAACTGATAGAATTCTAAAACGCTAGATAAAATAATAAATAGAAAGATAAAATGATAGATAGAACAACAGACAGAATGAACAATAGATCGCTGGACACTAAATGAACGAACAATACAGGACACTGAGAATGAACGAGACAAGAATAGAGCAATCAATTAGAATAGTAGAAAAAAATGAACAATAAAATGTTAAAAAGAACAATATAGAAAGATAGAATAGACAGTTTCAGAAAAGTTTCTGTATTTTTATAAACGGCTCTATTTCGATGCAAACTGATTTAAATATACACATACAGTCTTGCCCAGTCTCTTCCTCTTTCTCCACCTCTACTCATCTTTCTTTCCTCCTCTCCCTTTTCTCTGCTCTCTCAGTTTCTCCAGAAGCAGCCCTTATAATGCCAAATCACACTGTCATCAGAATAATTATTATCATTACCCTCCCTTACATAAGCGCTCCTATTAGTATCCTCTCATTAATGCAGTGTTTTAATCACAAAATAACAATTAGGCTGGATATCTATTTGATCGATTCAGGGCACAGATGAAAACATGGCTCCTGAACAAGAACAAGGACAATATTACAGTGCCTCCAGCCTCATTCAGTCATCCGAGGTGGTGGAGGGTTTGTTTTCTGCCACGTACTGAGATGTTCTTACAGTCACATGGTTTTATAATGAGAGGAACATTAAGGAGAGGAGAAGAGCCAAAAGCGTACATGACAAAGAATCAGGAAATGCTTCACAGCACACACTGTGATATTTAACAGGACTGCTCATACCCAGTGGGCAGAGAAACTCCACTGATATAGAGACAGTCCAAAGAGATTGTGCGGTACCTGAGGCTAAGGCACTTTCAGTCACATGGAAAGGTCCGGTGTTAACCACCATGGGCACAAAACACACACAAGTCTGTAACATGAAGGAACGTGTTATAAGCATGGTGCCTGATTGAAAGGCCAATAAATGTCATGTATTTCACTTGGCAGAATGAGCGAACGAAAAGTTGCTAAGCAAAACCTTAACATTTCTTTGTACCTCAAGTACATGAATTTGCGATTTAGTAATTTTGGCGAAAACTTATCGTATGCTACAATTCCTGCATCTCAATTTGGATACTATCCATGGCAAATTGTTTTGAAGATATTATCTATTCAGCAAGGATGCATTGAATTGATGAAATCTAATGCTGTTCTAACAATTCAAATTTTGTCATATTTTGTCTTTAACCATAAGGCACAGTAAACTAAAGAGGGAACCATGGGAGCTCATAAGGTGAGACTTTCGTTACAGTGACAGCAGTGACACTAAGGCCATACAGCCACTCTGGACAGCAGCCAATGGCTCGCGTCCAACACATCAAGCCAGACAATGGAAAGAACTCTTGAATCTTTTCTGTCTCTTTCTCTCTGTGAATGATGAGGGCAATCTTTGCCCAGTGAAACACATACTGTACAAACACACACACACACACACACACACACACACAAGACAAGAATGTTTCATGTTCAACTTAAGCTCTATCTGTGACATTTTGACACTTTGTCCACTATTATGTAGAAACAAAGATAAAAATGTGACAAGCTTAAAATGCTCTATTGCAGGTGGATGAATGATTAATGAGATAATTCTCACCCAGTGCTCAGTATTCATCTCAACTCAAGTTGTTTCAGTTAGTTTTTTTCTTCTATTGTACATAAAATAACTTATTTGGGGAGTCGGTTACCCATACTCTTCAAAATATCTTCTTTTATGTTCAAAAGAAAAAAAATTAATTCATACAGCTTTGAGTAATTGATGACGGAGTTTTAATTTATCCCTTTAAATGCCCAAACATTTCTAATATTATCTGATATGCTACTTAAATATCAAGTGTCTCTAGAGATCTTGTCAATGGCCGCTAATAGCACAATTAAACTCTTATATCAAATGACAGCCTTAAATCTACTGAGATCCAATCAGCTGTTGCTGGGGACCAGCCAGGAGTTTCAGTGTGGTTTAGCAAAGCATTGTGGGAGCTTTCACAATCTGCAAAAAGGTTACGACCCTAAAGCTTTCTTGAACTTGCTTCCTCTTAAAAGAGGGGCAACAGCATCAGCAGGACAACAAAATTAATAATAAAAATACAAAAAATCATAATTTGGTATTCATAAAAAAGACCTTTAAACAGCAGAGGGTACCTAAAGGTTATGGCAATAAGGAAGGAAATGTCCAACTGGGAAGCTAAAAAAGAGCATTTCAATATGAATATGTGTGGGAGTGTGTGACAGAACTAAGAAGAGAGAAAGAGAGGAAGTGTGTATGTGTGTGTCCAAGAGGGTTACACAATAAACACTGTCACTGTGAAGTGCATTGTGACGTATTCCTTACTCTTTTGAGTAACACTCACACACACGCACACACACACACACACACACACACACACACAGACCATTAGACGCTTCTTCTGCTCAAACTATCTTGTATCCCTTCAAGTCTGCACTGCAGCATAGTGCCAGATTGTGTTCTCTAGCCAGAGAAATGCAATGGATTTAGTGTCTGGTATCTGGCGTGCGTGTGTGGATGTGTGAGTGCATGTGTATCCGTTTCTTGTGTGTCTGCATGATTGCACACTGGAGCGTGAATGTCCCACATGGTGCGTGTGTGTGATGCCATAGGCTGGTGCTGAGTTCTGGCCCGGTTCCTTTTTCCTTTGGTCTCCCGAGGAGACTGATCCTACAGAACAGGTGTCACTGTTTTAGCTGCCACAGTTCTTGTGTGTGTTTGTGTGTGTGTGTGTTTGATGCCACAGGCTGTGCCGCCCTACCAAGTCTCCACTCACCCAGCAATGATCCATCCACTGTATGTTACTGCCGATGCACAATGTCCATTCAACTTGGACAGGAGGCCACAGTGTGAAACCAGCCGAGGCATTTACAAACCCCTGTTCTTCTGTTAAAACACGTCACTACCTCCATCCGTGCAAGAACAGATTATAGACGTGGCCACTAACATGAGGTAATGAAAGCAGGACTTAAAAGGTCAAAGGGTTACATTTCACTCCAAAATCAAAAGAATGAAAAAAAAAAACCTAAGAGGAATCTTTACAAAAGAACATATATTTTGCAAAACATACATTTGAAAAATGAAATGTGCATGAACAAAATGAAATATATTTTTCATGCCGATGACATATAATGTGCTTATATATGCATATTCGTTATGTGAACCAAAATTTACTCCAAAATTATCCTTATCATTTCTTATTCCTCCTTTGAGCCCAATGAACAGATTTCCACACAATGTATGGTAATATATATATATATATATATATATATATATATATATATATATATATATTTTCATTTCATTTCCATTTAATATATCTGTTTAATATTTTTATGTATTTTAAAATATATTTCTGTGAATGCAAAGCCAAATTTAAGCTGCATTACTCCAGTCATTACCTCAGCGTCTCATTCCCATTTTGTAGCATCAGCGTCTTTAATGTCAATTTAAGCAATTTAATGTTAGTAAAAGTGAATTTCTACAAAAAAAATTAAATAATTATTTTAAAAAAAGAAAGTCTTAAATGGTAGTGCAATTTTTTCTTTACAAAAAATATTGTTTGAGTCTAAAAATACTGTCATAATGTGAACTTAAAAAAATCTAATAGTCCTAAAACAAGCCTAATTGTCTTAACAACATTATATTCTTCTTTTGATTTTAGGGTGAGTTACAACCCTCAAACATTATGAAACTGAATGCCACATTAAGAAAAAAAACCTGATCTTAAAATAAGTCCATGAGCTTGGCCTCTACAATACTATCTTTGGCCGAAGAGCTACAAATCTGTTTCACTTGCATCACACACGCATGCACACTTTCAAACACATGCGTCCAAAGGGACAAAAATGCGTGTACCTCTCCAAAACCCTCTTTTTCCGTTCTTTACCGTTTCCTCTCACATGCTCATGCCCAGTGAGTCCAACAGAACCCCAGGAAGCACCACCACCATACAGACAACAGAGAGAACGAGCAGATGGTCTGAGAGAATCAGAGAGAGAGACAGAAAGATGGCAAAAGGAAAGGGGAGGCGTAGGAGCATGAGTATGAAGGAATTTTTTTTTTCTTCTGGCACTGATACAAGCAAAGACCTTATAAACTCATCATTCTGACAGAGTATTTTTAAAACAGTCTAACACCTCTACCATAGCACTGCTTTACCAAACCATTAGCACTCAGATAGAAAAAGAACTTATAACAGCAAGCCAACAAACTGAGCTAAGATAACTGACCAACAGAAAAGTTCTGCTAGTGAAGAAAACCAAATTGTGACGGGGCAGGACTGTGATCCCAGTTCTTGAATAACTTGTATAGGGCTTTTTAAACTCAACAGCAAGTTAAATATGACAACTCTCCAAGAAATAGAGTATATAGTACTAACAGTACTCTGCTTCTGTAACAGTACAGCTAATATTACAGAGAACTTAACACGTGGCAATCTGCCAATCAAAACAGAACTGATTTAAAGTCTATAAAGGTTACTATTGCATTACTGTGATCTTGCATTACTGTATGTACAGGGAAGTGAGAGCTCTATAAATGACAATCAGTAATAAAGAATTCAAGAAAATCTAAAATGTATAGTTCACCCCAAAAATTAAAGAAATAAATCAACCGGTCATTTTAAACCTATATGAGTTTTTTTCTGGGAAATACAAAAGGCTATTCTGAAACATGCCTCAGGGTTTTTTTTCTTCCATAAAACGAAAGTCAGTGGAGTCCAAAATTTGTTCTGCATAATTGAATTTTTTCCATAAACTATGGCTTTAAAATGAAGCTTCTTCGTGTCTTCAAACTACATATGTTGTATGCACATTATCATCTTTTTTTAAGTCACTACTACACATTTTGTTCTGGACCATCCACTCGAATCTGATGGAATCACCACTCAATGGTGTACATTTAAAAGCATTGAGTTCTGGGTTGAAAACGCTTTCTCCAGGCCTCCATCATTCATCTCTCTCCCTGCTCCTACTGCTTTGCTTTTCCTCCACACTGCAAGGCTCCGCTAAAGCTCATATGCTGACATCAGCAGCCCCCCTCTACACTCACACAAGCACTCAAACAGTCACTCGCGCACTCCGCCAATCCCGACCAGCGGGAAACCACGCACACCCACGCAGCCTCAGGCCTCTGAACACATACCTATACACATAACACATGCTTACATATGGATATGAGAAAACACATGCACATCAGGGCTGGGCGAACCTATAGCACACCCTGACAGCCAGCCCACCTCCCTCTACTGGGTACAGCATTAGGTTGTACCATGGTACTTTAAACTCATGGCACACCAAGATTTATAGAAAACGGAAAAAGGGTGGGGTACAATCGCTTCAATATTATAGGAATTCTCTAATTACTTATTTAGAGGAACATCTATAAATCAGCAGTAATGGAAAAGCATGCTTTTTTTTTTCTAGGGCTGGCTCATCCAAAAATAAGTTAAGCCCACACTAGCAAGCTCCCTGACTCATGATTGTCTTAAATGGCAGCACAACTGCACTTTGATATGTACCGTGATACTAAATGATCCATTTATCTCGGGTGCTTACTTGCAACTTTAAGATAATTTTAAAATATTAATTTTAAAAATGACCACGATACTGGAATTTTATTTGTCTGAAGATCTAGGGTAAGGGTAATACTTTTTCAAATTAAAGGTTCCAAAAGAGGGTTTTCACAGAGATGCTACAGAAGAACTATTTTCATTTCCAGTAAGAACCTTTTAGTGAAGCGATCTTAAAAAGACAAGCACAAGTATGTAAAGAAATTTTTCATTATCTAAAGCATTTTTCACAATATAAATTTGAAAGATTCCATGGATGTTCTTCACTTGACTATATATGTTTTGTTTTTAAGAGCGTATAGTAGGTTACTTTTTTCGTAATTTTGCTTTTTGTATGGCCCGCCCTATAGAGTAAGCAGGTGCCGTGACTGTTGCTTAGCATCTTGAAATTTACTAAAACAAATGTTAAAACAACCACACACATTTTGAATAATTGTAACATGCCTTTGATTATTTCTAATAATTTAAATGCATGATTAACAACTTACTTTATAGAAGGAATGAGAAAGCAGGGGCCATTGAAAGACCCATCACCAGCATATAACATATTACAGATCTGTACCTGTTCCCAGGGCCCCTCGCGCCTGGATTTAGTAAAGGATATGGCCATTCGGTGATCTTTTTGGCGTATTTTCTCACTACGTTGTCTTCACTGAAGAGAAACAGAGAGCGGTTGACCGTCAGGCAGTTCTGTCGGACCGGGATCGGGTTGTAGAGGGCCATGGTCCGGGCTCTCTGGGCCATCGATTGCTTGTACATCCTTTGGGCCCCTGGCGGGCCGCCCTGCCTGCTGCCGCCACGGCCGGGTCCCCCCTGGCCGGAGCCCCCGCCGCCATACCTGGCCGGCACTTCGTCTCCGAACCGAGCCATTCTGTAGACACCAAACGCCAATCGTTACGAAGCAGCCGAGAAGGGGGTGATGTCTCAGGGTGACAACACCACATTACACCCCATCCGCCTCAGCACAGAGCACACAGACATTCAGATCTGATCTTCATGGCTAAGAAATGTCCATCATAAAGCACCAAACAAGATCAGTGGACGGGGGGAATGTGTGTGAGAGTGTGTCAGCTCCAAAACGGGACTGAGATAACGAGATTGAAGGATGGATAGATGGAGTATGTCCTTTTCAATGGTGCAGTCAGCTCAACAAATAGTCAAACAAATTGTAAAACATAAACAGATAAAATGTCGACGGATTATCTTCCTCAGGAGGGTGGGATCCACATTTTAAGAAGTATTTCCCGTCTCAACAGCTCGGTGGGGCTCGTCTTGTTATTTGCAAGGTATACATACAGATCATTTTAGCATAATTGCATTAATACATTACATGCAAATTGGCATCAACTGCGTCGGGTTAATGTGTCTTTCTCAGGAATTGCATTCTCGTTTTTTTCTCACATCCACAAGACAGATATAGAACAGAAAAATGGTGAAAACGTTTAAATAATTAATTTATTTCTGTGGTATCCGCAATGTTTGGTATAGGCTACAGTGGTAATATTCTGCCTCCCCTCCGCCAAACTCTCGAATTACTCTCGCAAATGCAGACGACGGGGCTTCCCCAAAAAATCCACACCTCGGTGACATTTGTTGATTTTAGTAATTTAAGTTTATTTGCTTTTTTGCAGCCATATCGGTCCAATAGGGTGGGCGTGAGCGCGCGCTGGGAAAACAAAAAACACCATGTCAAGATATAATGATGATCTCTCGCGGTTTCTCCCTCAATTCCTCACTAAAACAATTATCATCTATACTCCAGGACTCGCAGACAAATCCAAGACGCGAAAAATCCGACGGTGGTCGTTGAAAGGAGCATCATCAGTTTTGGAGAGGCGCCGGAGCGCGTGGATTGAAGCTCGAACTCGCATCTTCTGTTGTAACCGAGAGGAACCAAGAGGCACCCATAGCCTGAAGTACCCCAAAATGCTCCTCTTCGGGGGGGTTTTCTGTCGCCTCGGTGGACGACGAGCGGTTATTTCGGCTTTAAAAGTTTAATTTTTGTCGGAGAAAACGAAACGGAGACGCGGGGTCTCGAGCGCGTTCCTCCTCAGATCAGCTGGCGGGTTTAGAGCATCTGATCAATTTAACGCTCGTGCTCAAGCCTTGCAGCACATGACGCGCGTCCCCGTAGCGATTCGCTTATCCTCCAGCTCACTCCTCCTTATGGCCAAGACGAGACTCAAACGAGCACTGCGTGCCATTTTGCTTCTTCTCGCAAACTGTGAGACGAGATTTTTTTTTTTCACCAAAGACGATAGATGGATTCATATCTCTCAATACGTATTGTGTCTGAGTCATACACCGTGCCGGAAGAGGGAGTGTGTACTTGTTGACCAAGTATGGATTTGTGGGGACTTCACAGTGTCCTTGTTACAAATATAAAATGTTACTATAATTAATCGCTATGATACACTAAGAATTGTGATGCATTTAAGGTAAAAAAAAATTAACTGTGGTTTCTAGAACATACATCAGCGTTAAAGCGTAGGATACTGGTAAATATATTTTTTATGTAGGCCAGTAAGTAATGTAATATTAATATACAAATCTTTTGGAGCAGTTAACATATATAAATGCTACATAGAATCAACATGATCCGCATCCCAGCGCCTGTAACAAAGCACACTAGACTAATGCTATAAACAAAGTATTATGAATGCAAAATAAAACACCCTAATGTACATCAATTTCAGTGAGATTTTTTTTTCATTTTCTTTTTTCTTGATTTTCTTTTTTTTTTTTTTTGCATTTTTTTTGCATATTGTTAATTGCAATTTAATCCTATAAAACTGTATCATGGTTTTAACAAAAACAAACGTTATCATGACCAGCAAATCAGCATATTAGAGTGATTCCTGAAGGATCATGTGACACTGAAGAGTAATGGGTGCTGAAAATTTTGGCATTTTAAAATACATTATAATAAAACAGTTATTGTAAATTGTAGTAGTATTACACAATATGACTGCTTTTACAGTTTTGTTCATTAAATGAATGTAGCCTTATGTCTTCAAAGTCATTAAAAAATGCCAAGCCTAACATTTCGAACTGTAGTGCGTAGTAAAAAATAAAAGAGAAACAGTTTCTAAATAAATAAAACTTAAACAAACATGATGGCATGTCCCTTAAATTTACATTTTAAATATTATAAAAGTAATGAATACAAAATATTCCCTAAATTTTGCTTTGCTTTTTTTTTTTTTTATTATTATTATTATTATTATTATTATTATTATTATTATTATTTACAATATATTTTAAAATACAGTATGACTTATATCATAAGATAACTTACAGTAAAATTAACCAATAACATGTTTTTGCATAATAGTGCAATGTGATCCTCTCTCTCTGAACAGACAGTTTGTCAGCCTGAAAAGACACTCAGGAGAGAGTGTGTGTCCTAAAAACACTCTGCTCATATCATGCCCATCTGTCCACCTGGCACCAGCCTTCGAAATGCCTTTGGTTGCTAATTCCCCGGGTTTACTCTCCAGCTAAACTTGCTGAGAAAACGTGTCTGAATTCCATCTGAAGACAGCTGGTAGCATACTAAAGGGCTGTGAACTGAATTTGGGAATGTTCTGTTCAAAAGCAATCACGATATTTGCAGCGAAAATCAACAGACGCTGTCCATGGTGCTAAAGCGCACTATTCCCCCCTCCCTTCCCTTCCCCACACTGAAGCTGCACTATCCGTGGTCCTGAAATCAAAAGATGAGCTTAGTATCAGAAATAAAGCAGTGCAGGTACAGCATGATTAGTCAGCGCACTTGTTCTGGGAGCTTTCGTGTCAAGCCGCCCATAATAATGCAATAAAAGGGGAGGATTCCCGCTGAGGAGGTGGAGTGTTTGTCCTAGTAGTGGGCGAGCGTGAGTGTCGGTAAGGGGCGTGGATGCGCAGTCTGTAGCGTATCTGCCGGAGTGCCTGGTGTAATGCAACAAAGATGATGAGCCTCCGCGTTGAGAGACATGGTTAATTAAGGCCTAATGCATTCGCTTGGGGAGACAATTTGACAAAAAGGTTTTGTAACACACAGCACAGAGGAGAGAGAGAGAAATCACCATTGCAGCACTCACCGCACATAGGTGACTATTCACTGCTAGCCTTAGCAAAACCATTTTAGAATTCATTTCTGAGCTCTTTGTTCCTGTGCGGTCCAGTTTAAGATGTTTGCATCATAACCAGTTTAGATGTGACAAATAAGGCATCTAAAACTATTATTTTTTTTTAAATCTGTGTTTATGTATATTGTGTGCATTATGTGCAGCATGTGTGTGTATATGTAACAGCATGCTATGCGTTCCCGTGTTTCTGGCTGAGCCGTGAGACTGAGTCGTGCTGGGGCCCTGATGTGCACCATTGTCATTCAGACCGCGTTCACACGGCAACCCTGCAGGAAGCACCCAGTGCTCCCCCGCATTCTCTCTCTCTCTCTCTCTCTCTCCCTCTGGCATGATTTTTGCTCACTCTCCCCTGCCTGCTCCTCTCCTTATTTGTTCCCTCCTTCCACTTCCTCTCTCTCTACACCCATCTAGCCTCAAGTACAGCAAGAAACAGAGGGAATTGATCAGAATGTATGGGAAAAGGAAGACGGGAATGTAAATATGTGTGCATTTGTTTAGAATGGGAAGACATATAACTCTCTAACCACCTGCTCGCTGAGCTCTGGCCCTTCAGGAATACTCAGGGTTACCAGATGGTGTTTTGACTGCGCATAGCGTGAAGCACGATAACCCTTACATCCACCACAAGCAAGGGGTGAGCATTGGATCCAATAGGAAAGTCAACCCTCTACTGTTATAAAATTAAGTGGTGGGGTAGCTTGTGTGTAATATTAATAACATGCTCTTGTGGGACCAGTTTCTTAAAAAAAATAAATATTTGCTGAAAATTTACTGACCTTTAGGCAATCCAAAATGATGAGTTGCATTTGTTTGTTCATCGATTAGGAGAAATTTAGCATTACATAGCATGCTCACCAATGGATCCTCTGTAGTTTATGGGTGCCGTAAGAATGAGTGTCCAAACATCACAGTAATAAACATGAATTCAGTCGTAAGATGTCTGTAACTCCAAAGCATTGTTTCCAGCTGAAATACTTCATAACAGTGCTTTTGTGTCTGAATCAGGAGAGAAATATGCATAGATCATGCACCATTTACAAGTGAACATTTTTACAAGATGGCAATTGATAGACTGGAGGTTTGTGGATTACTTCTAAATTGTTGCAATGCTTTTTGTCAGCTGTTTGAACTTTCGATTCGACGGCACCCATGTACTGCAGAACAAGTGAAATGCTAAATTTCTCAAATCTGCTCCGATGGAGAATCAAACTCATCTCCATATTGGATAGCAAATGTGCATTTTTTGGTGAACTACGCTAAGAACAGAGTTTGGTTTAGGACTGAGTGCATGTAATTATGCATAATTTACTGTTACTACTACTACAGTAAAAATAAAATAAAGTGCTACAGAAACCGCTAGCAAATTTTCACAAAGACACATAAGGTAACGGACTGAAAAATAAAAAAAGTATTGTCTTGTGAAAGATAATAATCAGATAGAAACATTTGGGATGATATGCTGATCCACTAGTCATTATGACACTGATATTTATATGTCACTTATCGCAAACATTTTCTTACCTATGGCGTTTAAAAATGACTGAAATAAGTCAAGCAGTAGAGCACAAGAAAATGCATAGAAAACCACCACCTGCCAAGAACACATGAGTCTCTGAGCAATAAAGAGTGCGTATGCGGAGACGGTAGGGGGGCTGCTATATTTAAACCAGGCTAGTGCAATAGATTCATCCTCAGCTTATCTCGGTGTATGGCAGCGGGGGGTGTGTGTAGCCCCTTTACTGGCTGTCTCAAGAGGTTAGAACATGCTCGAAAACTCACTTACTCTATTTCTCTGTGACTGCAAAACATTAGAAAGTACCTCGCTCACCCAGAGCAAGAACAAATGCCCCAGCTTGGAGGTGTCAATCAAAGGAATCAGATGTGACAAGACTACACTTGTGGCAATAGATGCTGTCATTACAATCCCAGGCGCAAGTTGCTCTTATGAAGTCTTGGAGAAATAGTTTTACCCAAACTTCGCTCTGATGCACTGACAGGAAGATCTGGGTTTAAGGCAAAATACAGTGGCCCAAATATGTATTTAGAAACGTAGGACACCTACAAAAATGCATTGCATTAGAAAATGAAGTAGCAAACCAAGCATTCTCTGCAAAGATATGTTTCTATATTTTCGCTATATTTGCTAATACTTTACATAACATAACACAATTCTAACATAATGATCTATTTTTATACTGGCTGTATAAAGTCATGAAAGTTTCAAATATTACTTATCTTAATATAAGCACTACATCTGTAGTAATAAGCCTAAAACTCAACAAAATAAGCCTAAAACTCAACATATTCCTTCTGTCTTTTAAAGTAAACACTTATTAACACATTGATTATTACATAAACTCCAAAAATAAAGAAATAAAATAAAATAAAAATAAATAAATTGATGACCTTTTTTGGTCAAATATGACCTGCATTTTACCTTTCATTTTTTTTTATAAATTTTAAATTGTATATATGTTTGTGTGTCTGCAATTACCTTTGTCCGGCAATCTGCACTTGAGTTTTAAAGCTGAGCAAGTGTTGAGTTCTGTCCAGAAAATGATTCAATACTCAATGATTCATAAACCTAAATAATTCATAGCAGCCATGCATATTAGCCCAGCTCTCATTATTAAACTTTGATCTGTTTAACTCTCTGCAGCATCTCCAAGTGTAAGTATGAGCAAGTGGATGTGTTCTCCTAATAAAGTTCCTTGAATTTCCAAACCAAAAGAGTCTTGGGAGAAGCTCACTTGTTGTTTTTATCCTGTTCACTCCACAACTCACACCCCTCACATCACTACATTTTACTTTCTTTAACAACGCTTTACCCAGAATTATATATATGCACCGATATATGCAGGCCTTTCTGCTGTTGGTTAATATTTCATCAGGCAATGCACTGGTACCTCTGTACAAAGGACAGTCTGCAATGTTGTATATGTACTATAGAATAATCAGAAACAATCACTTAGATAGACAAACAAAAATTAAATCAAACCTGTATGCCTTTCTATTTCTGTGGAACACAAAACAAGATATTTAAAATAAAAGAAGAAAGTCATAGTGGTTTGGAATAACAAAAGGGTGGTTAATAAATGATGACAGAATTTATGGGTGAATGATCACTTATATACATTCAACTTCAACATTTACTAATGCATAATAAAAACGATGACAATGAATATTTAATGCACGAGGTTCTTACATAAACCAGCAATAAACAGTTCCATTTTATCAAATAACAGCAACATAGATCGGTGAATACTGTAAGACTGATTAATACTATAAATGCATTGCACATCTTTAGTTAATGTTAACTAATAGGACCATATTGTAAAATAAATCAGTGCTACCAAAAATGTATATTCATTACTATATACTACATATATTACATTATATAAAAGATCTTGTCTGTATCTGTTTCAGGTCTCACAGACCAATGAAGTTAAATGGATGAGAGAGCGAGTTTATGAGTGGGGAGGGGGGATGATAGAAAAGGGGGAAGGGATGAAAAGTGACAGAGAGAGGAATGAGAGAGGATGGGAGAAGAGCCACAGTAATTAGGAGATTGGCCTTTTTTGGCTGTTCTGTGTGTTTGCAGAGGGACTGAGTGTGTATTAATTGATGAACTGATTGATGAGCGGGGATGGAAGGAGAGAGCGAGAGGTGGAGAAAGCGAATGGAGGGGTGAGACTGCACTGCTGGCATCAGCTAATGGCCTAAGACTTAAGACTGTTGTAGAGTAAG
Source organism: Puntigrus tetrazona (assembly GCF_018831695.1). Classification (NCBI taxonomy): domain Eukaryota; kingdom Metazoa; phylum Chordata; class Actinopteri; order Cypriniformes; family Cyprinidae; genus Puntigrus; species Puntigrus tetrazona. Next base: position 23,341,960 of record NC_056709.1, on the reverse strand, counting down.
CAGTCTACTGAGAAGAATCAGCACTTACAGACATGCGCACGCAGACACACACACACACACACACAGAGTGTTTGAACACACTGTATGCACACAAGAACATCTATAATATAAATACACATGCATTTAAACTAAATATGCATAGACAAGAAGCAGAGGAAATCAGTGCAGCCACGTCAGCCCCATGACTCAAGTCCCTGCTGAGATGAAGGCCCTTTCGACCCTCCGACAACATCCAGGATGTCTGAAATGATCATGGAGTCAACGGGACAGACTTAGCAGTGAACGACGAGCCGCTTCTCTCATCTCACACATATATTCTCTGTAATATGAATTTTAAAAATAGCTATTGTAAATCTTCAATTGTACTTTCTTCCGCAAGCTCAGAAAAATTTATGCGACCCACCCCCACTAACAAAGTCTTTAAAAGGAAAATCCACCCCAAAATGAAATTTTCCCATAATTTACTCATGCTGTTCCAAACCTTTACGACTTCTCTTCTGTAGAACACACATATTAGATATTTTTAAGAATGTTGGTAACTAGCAGTTCCATAGACTTCCATAGTATTATTATAAATATTAAAAATACTATGGAGGACTCAATTGGTTACCAATATTCTTCAAAATCTCTTCCTTTTTGATCCATACAGGAAGGAAACACAAAGGGCTTTTGCAGTGACACGAGCGTGAGTAAATGGTTTTCATTTTTAGGTGATCTGTCCCTTTAACAATAATGTTTGTGTGGCATTTGCTGACGATGATATGCTGCCAAAATAGGCTACTGCAAACCAAGACAGGGAATGGGAGAAAATAACATAAGAGGTGTGAACATGAATGCAGAGTCGTTCAATCTGTCATCCTCTTTTATTCTTAATCTGAGTGTGACAAATCTTTGACGGAAGGGGGTGAAAGATTTAAGCAAAAACTAGGAGGTCAAGATATGGCTAGTTAACCAGGCACTGCTGGCAGATGTCGTAACTACACCATCTGGAGCCGAAAAGCATCTTTCTTTTGACATTTAAACATTTAACTTGGCAGAATTTTTCATTACGGACTAGTAGATTTTTAGCCAGAATAAATGAATCGCAATTTAATCTGAAAAAATGACGTAAATGCTGACAATTTATCTGGTTTAAAACAACAGCACTGCAAACGAAAAGAGAGATAGAAAATGAAAAGAGCATATTACAGGCAGGAAATGATTTTAAAAGCAGGAGGTGTGATGGGAAGTTATGAGTAAGCAGGAGAGATGTTGAATGAGTCTGGCCGAGAGCACTGCGACCACGTCAGCCCATCGATCCCTCCCTCCATTTCTCCGTCCCTCTTCCCTCCATCCTTCCTTCTTTCCATCCATCCATGCATCTAGCCAGTGTGCTGAGCGTTCGTTTTTTCCTGCTCCTGCAAATGGCAAATCAGCCCTGATTCATCACTGAGGGCCTTTCAATTAAAGTGAAAACACTTGGCGAGAGAGAGGGAGGAGGAGTCAGAAGATCTGAGTTAGAGAAAGATGAAAATGAAAAGGGAGGGGAAAGGAGAGAGAAGGAAGTCTATTTGTGTGCGTGCGTGTGTGTGCGTGCGAGCACAATGCATCAGTGTCCTTCCGGTCCAAATGAATCTAAAGTGCTTAAATTAACATAAAACCAAAATGGACTCAATTTGCTCCCTAAATATAATTTACTGTGAACGATGAATTAAATTAAATTAAACCTGAATTCTTTGTGATTTCAAAATGTACCCAACAGGATATTTTAAATAGGAATTAGAAACTAGATTTGGCCACACGCACACTTTTCATAATAAAATTGCCCTATTACTGACTCATACGTGTCACAAATCATATGGCTTTGGAACAACAGATTTTTCATTTTTGGGTGAACCGTCCCTGTACCATTCGTTTTGTTTCTATTGCTTTGATATCCTCTTTTGTTTTTGTGTGCATTCGCCATCCGCACTCTGCTGCATCTCATTTCCACTGGTGCCGTTAGGACAGCGTAAATCACACTCTGTGAGCGTTTCATTGAGAAAAGAGCCGAGCTCAAACTGGCAGCCAGCCAATCAGGGAGAGTGACCCTGAGAAGACATGTGAGCGATGGGACGCATGGCTACTCAGACAGGCTGGAGCACTTAACGGTGACGTTAGTCAGAACAGAACACTGGTGGCACGGAGACTGCTGGGAATACTGTACTGTATATAAACACTGCTGCTTTTCATCAAACACAAACCTGAGAGCTGCAGTTTCTGATTACTTGATTCAGATGATGAGGTAATCAACTGGAACTAAAGAGAAATAAAAAAAAGCAATCAATCAACCAATCAATCAAATCAATAAATAAAAAATAACCAAATGATGCTTGTGTTTCACAAATGGTATATCAAAAATGAGAGCAATAAATAATTGCGGTGTGCATAGAAGAAGCCTTAAAGGAACACGCCACTTTTTTTATAAAAATATACAAATTTTCCGACTTTTTCCAATTCAGTTAAACAGTTGTGTTTTACTGTTTTTGAATCCATTCAGCAGATCTCTGGTATGGCATTAGCACTTTTAGCTGTAGCATTGAATTATATTTAAACATAGTATTAGCATCAAGCTTAAAAATGACCAAAGAGTTTAATAATAATCAACAAACTTTGCTAATTTCTGAGCGTAACGCTAGCGGTCTAACCGGACATCGGCTGAATGGATTCAAAAACAGTAGAACTCAACTGTTTTACTCTAGAAGAGCTGAAAAATTAGACTGTTTTCAAAAAAAGTGGCGCGTTTCTTTACAGGGTTGCAAAACCCTGCTGAAACAAACAGCATATGCCGGGTAAGGTATGTTTCGAAGCTCAAACCAGCATCCCAGCTT